>NC_142888.1:52335937-52644296 GCF_051225735.1 Oryctolagus cuniculus
ACAACTGCTAGAAGATAAATTTCTGTTGTTTGAATCATCTAGTCGGTGGTAGTCTGTTATGGCAGCTTAAGCAAAGTAACACGCAAAGTTAGTACTATTTTCATGAAACCTTAACTTGGTCTTACACATGGAATGCATGGCAAATGCTCTAGGACATGTCTCTCTAAGCTTTAATACAGAATCTTAGAAGCAACACAAGTCATGAATGTAAACCAAGGAGATAGCATACAAGCATCAGCAAAGATATTTCTGCTTACTTCTCCCTCATTTCTTTTTCCTGATTAAACTCTATATCTAGAACATCTTGTGTTTACAAAATAAATTCTTCACTACACTGGCTACAGAAGTAGAACTGGCAGGCAGGGAGAATATCTTGTTTCAAATTATTCCCTAGCCGAAATACAGATTTTTCAGATCACTTATGAATGAAGTCAGACTTCCTCTAAAAATACTTCTTGGAAATACAAGAATAGTCTGCTTGCAGATTTAAGTTTTAGCACTGGCATGACATGAAATTAAACAGATTTAGTGTAGATGAGTTATATTGGCATGGCTAATGGCAAAAGGAAGATCCATGAGTAAGAAATGTTCCATCCCAGCCTGTCACTCAACTTCCCACCAGCTGCACCCCCACCCTATCCTAGGGCACTTTCTCCATTTAGAAGCTGGGGCAGAACTCAGACAGTAGCGATCTGATTATAGTGTTCTTGCAAGGGTGTTACCTCACTCACTAGGCTTGCAAGTGCCCATTCTTCTCCTTTGAATATGACTTGCACCCTTTTATTCCTTCTTGAGCAGTATGGAGTTTCATCATCAGCCCTGTGCTCCAGCCACACACTTTCTTGCCCTCTTTAAAGTCTGGCTGAATTTTTTGTGGGTGTAATTCCTGGTGTTCTGGTTATTTTGTTCTTTGCTTTGTTTTGTTTTTGGAATGGGAAATTTGGGAAAGCCAGTAAGTAAAAAAAAAAAAAAAAAATTGAGCGCTACTCCTTGTGAGTTTCCACTTCGATTTACTTGTGCCCTGCCATTAACGGCATTCTCCCTGGTGTCTCTGATACAAGTGTGCATGTAGAGGACACTGTCATCCATAGGCAGATAAGGGCGTGAGAATTATGACAAGCCCAAATGGCAACTTAGAGGCTAAGAGAAGCTTGATGAAACCCAAACAACACCATACTTACGCAGAGATGGTCTTTTCTCGAGGCTCTGGAGGGAGTCCCACTGTCAAATGTTTCTGGTGGGACAGAAGGTCTGTGCAGGCCTAAGAAGAGGTAACATAACATAGTATAACATTATTCTTTCCACAACACTTCGTATTTCCATGAACATTTCTGTTCTCAGCCTGGAAACCTTTACTTTCTCCTAACTTAATGACACACCAAACTCTTCCTCAGGCACTACCATGAAAGTCAGAAAAGAGTGGTTTCTAGGAAGGAACAATGAGTTTGCATCTTCTAGAAGGCATGAACTTTTAGTCTAATGTAAATTTATTCTGAAGATCTAAAGCTGTTATGGTTTATAATATCTCTATATGTCTACAATTCTTAGAGTTCAGTAATGTATACTTATTATTTACAAACAAAACTAAATGATGAAACTTCACATAGGAAAATCAACACTTCAAAAGATTAGAGGCTACAGTTGCCATAAAAAAATTACAGAAACTAACTTTTAAAAGCACCTCCGCTTAGATTTAGTATAAATTCAAGAACTGTTAGTACCTCATCGAGTGCTTCCACCTTCTTCCTTAAGATCCCAGAGATGTATCGGATCAGGCCCCAGTGACGAATTTTTCCAACTTTGCCATATAGTTCAGTAAGAAGCTCTCTGACTGTAGCACTCCCTTCTTCATATAATTCAGTATCCCAGTCAGGTCCTCTGGAATTTTAAAGACAGGACTACATTAAGTATAATGTTAATGTTTCAATGTTGCCGGCGCCGCGGCTCACTAGGCTAATCCTCTGCCTTGCGGCACCGGCACACCGGGTTCTAGTCCCAGTCGGGGCACCGGATTCTGTCCCGGTTGCCCCTCTTCCAGGCCAGCTCTCTGCTGTGGCCAGGGAGTGCAGTGGAGGATGGCCCAAGTCCTTGGGCCCTGCACCCCATGGGAGACCAGGAGAAGCACCTGGCTCCTGCCTTCGGATAGGCGCGGTACACCGGCCACAGCGCGCCGGCCGCAGCGGCCATTGGAGGGTGAACCAACGGCAAAGGAAGACCTTTCTCCCTATCTCTCTCTCTCACTCTCCGCTCTGCCTGTCAAAAAAAAAAGTTTCAATGTTAAAATGGATATACCTATTTTTGGTAGGACTTTCTCATTTGGAAACTAGTATTATTTATTAAGAATCCTGATGGGGGCTGGCGCTGTGGCTCACTTGGTTAATCCTCCACCTGTGGTGCCAACATCCCATATGGGGGCCGGGTTCTAGTCCCGGTTGCTCTTCTTCCAGTCCAGCTCTCTGCTGTGGCCTGGGAGGGCAGTGGAGGATGACCCAAGTGCTTGGGCCCTGCACCTGCATGGGAGACCAGGAGGAAGCACCTGGCTCCTGGCTTTGGATCTGCATAGCTCTGGCCATAGCAGCCATTTGGGGGGTGAACCAATGGAAGGAAGACTTTTCTCTCTGTCTCTCTCTCTAACTCTACCTGTCAAATAAATCAATTAAAAAAAAGAATCCTGATAAAACCATGATTAACACTCTGCAAGCCAAATAAATACATAGGCAAGAAAAAGTCTGTTTCAGCTGTGCTTTAATAAAATGCATTCTTTTATACTCTCCAAAGGCTTCAATCAGCTGATATTAAAGACAAAAGATAACTACTGCCAATGTAGAAAGTATGCTACACTTCAGAAACTAATGAAGAAATTAGAAGAATGTATGTTTATTTTAGAAGGGTGCATAAACATTATTGCTATAAAAATTATTACAAGTTCAACTACAATGTGTTAAAAAGGTACACAAAGGCTTATGAAATTGGGAATTTAATATATGATGAGAGTAGATTATTTATTAAATGATTTTAAGACAATCAAGTAAGGGGCCAACAATGAGGCATAGCTGATAAAGCCTCTTCCTGT
Source organism: Oryctolagus cuniculus (assembly GCF_051225735.1). Classification (NCBI taxonomy): domain Eukaryota; kingdom Metazoa; phylum Chordata; class Mammalia; order Lagomorpha; family Leporidae; genus Oryctolagus; species Oryctolagus cuniculus. The sequence goes on from NC_142888.1 coordinate 52,339,011, forward strand.
GATGCTGGCATCCCATATGGGTGCTGGTTTTGTGTTCCAGCTGCTCCCCTTCTGATCCAACTCCTTGCTAATTCCTGGAAAAAGCAGAGGAAGATGGTCCAAGTGTCTGGACCCATGCCACCCACATGAGAGACCAGGAAGAAGTTCCAGGCTCCTGTTTTTGGCCTTGCTCAGTCCTGGGTGTTGCAACCATCTGGGGAGTGAACCAGCAGATGGAAGATCTCTCTCTGCCTCTCCCTACATCTCTGTAACTATGCCTTCCAAATAAATAAATAAATAAATAAATAAATAAATAAATCTTTTTAAAAGAAAGACAATCAAGCAGCCATCTGGAAAAAGGTGAATCTGTGCCTTATATTGTATACACTGCAATTCCAAATGTGTAAACCACCTAAAGGTAAAGGTACTGGAAAAAAAACATGAGAGAATTAGTTTATAACTTTGGAGTTAAGAGGACTTTTTTAAAAAAGATTTATTTATTTATTTGAAAGGCAGAGTTACAGAGAGGCAGAGGCAGAGAGAGAAGTCCTCCATCCACTAGTTCACTCCCCAAATGGCCACAATGGCCGAAGGTGGGCCGATTGGAAGCCACAGGCCAGGAGCTCCTCCAGGTCTCCCACTGAGGTGCTGGGGCCCAAGCATCCGGGCCATCCTCCATTGCCTACCAGGTCATAGCAGAGAGCTGAATCGTAAGTAGAGCAGCCGGGTCTCCAAGCGGCACCCACATGGGATGCTGGCACTGCAGGAGGTGGCTCCACCTGCTAAGCCACAGCGCTGGCTCCTAAGAGGACTTTTATTAAAATTCTTTAAAAAAATTTTTTTTATTTGACAGGTAGAGTTATAGACAATGAGAGGGAGAGACAGAGAGAAAGGTTTTCCTTCCGTTGGTTCACTCCCCAAATGGCTACCACGGCCGGCACTGTAGGAATAGGAAGCCAGGAGCCAGGCGCTTCTTCTTGGTCTCCCAGGTGGGTGCAGGGGCCCAAGCACCTGGGCCATCCTCCATTGCCCTCCTGGGCCACAGTAGAGAGTTGGACTGTAAGAGGAGCAGCCGGGGCTAGAACCTGGCGCCCATATGGGATGCCGGCACCACAGGCGGAGGATTAACCAAGTGAGCCACAGCGCCGGCTCCCTAAGAGGACTTTTTAACAATGCAACATATATGGGAATCCATAGAACAGGTTGTCAGAAAGTTCCACAGATTGATTAAATTTCATTAATCAAGGCTTTGGGAAAACAAGTACTCTCACTATATAACTTTGTGAGTGAAAATTGAGATATTCCATGTAGGGGACTATTTACAAATATTTATTTAAAACAGCAGAAGGCTGGTGCTGTGGCGCAGCAGGTTAACACCCTGGCCTGCAGTGCCGGCACCCATATGGGCACCGGTTCTAGTCCCGGCTACTCCTCTTCTGATCCAGCTCTCTGCTATGGCCTGGGAAAGCAGTAGAAGATGGTCCAAGTCCTTGGGCCCCTGCACCCGCGTGGGAGACCCAGAAGAAGCTCCTGGCTCCTGGCTCCTGGCTTCAGATCAGTGCAGCTCTGTCCAGTTGCGGCCATCTGGGGAGTGAACCAACGGATGAAAGACCTCTATCTCTGCCTCTCCTCTCTCTGTGTAACTCTGACTTTCAAATAAATAAATAAATCTTTTTTAAAAAATATACAAGGAGAGAATTTAAAAAAAAAAGCAAGAAATAGCTTGATAGTTTCTAAAATGATTAACCATTGAGTTACCATATCATCTAGAATTTCTACTCCTAGTTATATACTCAAGAGAAATGAAAACATATTGTCCATGATATATATTATTCATGTCTATGTATAATGCTTACACAACATTATATGTAATAGCCAGAAAGTGCTAAAAACTCAAATGTCCATAAACTGAAGAATGGATAAATAAAATGTGGTATAAATATGCAGGTGATAGTATTTGGCAATTAAAGAAATGAAGTACTGATACATACTACAACATAGATAGAATTTGAAAATACTATGCTGGGGTGGGCATTTGACTTAATGGTTCAGCAGGAATGGTTCAAGTAACTGGGCTCCTGCCATCTACATAGGAGACCCGAACTGAATTTCTGACCCTGGACCTTGGCTCATCCCAGTCTTGGCTTTTCCAGGCATCTGGGAAGTGAACCAGAGAATGGAAGCTCTCTCTCTTACTCTATACCCTGTCTCTTTCTCTGTCTCTTGAATAAGTAAGTAAAAATTGGAAAACAGTAATATCACAAAATGTGGGATTTATGACAATGATTATATGTGCATGCATATAATATTTACCCATGATATGAATAGGGAAAATATTAAAAATTACTTAATGTGAAAATTAAAACATGGAAAAAATAAATCACTAAACAGAAAATATTTTGTTAAATGAAAGAAGTGACTCCATTAATATAAAGTGTCCAAAATGGGCAGATCTATAGAGAGAAAGATTAGTGTTGTGTAAGGCTAGAGGGTTGAAGGGATTGGGGTTGATGGATAAGGAGAGTGGGTTTCTTTTTGGGGTAATGAAGATATTCTAAAATGCATAGTGAAGGATTCATAAAACTGTGAATGTATTAAAAGCCAATCAGGGCCGGCGCCGTGGCTCAATAGGCTAATCCTCCACCTTGCGGCGCCGGCACACCGGGTTCGAGTCCCGGTTGGGGCGCCGGATTCTGTCCCGGTTGCCCCTCTTCCAGGCCAGCTCTCTGCTATGGCCAGGGAGTGCAGTGGAGGATGGCCCAGGTGCTTGGGCCCTGCACCCCATGGGAGACCAGGAAAAAGCACCTGGCTCCTGGCTCCTGCCAGGATCAGCGCGGTGCGCCGGCTGCAGCGGCGGCCATTGGAGGGTGAACCAACGGCAAAAAGGAAGACCTTTCTCTCTCTGTCTCTCTCTCTCACTGTCCACTCTGCCTGTCAAAAAAAAAAAAAAAAAAAAAAAAAAAGCCAATCAGTTGTACACTTGAACAACACTTACATTTTTTAATACATCAATTCCATTTCAGGCTTATCTGTGGGATAAATTCCTTCCACACATGTGAAATGTGTGCTGTAGTATTATTTATGACAGTCAATAGAAGACTGGTTAAATAAATTATGACATACTTAAATAATAGAATGCTATACAACTATTAAGGAAGTAGGTAGGTGTAGATTGAGGCAGATGGTATTTTCCCAAATGGCTACAACAATTTTTCACCCAATGCTCTTCTTACAATGTGACTCCCATAATCCTTCTGTCAAGAGGTGGGATCTGCATTCCCTCCCCTCATACCCAGACATGCCCATGATTTAGGCAAAAGTGATGCTATATCATTTCTGAGGAAAGGTCATAAAAAGTAATGATTTCTACCTACTCCTTTCTTGGGACACTTATTCTTAGAACCTAGTCATCATTACACTGTGAGGATGTGGATAAAATGGAGACACATTTGGTGAGGTCATTTATAGGTGTTCCAGCTGTAGGTAATCTGGTTCTATGCAACAGCCAGTATCAACTGCGAGATACAGGAGTGAGCAAGGCTTGTGATGACTACAGCACCAGATACTGTCTGACCAAACCTGAATGAGAGACCATAAATGAGAATGTTTTTAGCTGATCCCAGGCAAACCTCAGATAATTAAACAATTTTAAATCTTATTCTAAGCCACTGAGTTTTGCAGTGATTTGCTAGATAGTGATAGCTAGAACACATATGTAGTGATCTTAATGATATATAATGATATATAATTTTAGCTCAAAAAAGCAAGACATAGGACATTGTATATACTATGCTACCATCTGGGTAAATACAGGTAAGAGTATCCAGATATATTTCTACTTACCTATATAAGCATAAAATGTCCTTGGGTGGACACACACACACACAGTATTGATTACCAGTGAGAAACCAAGTATCAGGAAACAGAGGCAGGAAATAAACTTTTTACCCTTCCACTATATATTCTTTTGTACTTAAAATATTGTGATTCATAAGAATGTGTTACCTATTTGATATATTAAATTAAAAAATGTGAAATGAAAAGTACTTTAGAGTCATACAGTGGATACAAAAACTAGTGAGTGAAAGTTTGAAATGCAACAAGATATTTACACAGTCTCAAAATATATCCCCACAAGAAATGTTTTAATTTCAAAGGGCACCATAGATCAACTTGATAGTGGAGAAACCTGGATGGGTTTTGATTTTATTTTGTATGAATAAATTACTGGGCCAACTGACAAATCTTAATAAGGTCTGTAGATAGGTAATAGTATGGTTTTTAATATTAGTTTTCTGATTTTGGCATTTATTCCGTGTTTGGGTAGTAGAGTTTGTTTTTAGTAAATACACACTGAAGTATTTAAGGGCAGAGAGGATTATATCTGCCACTTACTTTCAAATGGCTCAGAGAAATGATATGAGGGTATTTTAAAAATTCATGGAAAAACTGAATTAAAAGGTAAGATTATTTTTGTGTGAAATATTGAAGTCTATAGTCTTTTTTAGTACACATTTTCCATGAATTCTTTGAAGACTGCTTGTATATGTGATTGAGCATTGATGATAATGATGATGACAATGTGAAAAAGAGAGGGAGAGAAGAGAGGAGAGGAGTGAGAGAGAGTGTGTGAAGAGGTAAGGGAGGGGAGTGGGAATGGAGACGAGGAAGAAAGGGGGAGAGGGGAAGTAGAGGGGGAGAGAAAAGCTCAGTGTAACTATCTGAGGTCCCTGGGCAAAGGATATGCAGAAACGTCTTTGTACCATACTTAGAACTTTATGTTTGCAATTGTCACAACAAAATTTTAAAATATGAAAGAAGTGTTATGAGATCTCAGAATCAAGGGATATTATATTTATTACTAGAAATTGGAAAAAGCTTCAGGGAGATGCTAGATGAACTAGACCTTGATGAACAGAAAGAACTGCAAAAAGTAAAGATGGGGTGCGGTACAGGAGAATATTTTAGGCAGAGGCAAAAGCACAAACCAATACCATGGAGGTAGGTATGTATAAGCTGTGTTTTGGTGATAGCATTCATATTATGCGAAAAGATTATGGTCTACGGCCATACCACCAAGAACGTGCCCGATCTCGTCTGAGAAAGGATTATGGTGGATAAATTTGAAAGTCAGATCCTAGAGAATGTAGATTTGGCCAATGACTTCCTATGGTGGTGATGATGTTGTACAGAGAGGCAGGGGACAAGCTAGAGATGATGGCTCAATTTCAAGTCTCTGTGACTTGAAAGAATGATGGTGCCATGCATAGGATCAAGAAAGAACAGAAGGCTTGTGGTAGATAGTTTGATTGTAGACATGCTGAGCAGGAAGAGATATAAATTACAGGTAGATTAAATACGTAAAAATTTTAAAAAAATTATTTAAGATGCCTCAAAATATTTTTTTTTGACAGGCAGAGTTAGACAGTGTGAGAGAGAGACAGAGAGAAAGGTCTTCCTTCTGTTGGTTCACCCCCCAAATGGCTGCCACGGTCAGCGCGCTGCGCTGATCCGAAGCCAGGAGCCAGCTGCTTCTTCCTGGTCTCCCATGCGGGTGCAGGGCCCAAGCACTTGGGCCTTCCTCCACTGCACTCCCAGACCACAGCAGAGAGCTGGACTGGAAGAGGAGCAACCGGGACAGAACCCTGGGTGCCGGCGCCGCAGGCGGAGGCTTAGCCAAGTGAGCCGTGGCACCAGCCATCCTCAAAATATTTTTAAGTTCTGTGAGGAGAGAAATTTCCTTTTACATGACAAGAAATCCAGAAGTCAGAAAGGAAAAGATTGATATATTCAGGGCTGGCATTGTGCAGTGGGTCAAGCTGCTGCTTGCAATGCCGGCATCCCATATTGCATCGCTGGTTTGCATGCTGGCTGCTCTGCTTCCAATTCAGCTTCCTGCTAATGTCCCTGGGAAGGCGGCAGAAAATGGTTCAAGTACATGGGAATCTGTCAATCACATAAGAGACCCAGATGGAGTTGTTGGCTCCTGGCATCCTGGCCCAGTCCTAGCTGTTAGGGCCATTTAGGGAGTGAGCCAGTGGATGGAAGATCTCTCTCGCTCTCCGTTGCTCTGCCTTTTAGATAAAGGTTGGTACATTCAACCATATGTAAAGAAAACTTCTGATTAGAAAAAGCACATAAATAAAAAATCAAATTATTTTTCAAAAAGTCTGCAGTATATCTAACAAAAAGGGTAAAATCTAATGCTGTCAATAAGAAAAACAAAAATAACCCAGTAGATATAATAAACTAAGGTTATGAACAGACAATTTACAGAAGGATTAGTTGTTAATAAGCACAGGTAATAGCATCTTTTATTCTTCTGCCTTTTTAAAAAAAAGATTTTATTTATTTATTTGAAAGAGTTACACAGAGAGAGGAGAGGCAGAGAGGGAGAGGGAGAGAGAGAGAGAGAGGTGTCTTCCATCCGATGGTTCACTCCCCAGTTGGCTGCAACAGCCAGAGCTGCGTCCATCCAAAGCCAGGAGCCAGGAGCTTCTTCCAGGTTTCTCATGTGGGTGCAGGGGCCCAAGGAATTGGGCCATCTTCTACTGCTTTCCCAGGCCACAGCAGAGAGCTGAATCGGAAGTGGAGCAGCTGGGACTTGAACCGGCGCCCATATGGGATGCCGGAACTTCAGGCCAGGGTGTTAACCCGCTGCGCCACAGCGCCGGCCTCCTTCTGCTCTCTTTTTTTAAAAAAAGATTTTATGTATTTGAGAGGCAGAGTTACAGAGAGAGAGAGAGGGAGAGACATAGAAAGAGGTCTTTCATCTGCTGGTTCACTCCCCAAATGGCTGCAATGGTTGATGCTGTGCTGGTCCAAAGCCAGGAGCCAGGAGCTTCCTCCAGGTCTCCCATGTGGGTGTAAAGGTCCAAGCACTTGGGCCATCTTGTACTGCTTTTCCAGGTCGTAGCAGAGAGCTGGATTGGAAGAGGAGCAGCTGGGACATGAACGGGCACCCTACAGGATGCCGGCACTACCGCAGGTGGAAGCTTAGCCTACTATTTAGTCGCAGTGCCAGATTGTTCTTCTATTCACACAATCTACTCAAAGTGGTTTGGTATTACATGGGGTACTAGTTTTAGGGGGATTACAGTTACTCAGATGCCCTGGGGAAATCAGTATATGCAGGATTAGATGAAAAAAAGTCACGTGTTGGAAGCAGAAGAGGGCAGTCAGTCATGGATCAACTGAATTGGTGGGAAAGCGTGAACGCCTTGTGTAAAACTTTCCTTATTTGCCCATCTCTACTACTCCTCTAAATCTTTAATTTCTTTTTAAACTACAATCATTCTGTCCTTTTTCCTTAACTCTTTTCAACCTTCTTTACCTTTTCATTACTCTGAATTTTAGTATGTGTTTGACACATCGTAAGTGCTCAAAAGATCCTTGTTAAATAAAGTGCCCTACCACAAAATTAAAAAGGAAATAGAGATATTAAAATAATAATACTCTAGGGCCGGCATTGTGGTGCAGTGGGTTAAAGCCCTGGCCTGCGGTGCCAGCATCCCATATGGGCGCCATTTTGAGTCCCGGCTGCTCCACTTCTGATCCAGCTCTCTGCTATGGCCTGGGAAAGCAGTAGAAGATGGCCCAAGGTGTTGGGCCCCTGCACCCACGTGGGAGACCGGAAAGAAGCTCCTGGCTCCGGAATGGCGCAGCTCTGGCTGTTGCGGCCATTTGGAGAGTGAAACAGCGGATGGAAGACCTCTCTCTCTGTCTCTGCCTCTTTCTGTAACTGTCTTTCAAATAAATAAATAATCATACTCAATGCCTCTTTGCTTTATTGGATGGACTTGGACAGGGTTGCAACAGACAGGAATTCCTTCACATCATGAGCTTGTTCAAAGGTTTATGGTCCAGGTTCTATTAATGAGAAGGGAAGAAAGGCAAGGGAAGTCCAAGAAGGGGAGGAGAAGGGTGTTACATGCCTAGGTGATATTCCTCAGCGGACTGCAGGGAGTGTCTGGGTTGTGGATCTCTGAAGGGCACCAGTAATTTGGAGTATTCATGACCTGGGGCTTATCTATCAGTGGTAGATGTGGGGTGGAGTTTTGAGGAGTATACAAAGCAGGCATGCCCTAAATGGGAAAAAAATCTGTGTATTTGGGTAATTTTTAAAATAGCTGGATGTGTAAAATTTTACTTTTGGTGTTTTTCAGTTAATAGGAAGACCTGTGTCTTTTTCAGTTAACTTGCTAAATTGCACGGTTTGATGGAAACATGGGCTTTGAAATTAGAGATCAAGGTTTTTAATCTTATCTCTTTCCCTCGGTATGTGACCTTGAGCAAGCTGTTTAAACCTCCCTGAGACAGTGTCTCCATCTTTACAAAATATAGTTACCAACTACCTCATAGGAAAAGTATAAAGATTAAGTGAAGAAAGTAGTTCATTTGACCAACCATATTGAGAACATACTATAAGACAAGCAGTGTGTTAATTTCTGAGTCTACAAAGATAAATAAAACACAGTCACTGATCATGAATATAGTCTAGTGGGCTGAGATATGTACATAAAATAAAGCATGAAAATATAAGGGTACTTTAAAAAGTTAGTGCAAAGTGGAATTGAAAGATATTGGTGCAAAACTTTTTGCAATACATGCATAGTTTTTTTTATAACATGCATTTCCATGAACTTTTTGAAGACCCCTAGAAAGCATAATTTCAAAATAAACTTATCTTTTAATCCCATTTTCCATAAAATTTTGAAGTATCCTTATATACATATTAGTGGTCTGTACAGCACATTACAGGGGTTACCAATGGAACAGGGGGTAGAGGAGGAAAAGATTTCAGAGATGACTACTTGGAGGATGTATTATGAACTGAATTTTATCAGATGAATACAAAGTCAGTCTGGTGAACAAGAGAGTTTAGAAAAGTTTATGGAGAGAATAACATGAGCAAATACACAGAAATGAGGAACAGCACAGTGTCACTGGAAAACTGTCAACACTTCTGTGTTGCTTGGATTATCAATCATAGAACACAGAATGGTGAGAGAGGAGTCTGGAGGGTAGGCATGAACTTTATCTTGCAGACCATATTAAGGTTTTAAAATTTCTTCCTCTGCTTCAGGGAAGCAATTGAACAATTTTAAATTTGGAAGCGACTTGGTAAGATGAGCACATTAAAAAGAACATTGTGGGCAGGCGCTGTGGCGAAGTGGGTTAACGCCCTGGCCTGAAGCGCCGGCATCCCATTTGGGTGCCCGTTCGAGACCTGGTTGCTCCACTTCCGATCCAGCTGTCTGCTATGGCCTGGGAAAGCAGTAGAAGATGGCCCAAGTCCTTGGGCCCCTGCATCTGCGTGGGAGACCCAGAAGCTCCTGGCTCCTGGCTTCAGATTGGCACAGCTCTGGCCATTGTGGCCAACTGGGGAGTGAATCATTGGATGGAAGACCTCTCTCTCTCTCCCTCTCCTCTCTCTGTGTAATAAATAAATAAATGAATCTTTTTTTTTTTTTAAAAGAGCGTTGTATAGAACTAAAAAACCAAACCAGGATTCGACATCCTTAATGAAATAATGAAACCAGGAAATGACCATTGATGATTACTAAAACCACTAGGAGAAAAGCTAAAAGGCCATAATTACATATGGCCAGAAAAGGCTAACAACATCTGACCAATCTTAGCAGGACAAAAAGAGCATCTATCATATATTGTGTACCTCCTGGTATGATAGAATAGGAAGTACAGTGCACCACCTATGTAGTTGTCTTTCCTAAAAAAAATTAAACCTGGGTTTATCAATCCTTTAGATCTATCAATTTACAAGTAACTCTAAAGTGAGAAGAACATGTTTGAACATTATCTTGGGTATGCAATTGAAAAAATGAAGAATGTGGAAAATTCTATAGGACAAGCAACTCACTTTCTCAATAATTGTCTAAGAAAAAAAAAAGGAGAGCTTAGATGTTAAAAATGCTGAGAACATAAAATAACCAAGTACAATATGTGGACCTTCATTGCATCGTGAATTAAACAAATCAACTGCAAAACACACATTTATGAGATAGAGAAATCTGAATACTAACTAGATGCTTGATGATATTGAGGAATGCTTTAAAATTTTTATACATGATAATGGAATTGTAGCTATTGTTTTATAGTCCTACATGTCCTTGTGGAGCTATTCATTCTTTTTTAGTCTAAGTATCTCTGTTGTTCAGATTGAGTAATCTCTGGTGTTCTGTCTTCAAGCCACTGCTTCTACCTCTGTCCTCTATATTTTGCTGTTTCATTTTGGTTATTGTATTTTTCATTTCTAAAACTTCCCATTTGGTTCCTCTTTGTATATTCTGTTTGGTTCAAAGGTGTTCATACTTGATTGTTAATTCCAACCTCTGTATCATCTTAATGTTGGTGTCGATTTCTCTCATTCAAGTTGAGATGGTTCTTGGTGTGACAATGGTTGTCAATGGTATCTAAGACATTCAAGGTACTAATATTGTAGAAATGTGAATCTTATTTAAATCTTGTTTTAACAGGTCCTTTCTGACACTGCACTATAAGGGAAAAGGGGATGCTGCCTTATTATTGTCTGGTAGGGATGAAGTTGAGGTTTTTCATTTAGCCTTCATGGATAGGGTGAAGGGTGCCTCATTACTGCTGAGCAGGGGTGGAAACTTAGCTCCTATGTGGCCTCCACCAATATACTTACTACATTACCACTGAATGACAGTGGAAGTCCTGACTGTACTAGGCTTCCTCTGATACCATCTAGCAGAAAAGGGGAGGGGTACCCCATTACCATAGTGTAGGGATGGAAGTCAGGCTCTCTATGTGGTCTCCACTGAAACCTGGGGGGCTCTTTAAACTCAGAGAATATTAAAGTCCCAAAGTGCTACTTCACTTTCACTGACATAAGATGGCAGTAGAAATATAGACCAGTGCCTGTCTTGTTATAACTGGACAAGAGTAAAGTCTGGACTTCCCACTTAGCCTTTGTTGACAGCAGTAGGACCACAGTTTTTTCCTATGATACTTGGCTGGAGTAGAACAATTATTGTCTGAAAGTTGTCTATCTTGCTAGACTGCCCCTTCCCTAGTCTTTAGTTTAGAAAGGACAGGTTTTTTCCTTGGGACTTTTGTTTTCTCTGCCCATTGTTGTTTTCAGGTTGCTGGCTTCTTCATGACCCAGTATAGGTCATATGAAGCAAAAAAGAAAACTGTGGGACTTCATTGCCCTGTTATTTCTTGGATTCTGAGGTCCTTATCTGGTCTGCCTCATTCTCTACACCTTTAAGAGTCCTGTTATAGCTGTTATGCAAATACTATCCTCCTGGAGTTGGCAGAAGATCCCAGGAGAAATGCATCTACTTCATCTTTTCCAGAAGCATTAGTCCCATTGTGGCTATGTTTTAAGAGATTCTTCATCTTTTAGAAATAATACTGAAATGTTAAAGAATAAAATGATATAATATATGGTATATTTTTCAAAATAATCTAAGGGGAAAAGAGTGAAAATATACATGTAACATGATCAGCCCCCTGTACTGCAACAAACCATGAATCCAAAGTACTAAAAAATGCATCTTTCCTGAACATGTACAGATTTTTATGTCACTATCCTCTAAACAACACAGCATAACAACTATTTACATAGTATCTACATTGTAGTAGGATTTATAAATAATCTAGAGATGCTTTAAAGTATATAGGAGGATATGTGTAAGTAATATACAACTGCTACACCATTTTGTATAAGAAATTTGAGCATGTATACATTTTAGTATATGCAGGGGGTCCTGGAACCAATCCCTCACGGATACTGAGGGACAATTGTTACTGTTCCAGCTGGGTGATGGATCCATAAGTATTCATTTCTCTTTTCACTTTTGCCTAAGAGAGAATAAATGCTTGAATAAAGGCAGCAATACTAGAAATAGAAAAAGGTATTTAGCGGTAAGGCTGGAAAGAGTTGGTGATTAACTGGACATGGGTAGCAGCTTGATGGTTAGGTAAGTGTTAGCTCCAAAAATGGAGATGGAGAATTTAAGAGACTTTGACTCCAATTTTGATATCTGACTGATGATAGATTTCCAGCCCCACCATTTGCCTTTCCTTTTGTCCCTATATCTGAGAAGGTGATAGGCAAGTCCATGTGCTCCTTTCTTTGGTGCCAGTGAGAATACTCATGATAGCCACAGCCCCTAATCCTAGTATAATTCAAAATCCAGCACCCTTTCTCTGATCTCTCAAACTTCTTGGAGAGTGAATTGGGAGTCTTCTCTGCTCTTTCCAGAAAGCCCATTAAGTGAGTAGTTAACACTATACTCCTTTTTGGTATCTGTACAGCATCATCAGTCTTAGCTCCAAACTAAATTTAGGGAACAGGGATCTGTCTTGCCTACTTATGGTGACTACAACATGAAAAGAGAAGGTTATTTTTGTAAGTGGCTGTAGGGAACAGGAAAGAGAAAGTCCAGTTTGGGCATACTGCACCTGAGACATGTGGATACAAAGTATATAGCACTCAGAATTGTTGTTTTATTTTTCCTATAAGCCTCCAAATTCTTTCTTCTTTTGGGTTAAGAATTTTTATAGATTTTATCAAAAAATGGAAGCTAAATAAAAACCATAATAATGATAATAATACTTAGCAGTTATTGAGGCAAGTTTAACCCAAATTTTACAAATGAGGATAATTGAGGCTTTAAAACCCCATAATGTGTAGGTTGTTAAACTGTGTTCCAATGTAGATGAGTGAAACTGCAGAGCTGGGCTCTATTTACTACGCCATACTTCCTCTCTATGAGAACATTAAAGTAAGTTGAAAATCTGCATCACTTACTTCATAGTATACAGCATGTAGAGAATATCAGCTTGCTCCTGTAAGCTTGACGTCTCCTTCAACTGCAAAACCAGTGCCTGGAAGTCCACTTCCCCAGACTGGTCTCTAGGAAGATGTACTTCTACACGAACAGTTGGAACCTTGAGTTTGAGAAATGGTGAAAAGAATTAAGTCCATCAGGGCTCAACTTAAACAATGCCCTAGAATGAGTCATCTTTTTACCCCCAAACCTTTTCCATAAGCATTCTCTCAATGTCAATGAAAAGCAAAGTGAAAATAATGAGGCCTTCAGCATGTATGACACAGCAATCTAGTTTTCTTAAAGCTTGATTAGAAAAACTTGTCTGGGGCTGGTGCTGTGGCATAGCAGGTTAAGCTGCCGCTTATGACCCGGCATCCCATGTCAGAGTACCAACCAGTTCAAGTTCTGGCTTCTCCGCTTCCCATTCAGCTCTTTCTCTGCTGATGTGCCTGCGAAAGCGGTGGAAGAGGGCCCAAGTGCTTGGGCCCCTCCCTCCATGTGGGAGACAAGGATGGAGTTTCTGGCTGTTAGCTTTGGCCTAGCCCAGTTCTGGCTGCTGCAGCCACTTGGGGTGTGAATCAACAGATGGAAGATCGCTCTATCACTCTCTCTCTCCCCCTCAATCTCTGCTGCTCTGCCTTTCAAATCAATCTTTTAAAAAAAGAAAAAGAAAGAAAAACTTGCTCACTTCAAATGTGAACTGAAAAGGACATGTATCTTCACCAGGATAGCATTTTGCCTACCACTACTTACTAACAGTAGCTATATTATTTTCCACAAAGGCAGTAGTTTTGCAAAAAGCTGATGGAAATATCTAATGTGCAAGTTTACCTGGTCCTCCTGTGAGGGATGAGATGAGTCAAGTAAGTTGAGTGAAGGGCGAGAAGCCTGAAATAACTTTGTAGGAAGATACATGTGAACATCTGCAAGAGGTTGACATTTATGGGAAAGGTTAGATAATTAGAAGACAAATAAAAATGTATGGTTGACCCAAACAACGAGGTCACATATGGGTCAATTCTTTATAGAACAAGAATGACAAATTTCTCCCTTCTTGGGAGTATCAACAAAAATATGAATATTAGATAATTTAAATAGTGTCCAACTAATCAATAAATACATTTTGAATTGAATTTCTAGAATTATAACATAAAGATGTACACATAAGAAATTAAAATTACTAATATAATAAATAACACAATGGTGCTATTATCGATACTTTGATAGAATATCACATATAACAGATAGAACATCATTATGTTTTATATTTTCTAGCTTTCCAAGGAGAATATCCGATTGCTTGCAGTTGGATTTCCCTAGAATATGTGGATGAATGATACTATCTAGGAAATGAAAAAATATAGTGGCTGACCAACGTTAAGATATTCCTAAGATTTTTTTTTTGCTTACAGTCCATTGTTGAAATACTTACCATAAACTCTAAGGAGAGACTTTCTGGTCATTTTCACCATTTTACAGATACAGAAAGAGAGATACAGATACTTACTTGTTCAAGTAAGTAAGTAGCAGAGCTGGGAATTAAGCTCAAGTTTACTGATTTGCAATCAAGAAGTATAAATTAATAAAGTTTCTCTCTTCACATAAGTCTTTTCTCCAGGAGGCATACCCCAAGGGTATGTTAAGTATTTCCCCATTATGAATGCTTAGTGATTCCCCAATGTTCATGTTTAATATCATTTGTTAGTAATAGTCAATCAAGTTTTAGGTAGCAAGAGCATGCATCTCAATCATTCTTATTATCTGTAAAATGTTAATATTCAGGTCCTCTCCGTGGCCAAGGAGCCCTTTTCTCCTTTCATATGCAGCTACCATGGAGTCTCTGAACACTCTTAGGAACCATGACTACTCCTGGCAAAATGTAGTAGGAGATATCCTCCATTGCAAATACTACTGGAGGAGGGTAGGTCGGGAAGATAATGGCCAAACTGTGAAGAGTGAGTACTGTATGACAAATATAGCTCTACATTGCTAGAACAATAACTGTAAAAGTTACAGCTGGAGGCTGGTGTTGTGATGCATTGGATTAAGCCTTTGCTTGTGACCCCCAGTATCACCTAACAGTGTTGCTTCAAGTCTCAGCTGCTCCATTTCTTTTTTTTTTTAAAGAATTTATTTAGTTAGTTAACAGGTAGAGTTACAGGGAGAAAGGTCTTGCATTTTCTGGTTCACTCCCCAGATGGCTGCAATGGCTGGAGTTGCACTGATCTGAAGCCAGGAGCCAAGAGCTTCCTCCAGGTCTCCCACATGGGTGCAGGGGCTCAAGCACTTAGGTCATCCTCAACTGCTTTCTCAGGCCACTGCAGAGAGCTGATTCAGAAGAGGAGCAGTTGGGACTTAAACCGGCGCCCATATGGGATTCCAGCATAGCAGGCGGAGTGAGGCTTAGCGCACTATGCCACAGAGCCGGCCCCTCGCTGCTCCACTTCTGATCCTGCATCTCTAATGCATCTAGGAAGGTAGTGGAAGATGGCCCAAGTAATTTGGGACCCTATCATCCATGTGGAAGACTCAGATGCAGTTCCAAGCTCCTGGCTTCAGCCTAGCTGAGCCCTGGCCATTGCAGCCATTTGGAAGATTCTTTCTCCCCCTCTCTCCCTCTCTCTCTCTCTGTCTCTCTGTCTCTCTGTTACTATTCCTTTTAAATAAATAAAATAAATCTTTAAAAGAAGTAACAGATGGCTCAAGGGAATCAAACGTGGCTTATTTAAGGGAGACTATCTCCCTTCCCATTGTATGGTCATATTGTAATAGTTCTACAATTGCTTTCTCTTTAAACAAAATTACTGTCAAAGGAGTAATTTTTCCAAAGGAAAAGCCCTTTTTTAGCATCCCCCACTTTGATGTTAAAATCGAATACACTTGATGTCCCTTGGTCTGCTGCTTCTTACTATGTTACTGGTTAAGCCAGACAACTATACGATCTGTAGCAAAACTATATCCCATTCATTAATTTTACAGATATTTGAGTGTCTAACATGTTCTAAGTGCTGTCTGAGATACTGGGGATAAAGCAGTGGAGAAAACAAAGTTACTGCTTACATTGTCATCAATGCCCGCCCCCATCCTGCTCTTCACGTCATCCTGTGCCTGACTCCAGTGAGTCATGGCATTACTCACTCTGTACATGCAGCTCCTTGGCCTTGGTCACCAAGGACATTAAGTCGCAGGTTGTTTGTACAGCAGCTCGGAACCGATTTAGCCCTCCCTTCTGTGAGGCAGGTGCTAGTTTAGGATGGGGAGCAGTGTGTGCCAAAAGGTGATCTAAATAACGAGCAACTTCATCACCACAGCGAGCTGCAAGGTTAGTGGGGGGAGGGGAAGGAGAAAAAACAAATATGTTAGTTATTTCACAATCATCCCTAGGAAAGAGAATGACTCACTCCTCTGCTCACAACACAGCTTTGGAAGTAGGTTGCTTTTGGCTCATGAGGGAAAAAAGGTCCTGATCACTATATAGCTTTAAGATTTAGAGAGAGACTATGTCTGTTTACCAGGGCCAACCTGTTTTTCAGTTTTGCTGAGACAATGTTAGGGTTCCTGAAAGCAGAATGAGCTAATTCTAGGACAGGTGGAGCAAGCACTTCATAATCTGTGTGTGTGTGTGTGTGTGTGTGTTTGCACATGTGTGTGATAGTTGGAGTGATGGCAGCAGTGGTGGAGGAGGAGCAAAACAAGGCCCTTCAAGCCCCAGTAGAATGAGGAGACTTGGGTGAGAAAGGGTCAAGGGAGGTCAAGGGCCTTCCACCAAATATTTAGCCTCCCTCTTAAACAGATTCTACTAAGGACAATAATAATAACCAGTGAAAAAAGAAATCTTCACATGACATTGGTATAGAAAGGACTATGGGTCACACACTGGTGTTTTTAGTCATGTCATTTCTTTATTCATCAAATATTTATTGGTTAGTATTTACCAGGTAGTGTACTAGGTAGGTGCTGAGGTTTCAGGGTGAAGAAGATAGATACAGTCTCTAGGCTCTTGGGCTCCCCCTTCTCCATACACCTATAATTGTCTCTGAATATGGATACTGGAACCAAAAATACACATATACCCTGTGGGTACTTAATATTTCAGACTTTACATGAATAGCTACAATGTTTATAGAAGGAAATGCACACTGTCCTTATCAATACTGAAGTCTGCTAAGTCAGTTATGCGTCATCTAGTTTTCAGATGATCTTCAGCGATCTTTCCAGATGTTTTTTCATGCTTTCATGTGACTACTGGGAACTAGAAGAGTCTTAAGAATGGAACTCATAGTCAGTGACTTCCTGGTAACAAATATTGTACCTTGAGTACAATCTAGATGGCAGGAGGATTATGAAATGTATAGAAGGAAACTGTTTACCTAGAGAACGGCTGGCAAGCAATAAGCATACCCATTGTGAGACCACTCATGAGTAAACCCAGAAGTGGGAAAGTGACTCACAATGTTATAATTCCAAATGTAGTGATATATAGCATTAAAAAGATATATTTCAGAAAGCAATCCAAGGGAATGAGTGCTACAGATCCATAATTACTCATGGAATAGCAAACAACCTCCATATATGATTATCCCTATCTAATTTTCAAAGTGTTTTATGCCAAGATTGGTTGTTATTGATGACAGTAAATCTCCTTACTTTTAATGTACTTTTCCAACAAAGAAATTCAAACTAGTTTAGATCTTATAAATAAAATACAGACTGAATGAAGTGGGGGAATTAATGAGTAAATGCTGAGCCCAAACAAGTAGAGTCTTGACTAGCACAAAGACCTCTCCAGAGATTCTGATTTGCTCCTCTTATGTTATATAAAGTAATCTTATTAAATTTAATATTTTTATGCTTTATAATATCAAAAAGCAGCACATGTATAACTTTCCTATCTCACACTTGATTAGATTAAATCTCTCTCACTCATCGCTGCTTCTTCCTACTTCAAAATCACCAGCCACTTCAAATGCCTGGGAGAGAAATCCTCCCCAGTTTTAGTAAGGGACAGTCCAACTCCATGTTCCACAATTACCACAGGGATATTAGACCAAAACCCAAAGGTAAGTAGAGGGGTGAAAAGTAAAGCCAAACAAAAGTAGAAATCTAAGTGTATTAAACAGGAGTGAGGATGGTACACTGTGAGACTGCTGGCAGCACCAATTATTAAGGACAACGCTAAACAATCATTTGTATTCTTGTCTAGTCGGGCTAGCGCTTACAAAGCCTCCTTACCAGTACTGGCTGAATTGTAACCATCCATCCAGTCACCTGATTCCAGCTCATCATAGTTGTCATCATAATCTTCACTGTACAGCTTACCCTCAGGTCCAGGGTCCATGAAGCTCAAGTGTGTACAACAAGATGTTGTCAAAAACTCTGATAATTTACCTGTTTGGATCCTGATGAGTACAGAGAGTAGATAGAAATTAGAAAAGCAGGGAGATTCTTTTTAAAACAACACAATCCCAGTTGACAAAAGGGCACATAGATTGTCTTTTGATGGATTATTAATGTTTATATATTAGTATCAATTTTGTAAAAGGGAAATCAAACAGAACTGCTAGGCATAATGTTCAACTTAAATAGCTAGGGAACTGTGTTAATACAGGTTATAATTATGGGTTCATAATCCATTGCCAGAACAATTTTGCTCTCCACTGCCATATAACAGGCCACCTCAAATGTTCATGGAAAAATGCATTTCAAAAATTTTTGCATCAAAATAAGCTTACCTTTTAATTTCATTCTTCAAAAACTTATTTTTTTTTTTACTTTATTTGAGATGGAGATAAAGAGGGAGATTGAAATGGAGAGGGAGAACATAGAGACAGAAAGAGAGTGAGAGAGAGAATGCTGCTATTCACTGGTTTACTCCCCAAATGCCTGAAATAGCCAAAGCTGGCCCAGGCTGAAGCCAGGAGCTGGGAACTCCATCCAGAGCTCCTACATGGGTGGCAGAGACCCAACTACTTGAAACATCACTGCTGGCTCCTGAGATGTACAATAACAACAGGCAGGAGTTGGGAGTGGAGCTGGGACTCAAATGCATCATTCCCATATGGAATGTGGATGCCCAAGTGGCATTTTAACCACTACATCAAATGCCCGCCCCAACTAACTTTTTGAAGCACTCTCATGCCAAACATCTGGTAAAAATTTGCATTGGCTACCAGAGAAGCCAGGAAAGAATGAAGATGAGTCATAACAAATCTACCACATCATTAAAAAAAATCCAGAAAAGACCATTTGAACGTAAAAGATGGTACCTGGAAATTCTGTTACAATGAATTTTAAGACCCCTTCTTTATAAAGTCAGTTATAAAATCCAAAAGGAAAGTCAATAGTACTAATTTTTTAACGAAGCCAGCTTGAAGGGGCTGCTAGTGGCCACACCTTGGACAATTTGAACATTGAAATAATGACAGGGATGAATCATGACATACTGAATAAAGTAAGAATTCATGAATCTATGCTGATACTAAACTACAAAATCAAAGGGAGTGTAGAAAGCTCTTTTTTTTTTTCCAACAAATAAATGTGCAGAGTGACAAACACAAAAACACCATTTTACAACTCCATTAGTGATAATTAGCAAGTCAATGGAAGCTAACACCACTTAGTTAAAGACAACTGGTGTTGGGGAAAGGATATGGAGAAATCTGCCATACATTATTTAACCAAGTGGTCAAGGTTAACACCACCAATAATGTGACAAACTAGTCTAATGTGTCTTCTGTTATGATGCACTGAGAAGGATGGCGGTGAATACTTGTAACTTTGTGTTACCTTGGCATCCATTTTGAATCTAAGTTTAACTTTATCAGCAGCAAGGCTCAGTCATCCATGACCCAGTTTACAGTTCTACACGTCCTCCAGTATTCAGTGTGGTCAATCCAGGTATCTGTCTTACACATCTTCCTCCTGGTGACCACTTCCTTATGGGACAGCTGAGTGCAACCTGTTTGGCTAGCTCCTCTGACCTCCATGCCTTCACATAGACTGTGCAGATATGCCACAGTAACCACCTCTCAGTCACAGTGTGACTTTGTGGAACTCATACCTGCCTGCTTTAAATCCATAAATTAATGCTTGTTATGGGACACCTGTTTGGATAATGCCCTAGACTCTAATAAAGGTGTTGTCCCACAGAAAGGCTTGTCTCTTCCTACTCTTGTGTTTCAAGAATTATGTGACACATAGGTCTTCAAGTATGTTGTGTATTCCTTCTGTAAGTAATAAATATTTATTTACATCTTGTGTCTCTCCTAGTCACTGAAGGAGTGCTCTCTCTACCTTGAAGATACTAGATCAAAACAACAACTCAACATCACTAGGTAATACTCCTATCAAAATCATACAGCTTGAATCTAATTATGAGGAAACAACCAGAACAATCCAAATTGAGAGATACTGTGTAAAATTACTGATCTTAATTCTTCAAAACTGTAATAAAAACTGTCATGACAAATTAACAAAATTCTGGGGAGCTATTCTGGATTAAGACACCAAAGAGATATGACAACTAAATGTGTGATCTTCAGTGGGATCCTGAACTGAGAAAAAAGGCTATGTAAAAGCATTACTGGGACAACTGGGTAATTCTGATTATGGTCTCCACAATTAGATATCAGTTACAAGAGTCCCACTTTTATCCATGGTTTCACTTTCCATGGCTATAGCTACTCATGGTCAACTACAGTCTGAAAATATTAAATGGAAATTCTGGAAACAAATAATCCATAAGTTTTAAATATATTTTAAGTATATATTATATTATTATTGTTCTACTTCATTATCAGTTACTGTTGTTAATCTCTTACTGTGCCTAATGTATAAATTAAACTTTATCATAGCTATGTATGTATGGGAAAAAATAATGTACATATGATTCAGTACTATCTGGGGTTTCAGGCACCCACTAGGGGTTTTGGAACATATCCTTTGAGGATAAGGTTAAACTACTCTAGTGTATCAATAGTAAATTTCCTCAGTGTGAGAATTATATTGTATTTAAATATAAGAATGTTCTGTTCTTAGATGATAGAAACTGAAATACTTAGGGTTAAAGAGTCATGACGTCTATGAATAACAAAAAATGTGCATATATGTCTATTTTATATAGTGTTTGAGGGGTGTATTTTGTGTGTGTGGGCATGTATATATATACATGAGAGAAGAGGAGGGAGGAAAGAAAGGGAGGAAGGGAGGAAAGTGGGGAGGAGGTAGAGAGACACACAGTGGATAAAATGTTAACAACAGGTCAATCTTGAGAGACTATGTGGGTGTTCAGTATTCTTTGTGCAAATTTCTTTTTTTTTTTAATTTTTTTTTGACAGGCAGAGTGGACAGTGAGAGAGAGAGACAGAGAGAAAGGTCTTCCTTTGCCGTTGGTTCACCCTCCAATGGCCGCTGCGGCCGGCGCACCGCGCTGATCCGAGGGCAGGAGCCAGGTACTTCTCCTGGTCTCCCATGGGGTGCAGGGCCCAAGCACTTGGGCCATCCTCCACTGCACTCCCTGGCCACAGCAGAGAGCTGGCCTGGAAGAGGGGCAACCGGGACAGAATCCGGCGCCCCGACTGGGACTAGAACCCGGTGTTCCGGCGCCGCAAGGCGGAGGATTAGCCTAGTGAGCCGCGGCGCCGGCCATTTTGTGTAAATTTCTAGGGGAAAAGCAACCAGAATAAAAAAAAATTGGTAACCTCTTTTTGTTTTTGAAAGAATAAGTTTTCTTGTCCTCTGAAATTTAGGCAAAGAACAGGTTGGGTAAAACTTCCAACCTTCCTCTATAACATTTAAGTTCCTTGATTCATTCTATCAAATACTAGCTCATCTGAGTATGGTGGGATTCTGCTGTTGAAGACACACAGAAAAGCATCATAACTCTGCTATTACTATAGCCAGCTCCCAAATTTCATTTCACTAAAAGGTGTATAAAGGTCACTTACCTTGCCCCACCAAAATAGCCATCCTGCATTTTTCGTAGTGCTGCCAAGATACTTGAATTTAAGCTGGTTCCATCCTCATCTTGAAATAAAGAGAATTTTAAAAACAATCTTTGTGGCTTTAACTTTGAAGTAAGGGAAACTCTTTCAGTTATTTCAAACAAACATTCTAGAGGTTATGGTACAAATGAGACACCCTGTATTTCCACAACTCAACTGAGAACCAACAACACTGCAGAGTGGGCAAATGACAAGGAATGATGACCAGTTGACAGGCTCCTCAAAGATATTATGTTACTTATCATTAAGTACTTAGCACAGTGCCCCATGGCAAAATACTTAGTAACCACCGAATGCTGACAATAACAATAGAAACTAATTGTTGAATGTTACGTGCTAAGTACCATGCTTAGCATTTTATAAACTCATGTATTATATAAAGAGGCTTGGCTTAGGTTTGCAGATAGGCATACAAATATCTAAAAAGCTAACAATTATCTGATTTTATTTGACAGGGATCCTACTATACATATTCTTGTTTGATCTGTTTTTTCTAACATATCCTTTGCACAGAAAAAGTGATATCAGAGCAGACATTTAGATTCTTTCGACATTTCAATCAGCACTGTTATGAAAAGCATTGTACTTATATCTTTATGCACTTACTCTGTTATTTCCTTAGGTTAAATTCTTACAAATAGAACTCTTAGGATGAAGGGAACACTTACTAAAAAATTTTACACAGATTGCCAAGTTATTCCCTGAAAAAATTGTGCCAATTATATTTCCACCAACAGTACAGAAAGTAACAGTTTCCCCACACTTCTTTTTTTTTTTTAAAGATTTATTTATTTATTTTAAAGTCAGAGTTACACACAGAGAGAAGGAGATACAGAGCGAGATACAGAGAAGGAGATACAGAGAGATACAGAGAGAGAGAGAGAGAGGTCTTCCATCTGCTGGTTCACTCTCCAATTGGCTGCAATGGCCGGAGCTGTGCCTATCCGGAGCCAGAAGCTTCTTCTGGGTCTCCCACATGGATGCAGGGGCCCAAGAACTTGGGCCATTTTCTACTACTGCCTTCCCAGGCCATAGCAGAGAGTTGGATTGGAAGTGGAGCAGCCGGGACTCGAACCGGCGTCCATATAGGATGCTGGCACTGCAGGCGGCAGCTTTACCTACTATGCCACAGCGCCGGCCCCTCCCCACACTTTTAACAATGAATATTAATAATTTTTAATCCTTGTTCATCTGATAGGTAAAACAAGGAGACATCATTCTAATTTTATTGTCAGTAGGACTTATGAATTGCCTGTTCATGTCTTTCTAATTTTTCATTAGGTAGTTTATCTTTTTTTTTTTTTTGACAGGCAGAGTGGACAGTGAGAGAGAGAGACAGAGAGAAAGGTCTTCCTTTGCCGTTGGTTCACCCTCCAATGGCCGCCGCGGCCGGCGCACCGCGCTGATCCGATGGCAGGAGCCAGGAGCCAGGTGCTTTTCCTGGTCTCCCATGGGATGCAGGGCCCAAGCACCTGGGCCATCCTCCACTGCACTCCCTGACCACAGCAGAGGGCTGGCCTGGAAGAGGGGCAACCGGGACAGAATCCGGCGCCCCAACCGGGACTAGAACCCGGTGTGCCGGCGCCGCTAGGCGGAGGATTAGCCTAGTGAGCCGCGGCGCCGGTAGTTTATCTTTTTTAAAATTGATTTTTAAGAATCTTTGCATGCCGGATGCAGTGGCCATTGGAGGGTGAACCAACGGCAAAGGAAGACCTTTCTCTCTGTCTCTCTCTCTCTCTCACTATCCACTGTGCCTGTCAAAAAAAAAACAAAAAAACTTCGCATATTTTATGAGTAGTGCCCTTTTTCTATCATATTTATGGCAAATATTTTATATAGTTTTGACTTGTCTTCTGACCTCATCCATGACACTATATAAAATGTTTACTTAACCTTTGTTTTAAATGTCAATTTGTTTCTTTTTGTACCTTGGAAAGGACAGCTTTCTTTAGCCTAAGATTACATAAATATGTCCCCATATTTCTTCTAATACTTTCCTTTCTATGTTTAGCTCTTCAATCTATTTAGAATTTGTTTTTACACACAAAGTAAAACAATAAGCCTAAATGAATTAGTTTCCCAAATGTATTCATTTATATTGTTTTGCTTCTATTTAAAATGCTCTATTTATCATTATTTTAATTCTGATGGATCTTTCACTTTCTTTTAAAAAATGCCTATTTTTCTACATTCTCTTTTCTATTTGACTTCTAAGTTCAGCTTGTTCACAAAGTTCAGCTTGTTTTTATTTTTATTTGGAATTGCACTGAATTGATAGATTCATTGGATGAGAATGAAAACCCTTTCAAAATACACTATTTTCATCTAGGAACATGATATATCTCTCTAACAATTAAAATATTTTATGATCTTCAACAGTTGTATAATTTTTCTCATATATTCTAAGAATATTTCTTACTAAACTTACATTATTTAGTTTTCTACAAAAATTCGTCAATTTTATCTAGATTTACAAAACTGTACTTGGCATTCCTTTACAATTTTTAAAGATTCCTTCATTTCCCTTGCTATATCTCCTTTTTCACTCCTAATATTTTTATTACTTGGATTTTTCTTTACTTTGAAGTCTACTATGTTGGATACCAATGTGACCGCATCTGTCTTTTTAAATGAATATTTACAGGCTGGTGCTGTGGTGTAGTAGGTTAAGTTTCTACCTGCAGTGCCAGTTTCCCATATGGGTGCCAGTTCTAGTCCCAGCTGCTCCACTTCCGATTCAGGTCTCTGCTAATGTTCCCAGCAAAGCAGTGGAAGATAGCCGAAGTGCTTGGGGGCTCTGCCACCCACGTAGGAAACCTGGATGGAATTCTGACCTTCTAGATTTGGCCTGGACCAGCCCTGTCTATTGCCATTTGGGGATTGAACCAGTGGATAGAACATCACTCACTCCCCGCCCCCTGCCCCGTGAAACTCTACCTTTCAAATAAGTAAATAAACCTTTTTAAAAAGTACTCTTGCTCTTTTTTCTTTCCAGATACTTCAAGATTCCAGCTTTTATTGTTTTCTTTCTAAGAACTTCTTTTATGTCATCTTTTAGGGCAGATATCCTGAAGACAAATTTACTTAATTTTCCTCCATTTGAAAATGTCTTTTTCCCCTTTTATTCTTAAAGCACATTTTTGCTGGACACAGAATTCTTGGTTTGCAATTCATTTCTTTCAGCACTTGAAAAATGTTGTGCTGGCCGGCGCCCCGGCTCACTAGGCTAATCCTTTGCCCTGCAGCGCCGGCACACCGGGTTCTAGTCCCTGTCGGGGCGCCGGATTCTGTCCCGGTTGCCCCTCTTCCAGGCCAGCTCTCTGCTGTGGCCAGGGAGTGCAGTGGAGGATGGCCCAAGTGCTTGGGCCCTGCACCCCATGGGAGACCAGGAGAAGTACCTGGCTCCTGCCCTCGGATCAGCGCGGTGCGCCGGCCGCAGCGGCCATTGGAGGGTGAACCAACGGCAAAGGAAGACCTTTCTCTCTGTCTCTCTCTCTCACTGTCCACTCTGCCTGTCAAAAAAAAAAAAATGTTGTGCTATCTCCCTCTGGTCTTTGTGATTTCTAATTGGAAATTTTCAATCATTTTCATTGCTTTTCTTTTACAGGAAAAGTATTTTTTCTCTCACTGATCTCAAAATTTTCTCCTTTAATTTTCAGGTGTTTTATTGTTATGTGTTTTGGCATGGATTTCTTGGATTTATCTTATTTCTAGCTTTCTTAGATTTTTTTAATCTGTAAGCTTATGTCTTTTGGTGATTTTCCAATCATTATTTTTAAAAGATTTATTTATTAGTTATTTGAAAGTCAGTGTTATACAGAGAGAGAAGGACAGGCGGAGAGAAAGAGAGAGAGGTCTTCCATCATATGGTTCACTCCCCAAATGATTGCAACTGCAGGAGCTGTGCCGATCTGAAGCCAGGAGCTAGAAGCTTCTTCCGGGTCTCCCATGTGGGTGCAGGGGCCCAAGGACTTGGGCCATCCTCTACTGCTTTCCCTGGCCATACCAGAGAACTGGATCGGAAGTGGAGCAGCCAGGACTCGAACCAGCGCTCATATGGGATGCGCACACTGCAGGCAGTGACTTTACCTACTACACCACAGCACCAGCCCCTCCAATCATTATTAATTATAATACTTTTTCAGCCCCAGACTCTTTCTCTTCTCCTGAAACTCTTACAACATGAATGTTAGATATTTTGTTATTAGTCCCACAGGTTTTTGAGGATCTGCTCATATTTTTTAGTCTATTTTCACTGTGTTGTTTGAACAGTCCATTTCTATAGTTCTATCTTCAAGTTCACTCAGTGGTCTCCACTCTGCCATGGAGCCTATCTAGGGAGTTTTTTCATTTCAGTTATTCTATTTTTCAATTCTAAACTTCCATTTGAATCTTTATGTCTTCAGTTTCTTTGCTGAGACTTCCAAATTTTTTGTTTTAAGTATGGTTGTACTTGTATATTAAAGCAAATTTATGATAACTGCCTTAAACCTGTAGTCATATAATTCCAACATCATTGTTGTCTTGATGTTGGTATCTGTTTATTGTCTTTTCTGATTGGAATTGATATCTTCCTGAATGTTGGTGTGAGTGATTTTCTATTGTATTCTGGAAAATTTTAAGAAGGATTTATTTATTTATTTATCTATATCTATCTATGTATCATATATTTGTTTAGGAGAGAGAAAGAGAGAGAGAGAGAGAGGGATATTTCATCCACTGCTTCACTCTTCAAATGCCTTACCACAGCCAGGGCTGAGTCAGGCTGATGCCAGGAGCCAGGAACTCTATTCATGACTCTCACATAGGTGGCAGGAACTCAAGCAATTGGGCCATCATCTGTTGCCTCCCAGCTGTGCTGGTGTAAAGCTGTATCAGAAATGGAGGAGGATCCCTGTCCCAAGCATCTGCTTAACCTGCTGTGCCACAATGTCTTCCACTTCTAGACATTTTCATTATGAGTCTGAATCTTTTTTAAAAAAAGATTTTATTTATTTATTTAAAGGCAGAGTTATAGAGGGGCAGAGGGAGAATGAGAGAGAGGTCTTCCATCCGCTGGTTCACTCCCCAAATGGCCACAACAGCCAGAGCTGGGCCAATCCGAAGCCAGGAGCCAGGAGCTTCCTCTGGGTCTCCCATGTGGGCGCAGGGGCCCAAATACCTGGGCCATCTTCCATTGCTTTCCCAGGCCACAGCAGAGAGCTGGACTGGAAGAGGAGCAGCCGAAACACAAACTGGCGCCCATTTGGGATGCTGCTGCTGCAGGCAGAGGCTTAGCCCACCACACCACAATGTCGCCCCATAAGTCTGAATCTTACTAAATCTTCTGATGTATCCATCTCCTCTGACACTTCGCTGCCAGAGAAGGAGGTACTGCCTTGTTACTGCTGGGTGTATGAGGAAGTCCAGGGCTCCGCAGTTGGGCTCCACTGATACAACACTGCCTGAAGTGGAAAGGGTTCCTCTATTACTGGGCAAGGAGAAACATCTAAGTTCCTCACAAGGCTTTCTCCAACACTATCTCTAAGAGATGGAAGGGTGTCTAGTCATAGCTGTGTGAGAGTAGAAGTCTAGGGTCCCCACTCAGCCTGAGGTTGGGGGTGGGGTCAAGTTTCTTTTTTTGTATTATTTGGCTGGAGTAGAAGAGTCACTGTTTAAAGTTTTCTGTCTGGATGGGATGCTCCTTTCCTGTTCCTTTGGCTTGAAAGAGCAGATTTTCTTGTGTCTTGTTTGATTTATTTATTTATTTGCCTGCCAGTTTCTCCAATATCTGGTCCAGGATATATAACACAGAAGGGAAATCAGAAAATTTATTGTTGTGTTATTCTTCAAGCTGCAAAGTTCCTAACCAGTCTGCCTTCTTTTTTCAAACTTTTAGTCTTCTTAGGTTTGTTTCATACATCCCATATGGGTGCTGGTTCGAGTCCCGGCTGCTCCACTTTCTATCCAGCTCTCTGCTATGACCTGGGAAAGCAGTAGAAAATGGCCCAGGTCCCTCAGCCCCTGCACCCACGTGGGAGACCTGGAAGAAGCTCCTGGCTTCAGATAGGCTCAGCTCCAGCTGTTGCGGCCTATCGGGGAGTGAACTAGTGGATGGAAGACCTCTCTCTCTCTCTCTCTCTCTTTCTCTCTCTCTCTCTCTGCATCTCCTCTCTCTCTGGGTAACTCTGACTTTCAAATAAATAAATAAATCTTAAAAAAGTTCACAAATGTTACATCATGTTGGCAGACTGCAATTTTTATCAATATAAAATTTTTTGTACCATTTGCTTATATATGCCTGGAATTTTATTTATTTTTAATAATATTGCCATCATTGATTTCTTTTTGTTGGCATTTACATGATATATATTTCCATATTCCTTTATTTTCCATGTTCTCATAGAATTTAATTTCAGCGATTTATAAGGATCAACCAGCTGGATTTTGCTCTTTTATGAATTACGGAAATTTTTGTCTTGAATATGAAACTTTAATTAATTCATCTTTTAATGAGATGGTTGTTTATTCTTATTTTACCAGCACAAAATTTTCATTGGTTAAAAATACACCGCTATCGGTAATGTGGACTTTAGAGATGGAAAGATGGTTTGAAGGCTGGCTTTGTCACTTACTTGTTAGCACTGTGACTTTGGATGAGTCACCTTTCCCATCTATAAAATGGGGATATTAATATTACCTAGCTAAATAGGACTGTTGTAGATATTTCAAAATAATTCACTGAAAGCACTTAGTTTGAGGCCTGGCACAGAGTAAGTGCTCAATATTATTGCTGTTGTGGGGCCGGCGCTGTGGCACAGAGGGTTACGCCATGGCCTGCAGTGCCAGCATCCCATATGGGCACCGGTTCAAGACCCAGCTGCTCCACTTCCAATCCAGCTCTCTGCTGTGGCCTGGGAAAGCAGTGGAAGATGGCCCAAGTCCTTGGGCCCCTGCACCCGCGTGGGAGACCCGGAGGAAGCTCCTGGCTCCTGGCTTCAGATTGGCGCAGCTCCAGCCATTGCAGTCAACTGGGGAGTGAACCAGCGGATGGAAGACCTCTCTCTCTCTCTCTCTCTCTCTGCCTCTTCTCTCTCTGTGTAACTCTGACTTTCAAATAAATAAATAAAAAAAAATTATTGCTGTTGTTCCTAATGTTTTTGTTGTGTGTTCACATACCAGTTATCAAAACTGTGTGACTTAAGTCTAGATCTTTGGTTTTATTCCATTTCCCAAGTTTTGGCTTTGGATCTCATCCTATCCATTAGGTATTTCTATTTTTAAACCTGTCACCTTGAACTGAATAAGTCCTTTTACAATTGACATCTTTTTTTTTTAAAGATTTATTTATTTATTTGAAAGTCAGACTTACACAGAGTGAGAATATGAGAGAGAGAGCGCGAGAGAGAGAGAGAGAAAGAGAGAGAGAGACAGAGAGAGAGGTCTTCCATCTGCTTGTTCACTCCCCAATTGGCTGCAATGGCCAGAGCTATGCTGATCTGAAGCCAGGAGCCAGGAGCCTCTTCTGGGTCTCCCACGTGGGTGCAGGGGCCCAAGGACTTGTGCCATCCTCTACTGCTTTCTCAGGCCATAGCAGAGAGCTGAATTGGAAGCGGAGCAGCCAGGACTTGAACTGGTGTCCATATGGGATGCCGGCACTGCAGGCGGCGGCTTTACCCGCTACACCACAGTGCCGGCCCCAATTGGCATCTTATAGAGTATCTGTTTCCATCAACTGCAAAAACATTTACCCAATGCTATGATCTTAATGTCCCTCAAGAGTCATATGTTGAAATTTAATCCCAATGTGATAGTATTAAGTGGGTCCTTTAGGGGGTAATTTTCCTGAGGGTGGAGCCCTCCTGGGTGGGACTGGAGTACTAATAACAGAGTTTAAGGGAGTGGGTTTATCCCTTTTCTATCTTTTCTGCCATGTGAGAACACACATGCATCCTCTCCAGAGGCCAGAGTGACAAATGAAGCATCTTGAAAGCAGAGACTAGGCCATCCTCATACATGGGACCTGCCAGTACCTTTGTCTTGAACTTCTCAGCCTCTGGGACTGTGAGAAACATATTTCTATTGTTTATAAGTTACTCGGTTTGTAGTATTTTGTCATAAAGATTGCATATCCCATAATCCAAAATGTTTAAGACCAGACGCATTTCAGAGTTCAGATTTTTTTTTATTTTGGAATGTTTGCATAGAATTTACCAGCTGAATATCCCTAACCACAAAATCCAAAATCCTAATGCTTCAAAACCCAAAATGTTGGAATGTCAGTTTTATATTTTAGAGCATTTTGAGCTTCAGGGTTTCATATCAAGGGTGCTTATCCTGTAGCAGCACAAATGGACTGAAAGTTTCTAAAGCTTCATGTTATCTAGACTCATCTCTTATTTATCTAGTTAACCAATACCTGACTTACAGCTGTGGTTTAGAATGACCCACTCGATTTTTACTATCACCAAACTAGTATATCTTCTCTTTATCTATTTGTGAATTAGTGCACTTCCTCCTCACTATAATGTGTACTGTCACTGACCAATAGTCTCTAAATATTGCTTTCATCATGCCATCCCATTCTCAACAACTTTTGGCAGTTTCAGACTTCTGATAAAATTTTAAAAATTAGTTCTGTTTATTTTCTTTTTTAAAAAATTTTATTTGATAGATAGAGTAATGGACAGTGAGAGAGAGAGAGAGACAGAGAGAAAGGTCTTCCTTTTCTGTTGGTTCACCCCCAAATTGCGCTGCGCCGATCCGAAGCCAGGAGCCAGGTACTTCTCCTGGTCTCCCATGGGGTGCAGGGCCCAAACACTTGGGTCATCCTCCACTGCACTCCCTGGCCACAGCAGAGAGCTGGACTGGAAGAGGAGCAACCGGGACTAGAACCCAGTGCCCATATGGGATGCCGGCGCCTCAGGTGGAGGATTAACCAAGTGAGCCATGGCGCCGGCCCCAGTTCTGTTTATTTTCAATGTCTTCACAATCTGATCCTACCTTACTTACTAATTTTCTTTATAAATTATACTCCAACATGCAAAGCCCATTTTATTCAGTTTGTTCTATTTACTGACATCTCATAAATTCCATTTCAGTTGAGAAATTGTCCTTCACAATTTGATTTGATTCACTGCAAAATACTAATCTAATGGGTTTGTACTTACTATCTTGAACAGTTTTCTACTATCCTTATGTATAATCTTTGCCACTTGAATTAGACTTTTTCCTTTCTGAGGACAATTCTGGGACCACAGTAGTTATTAAACTGGGTACTTGTTAACCGTTTTAAGTAAAGAAAGACTTCACTACTTCCTCAATTGCAATAATTTGAAAGGATTTTTGAGATGTGATCAAAATCCCTAAGACTCTGTCTGGATTTTGAATCATTTGTGATGATGGATTCTTCTTTAATGAAAAAGAATTCTGTGTAATTTGGCAGTACAAACAGCTCTTTGGAAGCAACAGCAGAGACACAGAAAGGAAGCAGTTGCTTCAGTATTGGCTCTAGTCCTCTAGGAACAATAAAGCCTTTCACCCAGTTTCAAGTGAGCAATATCAGGAAACACATCCAAAAAAAAAAAAAGGAATAAAAGAAAGAAAGATACACCAAAAGCCTTTTCACTTTCTCCTTGCTAGATGTTACTGCCCCAGTTAGACAGGCTTTGGAAAGAGAAGCCTGAGAACTTTTCTAATAAATCTTGCAGCTCCACTGGAGTCAGAAAGATGCACAATGTAGTAGCACCGTCCTTAAAGAGAATAGTTTCTGCAAATTGATCTGGAATCCAATTCTCTAAAATAGCCCCCAATCAAGTTATTCTGTGATACATTTTGAAAAAATCATACCTTTCAAGCTATCTGAAATATACTTGTCTGTGGGTTTATTTGCTACATATTTATCAATTGTCTTGGTCTAAAACCTAAGCTC
Organism: Oryctolagus cuniculus; assembly: GCF_051225735.1. Classification (NCBI taxonomy): domain Eukaryota; kingdom Metazoa; phylum Chordata; class Mammalia; order Lagomorpha; family Leporidae; genus Oryctolagus; species Oryctolagus cuniculus. Next base: position 52,370,726 of record NC_142888.1, read on the forward strand.
CCTTAGAGTAGAAACCTCATATACTTATTCACCCCATGTGTGCCCAGTGCTTATAAAAGTGCCTGGCACGAAAGAGGAGCTGATAAGTACTGCTGAAAGAATGAATCACAAGAAATAGCTCTCCAGCAATTCTGATATAGTAAAAGGCTAAGCATATGATTTATTTAAAAAAAATACACATGCATTACTTGCCTCAGATAGCCCTTACCAAGCATGGTTTGTGAGATGGGGAAGGTGATAGTAGGCTGGCCTGTCATCCTCCAGCGGCTACAGAGGTAGGAGAGGTCTGTTCTAAGCATTTCCACTATCATCTTGTTGTCTAGAGCCAGGTAGAACTGTTGCTGGTCTATAAACTGAGAAAAAGAAAAGTAATTGTTCAGAATAATTGACTCTCATAACTATCAAATAATATTTTAAAATACAGACTTATAAGGATAAAAAAGAGCTTCAAATGCCCTCAAATGTAATCCCTAATACTTCCCTTTGTATTTAGTGGTTAATTGGTACATATAACAAGAGTTTCTGACATATTCACAGGGTGTTACAGTTTACCAAGTATCTTCAAGTACACCCATTAAGGGCTTATCTTCTTTCAATAAATGAAAAATAATTTGCAAATGGCAAAGTCATAAATAGAATCTATGGTTCATTAATCTTCCATTTATATCTCCCTCAGCTGCAGTACTTCAAATGTACATGATAAATACAAACTTTAAGCTTTCTTCCCAGAAAATAGTTGCTCCTCTGCATACACACACATATTATTGGGCTTGGTACTATAATATAGCTAATAAATATCAGGCTAATAATATATATAATGTATATAATGTTTATATTAAACAGTCCTAACTAATTAAATTACTAAAAGCAGTCCTGACATTTTTGTTGTGAAGAAGATATTGAAGATCCCTAAGCATGTAAAATAGTCCCCTCCCCTCAAATAAAGAAAACACATAAATCATTAGCTGAATAAAAGAGACTGTGTTTTACTTATAATTGACAAATGCATCTTATTTTAGCTCTTAAAAGTAAGGGGAACCTTTGTGAACATTCTAACATTTGTAAAATCCTTAGTACTTCTGCAATACCCCAAGTCTACTGTTGGTAATCAAAATCACTTGTCATAAAGTCTGTGTTGCAAGTTCAATTCGGTTAAACCCAATAAACATTTAATGGACAAATTAATATACTCATGGCTCTGTGGAACTCTTCTACACTTATCCCAACTACAGTATATGATTTCTTTCTGCAATGTTTCTCTTTAATTTCCATTCACCTCAATGCACATTTCCGTTTATTTAACCCACCTGTGGAGTGAAAGTAAAGATAGTTTTCCGAATGTCATAGAGTTTGGAAGTTCCAAGTACTCCCATGTGTCTGTAGGGTCGTCCACTGAGTTTCATTCTATTATTGCATCCTGACACAGAATTGGGAAATGGTCAAGATATGTGTAGTGTACAAACCAAAACAGCAAACATTTTACATACAGATACAGACATGATGCATATGTATGCACATAGGTACACACATTCACCTTATTTCCTCGAGTTTAAGGTGCCTTCTTTTTATATTCTGAAATTGGAACCTATTTTTTAAATGATATCTATGTCATATTTAGTTGAATTTCTTTTTGTCTTCCAAAAGGCAGCTATGAAATCAAAATCTCTTGCAATGAAGAAATAGTTATATCCTTTTTTTTTTAACTTTTATTTAATGAATATACGTTTCCAAAGTACGAATAATGGATTACTATGGCTTCCCCCCCATACCGTCCCTCCCACCCACAACCCTCCCCTTTCCCACTCCCTCTCCCCTTCCATTCACATCAAGATTCATTTTCGATTATCTTAATATACAGAAGATCAGCTTAGTATACATTAAGTAAGGATTTCAACAGTTTGCTCCCACACAGAAACATAAAGTGAAAAATAATAGATGATTTTTTTTAATGATGATGAAATCAGATCAGACCTATTGTCATGTTTAATCCCAGTGAGAGTCAAGTTGGGAGTTGATAGTTTCTTTTCTTTTCTTTTCTTTTTTTTTTTACAGAGGATCCGTTTAGTATGCATTAAGTAAAGATTTCAACAGTTTGCACCCCCATAGAAACACAAAGTGAAATATATTATTTGAGTACTCGTTATAGCATTAAATCTCAATGCACAGCACATTAAGGACAGAGATCCTACATGAGGAGTAAGTGCACAGTGACTCCTGTTGTTGACTTTACCAATTGACACTCCTGTCTATGGCATCAGTAATCTCCCTATGCTCCAGTCATGAGTTTCCAAGGCTATGGAAGCCCCTTGAGTTCTCCGACTCTTATCTTGTTTAGACAAGGTCATAGTCAAAGTGGAGGTTCTCTCCTCCCTTCAGAGAAAGGTACCTCCTTCTTTGAAGACCTGTTATATCCTTTCATGTCAGCACTGACAGAAACACTGCCTCTTTACCATTTTTCCCTTTTGACTAGAACATTTTTTCCCTCGGGACTTTTAGGCTTCATCCTAAGTGTTATATTGATCACAAATGGTACATTTTTAGTGTTGTTTCACTTTTATGGGAGCTAGAAACAGAGAACTGTTAATGTCTTGGTCATATTCTAGCGTCTGCACAGCAAAGCACACATTTTTCAGGAGATTAATGTCACAATCAGGGTTATCCATTGTTCCTTCCTTTTTGTTTCTTTTTTTCAAATCACAGTGAAGTATACATAAAATTTTCCACTTTATTTTTTAAAGATTTATTTATTTATTTATTTCAAAGAATTACAGAAACAGATGGAAAAACTGACAGCAAGCTTCCATCTGCTGTCACTCCCCAGATGTCCTCAATGGCCAGGGCTGAGCCGGGCCAAAACCAGGAGCTTCATCCGGGTCTCCCACGTGAGTAGCAAGGGCCCAAGTACTTGGGCCATCCTCCATTGCTTTTCCCAGGCTCATTAGCAGGGAGTTGGGTCAGAAGTGGAACAGCCAGGACACAAACAGGTGCCCATATGGGATGCCAGTGTTGGAGGTAGCAGCTTTACCTGCTATGTCACAACACCAGACCCAAATAGTTTTTTTTAAAGATTTATTTTATTTAATTTGAAAGGCAGAGTTACAAAGAGGCAGAGGCTGAGAGAGAGAGAGAGAAAGAGAAAGAGAGAGAGAGAGGTCTTCCACCCACTGGTTCACTCCCCAAATGGCTGGAACTGCACTGATCTGAAGCTAGGAGCCAGGAGCTTCTTCTGGGTCTCCCACGTGGTTGCAGGGGCCCAAGGACTTGGATCATCTTCTACTGCCTTCCCAGGCCATAGCAGAGAGCTGGATTGGAAGTGGATGCAGGTGCCCAAGGACTTGGGCCATCTTTACTGCTTTCCCAGGCCATAGCAGAGAGCTGGCTTGGAAGTGGAGCAGCTGGGACTTGAACCAGTGCCCATATGGGATGTTGGCACTGCAGGCGGCAGCTTTACCCACTATGCCACAGCGCCCACCTCCCAAGCCCTTTGAAAACAAACTTTTCCCCTAGATCTTGCTTCTGTGGGTGCACTCGTTGCTCAGCAAACTGGGAGCCAGGAGCTTCATCCAGGTTTCCCACATGGGTGCAGGGTGGGCCATGCACTTGAATCATCTTCTGCTGCTTTCCCAGGTGCATTGGCAGGGAGCTGGGTCAGAAGTGGAGCAGCCTGGACTTGAAGTGGCACCCATGTGGGATGCCAGCAGTGCAGACAATGGCTTGAACCACTACACCACAGTACTGACCCACAAACTTTCCATTTCAATAATAGTTAAGTGTACAGTTCAGTGGCAGTAAGCACATCTATATCATTGTGCAAGTAGCATCGCCGTCGATATTCAGGTTTTCATCTTCCCAAACTGGAACTCTCGTTAAACAGTAACTTCCTGTTTCTCCTCCTCTCAGTCTCTGTCAACTACCATTCTACTTTGTGTCTCTATGAATCTGACTATTTTAGATATAACTGGAGTCATATATTATTTGTCCTTTTGTATTGGCTTATTTCATTTAGTAAAATATCTTTCAGCTTCATCAGGGTTGTGGAGGGGACCTTTTTTTCTGCCAAGGGCCATTTGGATATTTTTAACATCATCTGTGGGCCATACAAAACAGCCTGCTACAATTTTGAGTTCCACCTGCGGTTGCCTTGCAGGATCAGAGCAAATGATTTTGTGGGCCTTATACAGCCTGCGGGCCAGACATTCCCCAGCCCTGAAAGCTGATGGCCATTTGGGTTGTGTCTATCTTTTGGCTATTGTGAAAAATGCTGCACATTGGTGTAGAAAATATATGCTTGAGTCATTGCTTTCACTTTGTTGGGAGTATATCCTCAGAAGTGGAACTGCTTGATCATATAGTAATTCTATGTTCATTTTTTTGTCATTTTTCCATAGCAGCTGTACCATTTTACATTGCAACAGTGCAGAATGGCTTTAATTTCTCCACATCCTCACTAACATTTGTTATTTGCTATATTTTTTGTGACAGTCATTGCAATGTATGTGAAATGGTATCTCATTATGGTTTTTATTTGTATTTCCCTAGTGATGCTGAGCATCTTCTCAACTCCTTGTTGGCCATTTGCATATCTTCTTTGAAGAAATGACTATTCAAGTCCTTTGCTCAGTTTTGAATCTGGTTACTTTTTGTTGTTAAACTTTAGTTCTTCTTGTATATTCTGGATATTAATCCCCGATTAGCTGTAAGATTTATAAATACATTCTGTTGTGCTATGGGTTGCCTTTTCACTCTGTTGATGGTATCCTTTGATGCACAAAAAATTTATTTTCATGAAGGTCAATTTGTCTACTTTTCTCTTTTGTTTTCTGTGTTTTTGGTATTATATCCAAGAAATCATTGTGAGGCCCATGATCAAGAAGCTTTTTCCCGACATTTTCTTCAATACTTTTACAGTTTTTGGTCTTAAATTTTGGTCTTTAATGCATATAGAATTAATTTAAAAATAAATTTTAAAACTTTTTATTAATTTGCTTTTATGTTTATTGAAAGAAGGGAGTGAGGGAGAAAGAGAGAGAGAGGGAAAGAGGAAGATGTTGAAAGTGAGAGCAAGAGCGAGAGCGAGAGCAAGAGAGAAAGAGAGAGAGAGATATCTTCCATCTGCTGGCTCACTCCCCAAATGCCCAAAACAGTCAGGGTCGGGCCAGGCTGAAGCCAGGAGCCTGGAACTCCATCTGAGTTTCTTCCACAGGTGGCAGGGATCAAAATATCTCAGCTATGGCCGGCGCCGCGGCTCACTAGGCTAATCCTCTGCCTTGCGGTGCCGGCACACCGGGCTCTAGTCCCGGTCGGGGCGCCAGATTCTGTCCTGGTTGCCCCTCTTCCAGGCCAGCTCTCTGCTGTGGCCCGGGAGTGCAGTGGAGGATGGCCCAAGTCCTTGGGCCCTGCACCCCATGGGAGACCAGGAGAAGCACCTGACTCCTGCCCTCGGATCAGCGCGGTGTGCCGGCCGCGGCGGCCATTGGAGGGTGAACCAACGGCAAAGGAAGACCTTTCTCTCTGTCTCTCTCTCTCTCACTGTCCACTCTGCCTGTCAAAAAAATAAATAAATAAATAAAATAAAAAAAATCTGAGCCATCACTGCTGCCTCCCAGGATGTGTGCTAGAAGGAAGCTGGAATCAGAAGCAGAGCTGGGACTCGAACCCGGGGACTCTGATATGGGATGGGATGTGGGTGGGCCAAGCAGCATCTTAACTGCTGCACCAAATGCCTGCCTCTGAATTAACTTCTTGCATATGGTGTAAACAAAGAGTCTGAATTCATTCTTTGCATGTGGATATCCAGTTTTCTTGGCACCATTTGCTGAAAAAAAAAAATGTCCATTCCTCATTGAATGGCCTTGGCATACTTGTTGAAGATTATTTGATAGTATATGTGAGGATTTGTTTCTGGGCTCTCCATTCTATTGCATTGTTTTATCTATCTGTCTTTATACCAGTAGTAGTATACTTTTGTGATTACTTAGCCTTGCAGTATATTTTGAAATCATAGTACAAGTCCTCAAATTTTATCCTGTTATTGTTTGAAGATTATTTTTGTTATTCGGAGTCCCTTTGAAATTCCATATGAATTTTATAACAAAATTTTCTATTTTTTTAAAAAAATCACTGAGCTAATGACACAAAGATTTCCTTGAATATTCTGATAGCTTTAGGCAGTACTGACATCTTTTTTTAAATTTTAATTTAATTTTTTTGACAGGCAGAGTGGACAGTGAGAGAGACAGAGAGAAAGGTCTTCCCTCTGTTGGTTCACTCCCCAAATGGCCGCTACAGCAGGTGCTGCACAGATCCGAAGCCAGGAGCCAGGTGTTTCTTCCTGGTCTCCCCTGCAAGTGCAGGGGTCCAAACACCTGGCCATCCTCCACTGCACTCCTGGGCCACAGCAGAGAGCTGTACTGGAAGAGGAGCAACTGGGACTAGAACCCAGTGCCCATATAGGATGCCAGCACCGAAGGTGGAGGATTAACCAAGTGAGCCATGGCACTGGCCCTCTACCAATGCTAACTTCTAAAGGCTGTGGGTATTCCTTGGTGATACTTGGCTCACAGCTGCATATAATGTTGATGTTCATAGGTTCCAAAGATTAGAACCTGGATGTCTCTGGGAGCCATCATTTAGTATCACACAGTTTACCCTCTGAACCCTAAAGATCTGTTTCTGTCTTCACATATCCAACTTCTATAGTCTAGTCTTTAGCTCATAAGAATATTTGTGGTTATATTTAGGGTCTGCCTGGGTAATCTCAACTCAAACATTCCTTTAAAAAAAAAGATTTATGGGGCCGGTGCTGTGGTGTAGTGGGTAAAGCCTCTGCCTACAGTGCTGGCATACCATAGGGACACTGGTTCGAGACTCAGCTTCTGATCCAGCTCTCTGCTATGGCCTAAGAAAGCAGTAGAAGATGGCCCAAGTCCTTGGGTCCCTGTGCCTGCGTGGGAGACTCAGAAGAGACTCCAGGCTCCTGGCTTTGGATCGGTGCAGCTCAGGCCATTGTGGCCATTTGGGGAGAGAACCAGCAAATGGAAGACTTTCTCTCTCTCTTTCTCTGCCTCTGCCTCACTATAAATCTGCCTTTCAAATAAATAAATCTTTTTGAAAAAAAAGATTTATTTATTTGAAAGTCAACGTTAGAGAGAGAGAGAGAGTGAGTGCTCCCATCTACTGGTTCATTCCCACAATGGCCAGGGCTAGGCTGACCCTAAGCCAGCACCTTGCAAGCGGGTGGCAGGGGCCCAAACACTTGGGTCATCTTCCACTGCTTTCTCCAGGCCATTAGCAAGAAGCTGGATTGGAAACGGAGCAGCTGGGACATGAACTGGCATCCATCTGCATGGGATGCTGGCCTCACAGGCAGCAGCTTTACCTGCTATGCCACAACACTGGCCCCTCATCTCAAACTCTTTAACTGAATCACACCTGCAGAGCCCCTTTGTCATATAAGATAATGTGCATGGGTTCCAGGGATTAGGACCTGGATATCTTTGGGGGTCATTATTCAGTTTAGAAAATTTGCATATCCTTTGTGAAGTTAACAGTTTAAGTAATTTATCAAATATTAAATGCCTATCACTTAAGCTAACATAAAATTGAATAAAAATAAGTACTAATTAACTGAATGCTATTTTAAAATTAATAAACTATTAAGTTGAAATAAAAATAATCATTAGATTAAGTATTAAGTTAAGGGTTTTACAAATATTATCAACAAATTCATTACATGGCAAAGGATAAAAGACTTAAAAACAAGTCCCTGAGCTATCAATCTCTGTAAAATTAACATGTACTTGAAAGAGAAACATAGATTCCAAGAAAAGGTAGAATGTGTTAGTTAAGTACACTTTTGGAGTGAAGATACAATGTCATCTGATAATAATCATGCCTTATGCACCAAAGGGTTCATCAAACACATCTAAAATTATCAAGCCTTCTCAGGATGGATAGGGTTAGAAACTAGGATTTCAGAGCCACTGAATTCCTTCTCATCTCTAGTTTAATAAAGCAATACAAAGTCAAGAAGAAGAAAAAACAGGAAGAAAATCAGACTGTACCGAATAATACTTACCAAGGCTGGAATAAATGTGGCTGAGAATACGGGCTGGCTGTACTCTGATGGGGTATACCTCAGCAATAGTCTCCACATTAATTCCTTTGTCCTTCAAAATGGCCTTAATTTCTTCTGTTTCAGCAAGGATGGAGACTACAGGAGAGAAAATAGATGAGGCCTACAGAAAATTTTATTTCACTAGGCAACTAAGCCACATAATTTCTTTTTAAAGAAAAAAGGAGGAGGAAATTAATAGTTAAGGAAATCTGATGAAACAGTACTTTACAATATTCTCTTTGTGGAAAAGGAAAAACATCTCATGACTAGACATCACATGTGCTTTATGTGCTCCTAGAGAACATCACACTCTGAGACTTCATGCTGAAATGGAGAAAACATCCATCATGAGGTTTTCTTATAAATTTGGTAAAAGTTAATTCCCCAAGCTCTTTCATATCAGTACACTTAAGGTGAGGGCCAGGAATGCGAGTATAATAAAGATCACCCTAATGGCAAGAGTTAACCTCTGGCTAGAGAATGGTAAAAAGGCAGGGTGAACTGAGGTTAAAGATATCAGTCACCAAAATACAGCAAGTATTATAGTTGAAACTGTGTATGTTTTCTTGGCAGGAGGTGGTGGGGAGGGATGGGAATGACACTTATCTGGCCTCAGAGCCTACCAGGCCTAGACAGTTCTCTTTTCTTCCTGTAACACTCAGGCTTCTGAAGTGGTAAGTCTATGTACAAGGGAGGAGATCAAGACAACTCCCTGATTCTTTTCATCTTCCCTCTATGAGAAAGATGCCTAGCCAGTTGCCATAATCTGAGTGACACTTCAGCTGGATAGATGCTAAGCACCAAGGGCAAACACGACTTCTGTTCCTCTGGTACTGGTATATGTGTTCGATTTGGTTTACAGGAAAAACAGTGTACTGCTTGGTTTACTTCAGTTCACCAGTATTTTCTATTTTGAGCTTTTGGGGCAAAAGTATAGTTAACAAAGTGCTGCTTTGCTTTCCCATGCCTTTATTCTTTGTACATTTTTCTATCTTGGGAGCTTCATCCTAATGAGATGCTGAAGCCTGCACCAGGAAATATAGGATATGATGATTAGAGAGCCCCCTGGACATAACCCTATCTTGATTACTTCTAACTGAAAACATGAAAATAAAAGAGGAAACTGTACAGGCAAAATGAACAGAGGAAGAATGGTACTGGGCTTAGAAAAGTTCAGGGAAATTCATGTGGTTATCCATCCATTCATTAATAAATGTTTACTAAGTTCTTAAATGGATAAGGCACCATGCAAAGCACTAAGGATATAAAGTTGAATAAATTAGTTTCCCCCTCAAGAAGCTTACAGGGTAATGGAAGAGGCACACATACAAACTGAATATAAAATAACCTGCTAGATAAAAGGAGATACTACACAAAATGCTATCACCATCCAAGAGGTTGCTGCATTGGGGGGATGGCTTCAGGAAAGGCTTCCTGAAAGTGCTGATAACTAAGTTGAATTAGAAAGAATGAATAAGCTAGCCAAGAGAAGTAAGGGGAGAGGAGGGTGACTATTGTTCTAGGTAGAGGGTCCAGAATGAACTTAAAGTGTGGACTTGAGAAAAGTCTGTGGCTGTGCATGAAGGGGAGCCACATGCACTTCAATATCACCATAGCATGAAGTACCTTGCCTAGTGGCAAAAGGAATTATTCTAGAAAGGTACACGGGGACTAGATCATCAAAGAGGGAATATGTTTCACTTATGGATCTTGTTTTTTTAATCCTTGAACACTGATTTCCAAACCATATTTCACTGAGCCTTAGAGTTCTATAGGGAGCAATGCAGTTGATAAAAGGAGCAGAGGATGGGGCCAGTGCTGTGGCATCCCATATGGGTGCTGGTTCAAGTCCTGGCTGCTCCACTTCCAATCCGACTCTCTGCTACGGCTTGGGAAAGCAGTAGAGGATGGCCCGGGTCCTTGGGACCCAGCACCCGTGTGGGAGACTGGGAGGAAGCTCCTGGCTTCAGATTGGCACAGCTCTGGCCATTGCAGCCATCTGGGAGGTGAACCAGCAGACAGAAGATCTCTCTCTCTCTCTCTCTCTCTCTCTCTCTCTGCCTCTCCTTCTCTCTCTGTGTAACTCTGACTTTCAAATAAATAAATATCTAAATATTTAAAAAAATAGGATTAGAGGAGACTGAAGGGTAGTTGAGTGAATAACACAAGTACTTTCAACCCAAGCAACTCAGGTTTTTGTTTCTTTTATGTTTTATGACATACTCAGAAAGTTTTTATTTATTGCCTCTCATGTACGAGACACTCCCAAATGCTAGGAATACACAGACAGATATGATCCTTACATGGAGAAAATGGCACTGGTACTGAGTTCTGCCGGAACTGTTAATCTTGTAGAGGTAAAAGTAAAAGCAAGAGAGAAGTTATTCCAGACAGAAGAAACAGTATGTACAATGGCTCTCAGGAACAGAGAATAAGGCCGATCTAGGAATTATAGACGTTCTTCATAGCTGGAACATGAAGTGTGAAGGGGCAATGATGAGAAACAAAGCTGAAGATAGATAGGGTCAGGAGCCTGATCACAAGGAGCCTTGTGAGCTGTAATAATGAGGCTGGTAATGGGAAGCCCCTGAAGAATTATAATGAGAAGAACAACATACCCACACCCACACCTTAAAAAGAGGAGATTTAGGGCCGGCGCCGTGGCTCACTAGGCTAATCCTCTGCCTTCGGCGCCGGCACCCCGGGTTCTAGTCCTGGTTGGGGCGCCGGATTCTGTCCCGATTGCTCCAGTCCAGCTCTCTGCTGTGGCCCGGGAAGGCAGTGGAGGATGGCCCAAGTCCTTGGGCCCTGCACCCGCATGGGAGACCAGGAGGAAGCACCTGGCTCCTGGCTTCAGATCGGCGCAGTGCGCCAGCTGCAGCACGCCAATCATAGCGGCCATTTGGGGGGGGTGAACCAATAGAAGGAAGACCTTTCTCTCTGTCTCTCTCTCTCTCTCACTGTCTAACCTGTCAAAAAAAAAAAAAAAAGAGGAGATTTAGGTTGACAATTAAGGATAAACTGATAAGACTGTAGTGAGCCTACACTGAAGACAGAGAGACTAGTTTCAAAGTTATTGTAGAAATTAAGGAAGAGATACTGATTACCTACATGAGGATCATGATATTGGTACTAGAGTTAATGGATTTCGGAGTTATTTAGGAAGTACAGAAGCCAGAACTTATTAACTGATTGAATACAGGAGGTGCCAGAGAAGGAGATATTGAGAAGGAAGCCCTAGATGTTTATTTACATAACAGGAGAACAGTGTGTCATTTAATGACACAGGTACACAGGAGAAAAACAGGTATGAGTAATGCAGTACCAGAGGGTGCAGCTGATTAATTTTAAACATGTTGAGTTTATACATGTGAAACATCCAAGGGGGACAAAATTAAAGGAAGCTGAGATAGATTGAGGAGTCATTAGAAAGCCCTGAGACGGGTCAAGAATCATATATAAAGAGAAGACAATCTAGAATATAACCTACAGACATTCCAACATATAAGGAATGTGCAGATAAATAAAAGCCTGGGATTTGAATGGGGGTGGAGGGATTCTTGTCTCACAACTTATCTATTCTCTGTGGTGTAGAAGTTGAGCACATCTGAGAGTGGGAAACTGACAAATACCAGAATATCACGATTATCAGGCATGAAGTAACAGACCAAGAATCAGGCTGAAAGATAAGAGGTAGGGGATGAACGCAGAGAAGGTTGGAATAGTGGTTGAAAAGAATGAAATTCTGGCTAATGATAAGAATGAGGCCTAAAAGAGGAACCAGTAGACATAGCTGAGTTGGAGTCCATGGATTTTCAGTACTACCACTTTGTTGTTTTTTTTTGTTTGTTTGTTTGTTTGTTTGTTTTTTGACAGGCAGAGTGGATAGTGAGAGAGAGAGACAGAGAGAAAGGTCTTCCTTTGCCGTTGGTTCACCCTCCAATGGCCGCCATGGCTGGCGTGCTGCGGCCGGAGCACTGCGCTGATCCGAAGGCAGGAGCCAGGTGCTTCTCCTGGTCTCCCATGGGGTGCAGGGCCCAAGCACTTGGGCCATCCTCCACTGCCTTCCTGGGCCACAGCAGAGAGCTGGCCTGGAAGAGGGGCAACCAGGACAGAATCTGGCGCCCCAACCGGGACTAGAACCCGGTGTGCCGGCGCCGCTAGGTGGAGGATTAGCCTAGTGAGCCACGGAGCCGGCCCCACTTTGTTATTTGTATGATTTTTCCCCAGTAGCTTTTAGGAGGCCATAAATAGCATTGGAAAATGAATACTGTAAGATTGATCAGGGCTATGGTTTTTCTGGTTAGTGTATCAGAAGTATGGTATAAAGGTGACTGAAATATTTAGATGATCAACCATGAGATGGGGAAGGGCAGACTAGGAGAAAATAGACAAGTTCAACAGGAAGAAAAAGAAAGCTGAAATAATGTGAAATAATTCTAGAGAGTAGAATATCGGAAGTTTTTATATCTGAGTTAGAATACTCCTAAAATTTGGTCCTTAGTGGGAGGGGCTAAAGTAAAGGTAGCCCAAAAGGTCACTAAACATATGGATACACAAGAATTCTGAGACATCTACATCAGTGTTGAAATTTAGCAGGATTTAGAGAGGAAGAGCAAAGCTGTGTGTGACCCAAGCCTCGAAGTCTTCAATGAATGAAATAGAGAAAACAGGTGCTCAATGCAGTCAAATAGCGTACATTTAAAAAGAGTAAGTCTTATTATGGGAGAAGACGACTAATTAACTTTGTATCTTTGCTACATACATTGAAAAGCAAGGTCTACCTTTATGACTACATGGGATGCCAATTAGAAGAAGTATTAGAAAACACACAGGATTATTTTCCACATAGAATCAACTCAAAGTTAAGCGACCAGAGAACATACAAAGGTGCTTCACATTAGGACTTCATATCATATTGGATGATGACACTGGAGAGTAAAATTATCACCTCAGACTTTCCACTCAAGGAGGCTAGGACAAGGCTGAAATCATTGAGAGAGCTAAGGAAGGTGGAAACAATCTGCTTCTGTTGAGAAAGGTCAAGGATAGGATGGATGGAGACAGAAGAGGTCAGGTTTAGACTTGAAGTATAAGTGATGGAGACGTTTCATAGGTATTTGGATTGGAATTCTTTTTTTTATTTTTTATTTTTTTATTTTTTGACAGGCAGAGTGGACAGTGAGAGAGAGAGACAGAGAGAAAGGTCTTCCTTTGCCGTTGGTTCACCCTCCAATGGCTGCCGCGGCCGGCGCGCTGCGGCCGGCGCACCGCGCTGATCCGATGGCAGGAGCCAGGAGCCAGGTGCTTTTCCTGGTCTCCCATGGGGTGCAGGGCCCAAGCACCTGGGCCATCCTCCACTGCACTCCCAGGCCATAACAGAGAGCTGGCCTGGAAGAGGGGCAACCGGGACAGAATCCGGCGCCCCAACCAGGACTAGAACCTGGTGTGCCGGCGCCGCTAGGCGGAGGATTAGCCTAGTGAGCCGCGGCGCCGGCCCTGGATTGGAATTCTTACAGGTCAGTCCAGTGTTTTGCACAGAGTTGATGCTCCAAAATTTAGGTTGATTGTAAGGAACAGAAATAAAGGCTTGGAGTACTCTCCAAAGATGTAATAGTTCAAACCATGGAAGCAGATGTATTATGAGGTAGGCAGCCTTAGCAAATAATTCAGGGCATAAATGCAAAAGAAACAAGAGTACAATATTAATACAGAGTCACTAAGAAGACATGAAAAGAAAGGAAGCTAGTGGGAAAAGTGGCCAGAGAGAGTGGTCAGAGAGAAAACATAGATAAGGAAGCCAAAATGTCATGAAAACTATAAGAAAAGAGATTTCCAAAATAAGGAGTGGTTACAAATGTCAAATAATATTTTGGAGTCCTCTGACATATAAGCATAACATTCATTTGTTTATGACTCTAACAGTAATTTGAAACTAAGCTGAACTAAGTTCATTGCATACTGCTTGAAACCCAACAAAATGCAAGATGAAGAAGCCATAATTCACTGGCCAAAAGCCTCTGCCCCTAACCAGACCTTCAATACAAAGTTTCTGCCACTGGGAATAAGGATACATACCTTGAACCACAACATCTGGCTTTGGTACTGTAGAGAACCTACGATTCAGTGGATCAATTTCTCCAGGAGCTAAAAATCCCTACAGAAAAATCACAAAGATACAGATTATTAATTCTCCAAAAAGGCCAATGGTTAAGGGAAAACAACATTCTGATGTCTATAACCCTACCCCATAATGTGAGAGGCAGGTACAGAAAGAAATAATTATCTTATAATGAAAATAATTATCTTAAATGAAAATATTTGAACTCCATGAATTCACATCCAAATTAGTTTCATCAGGAGTTAATTTCTAGTGGCTGTCATGGATCCTTTTTAAATAAGTGGGATATAAAAGATAAATACACAAAGTTTCCTGGTTATTCCTTTATCTTCTTTATATATATATGTATGTATGTATATCAAATTAGATGATCAGAGGACAATTCTTATTATCAATAACTAATGCCATTAGTTCTGCTATTTTCTCATTTGGTCATTTATCTGCTGTGCTCTCTGCTCTTAGAAATCTTGTTACTTGATGAGATAAACTCATCTACTTTGCCCTTATGAACACCTCTCTCACTCACCTTTTTTCATTGCACTAATTTATTCTAAGTAAAGGTGAAGGTCACTAAGGATAATTGTAAAGCATTCTGCCCATTATTACTACATTCATGTTAATGTTAACTAATGATAATCAAACAAACATGACCACAGAAAAATAAAACAAACAAATAAAAACAGCTGCATAAAATAAACTGTCATACATAAACAGGTCAAAAGGCTTGGATCAGAAAGGATAGTTAATGGGCCTGGCATTGTGACTTAATGGATAAAGCCACCATCTGTGATGCCAGCATCCCATATGGATGCTGGTTCTTGTCCCAGCTGCTCCACTTCCAATTCAGCTCTCTGCTAATGGCCTGGGAAAAGCAGTGGAAGATGACCCAACTGTTTTGACCTCTGCCATCCACATGGGATACTTAGATGGAGTTCTTGGCCACTGGTTTTGGATTGGCCCAGTTCTGGCCATTGTAGCCATCTGTGGAGTGAACCATCAGATGGAAGATCTCTTTCCCTCTCTGTAACTCTGACTTTCAAACAAGCATTTTTTTACAAAGAAAAGACAGCTAAGTCCCAAATTAGACTCTCAAGTAGCCTGAGCTGTAACTTATCAAAATAATCCACAATGGGGAAATATATTTTTCAGAAAATCTGGAAAACTTTTCAGAAATTGAGCCCTTCTGTGTAGGCTCAAAATGTCACACACGCAAGAAAACTAGACACAAAGTCAGAATTGCTTCATTAAGAGATGTCTCAACAGAATTTCATACTTACCCAAAACCAAACAAATAGAAACCAAAAAACACCCCAACCAATTGAACAAAAACCCAGGATGTTCCCAACCAGTCGACATGGTGCCTAAAGTGATCAGCTAATTCAATTAAATAATGAAACACTATGTTGCCTGGAAAGGGTGGCCCTTCACCCATTGTAAATGGTGTTATCTAAGCACAATTGAATTTGTTAGTTACCAGGCAAGGCACTGAGGGGAGGTTTGAAAGGGAAGGCTAAAGTGCCTGATTCCGGAGTAGTTCCAAGTACAGTGCCAAAGTAGGGAGCCCTGGGCAGCATGAGAGATGTGGTTGCCAGGGGCAAGAAATTTTTACTGAGGGTTGGCCATGCTCCCTACTCTGAGGATCTAGAGGAAAAACTGTAATTAAGGCAATGTAGAAAATGCGAAAACATCCTTCAGATTTAATGAGCCACTCACAAATCTGATTATTAAGGTAACTAAGGCAGAAAAAGTGGGGCAGGCTTGCAGTTTCCATACCTCTGCCATCAAGCTTCCTAAAATGTATAGAGACTGACCCCACATGTGAGGCAACTTCCCCATGGGGACTCGGTCCACGGTGTGAGGATTCTGATACTCTTCATCAACCTAAAAGAAAAGACGAAGAGACCAAATGAGGGGTAATAGGAAGTTTAAGATACTGACAAAAAGACTGAGTCTGGGTTGTGATTCATACCCTATGCAATAATGTATGCACAGCACTAAAACATCAAGCACTATAACTGTAGGCTAGGGCACTGCTCCTCACACTGTAATATGCATACAAACCATCTGAGAATCTTGTTAAAATGCAGATTCTGACTGAATAGGTACGAGGTAGGGCCTGAAATTCTACCCATGCCCACCAGAATGGAAGACTGTAACTCTCCCATGTTTATTGGTCTTTCACAATGGAGAAGATGAACAAACGTACACCCAATGGGCATTTTCAGAAAAAGAAGACAAGGAGGACATGCTTCAATTTCCAAGCCTGACCTACTTAAATAATCCCAGATTCCTGGCCTCAAAGTAGAGAACACCAAATCCTAAGAGCTCAGAAAGAACATCACCCTAGTTCTACCAAATGATCTCCACTTTGATCTTGTCCTTGTGCCATTGTGCAACACTGTGGTAACTGACACTCCTTCAAAATTTTATTTTTAAAGGAAAAATAATCCATTTATTGCCCTGTACCTAAGAGAAACTTTTAGAACATTAAAATCCGAAGATTAAAAATTATTTGATGCAAATGAGGTAATAGGATTAAAGTACTGCTCCTCTTCTGTCTCTTCCACATTGTGGCACTGTCCAACTCACCTTGTCAGGAGGAACACTGTAGAGCTCTGGCAGAAGTGGGACCCCATTTTTGCCCTTGATGAGAACTGCTTCAAGAGCCTCTCTATACTCTTGAACCTGAAGATAAAAGGCAGAAAAACAAATTAAGAAATTTTCCTTGAGAACCTAGGAGAGAGCCTATAGTCAAAGAAGGTCCTATTGCAAAGAAGCTCATTCACTAAGTAAGTGGGGCAGGGAAGGGAAAAACATTTGCTCAATGAGTTTTATAAGCCAAATATTATGCTAGGAGTTTCATACAGCGCGATCTATTAAATTTTTTTTTTCTTTTTTAACTTTTATTTAGTAAATATACATTTCAAAAGTACAGTTTATGGATTACAATGGCGTTTTCCCTCCCATAATTTCCCTCCCACTCGCACCCCTCCCATCTCCCGCTCCCTCTCCCATTCCATTCACATCAAGATTCATTTTCAATTATCTTTATATACAGAAGATCAATTTAGTATATATTAAGTAAAGATTTCATCAGTTTGCACCCACACAGAACATAAAGTGTAAAATACTGTTTGAGTACTAATTATAGCATTACTTCACATTGGACAACACATTAAGGACAGGGATCCCACATGAGGAGTAAGTACACAGTGACTCCTGTTGTTGACTTAACAATTTGACACTCTTGTTTATGGCGTCAGTGATCTCCCTAGGCTCTAGTCATGAGTTGTCAAGGCTATGGAAGCCTTTTGAGTTCACTGACTTTGATCTTTTTTTTTTTTTCCACCATGTATTTCCTTTTTAAAAATTTTTTTTAATTTTTTATTTAGTAAATATAAATTTCCAAAGTACAGTTTATGGATTACAATGGCTTTTTCCCCCCATAACTTCCCTCCCACTCACACCCCTCCCATCTCCCGCTCCCTCTCCCATTCCATTCACATCAAGACTCATTTTCAATTATCTTTATATACAGAAGATCAATTTAGTATATATTAAGTAAAGATTTCAACAGTTTGCACCCACACAGAAACACTAAGTGTAAAGTACTGTTTCAGTACTAGTTATAGCATTACTTCACATTGGACAACACACTAAGGACAGATCCCACATGAGAAGTAAGTACACAGTGACTCCTGTTGTTGACTTAACAATTTGACACTCTTGTTTATGGCGTCAGTGATCTCCCTAGGCTCTAGTCATGAGTTGTCAAGGCTATGGAAGCCTTTTGAGTTCACTGACTTTGATCTTTTTTTTTTTTCCACCATGTATTTCCTTTTTAAAAATTTTTTTTAATTTTTTATTTAGTAAATATAAATTTCCAAAGTACAGTTTATGGATTACAATGGCTTTTTCCCCCCATAACTTCCCTCCCACTCACACCCCTCCCATCTCCCGCTCCCTCTCCCATTCCATTCACATCAAGACTCATTTTCAATTATCTTTATATACAGAAGATCAATTCAGTATATATTAAGATTTCATCAGTTTGCACCCACACAGAAACACAAAGTATAAAATACTGTTTCAGTACTAGTTATAGCATTACTTCACATTGGACAACACACTAAGGACAGATCCCACATGAGAAGTAAGTACACAGTGACTCCTGTTGTTGACTTAACAATTTGACACTCTTGTTTATGGCGTCAGTGATCTCCCTAGGCTCTAGTCATGAGTTGTCAAGGCTATGGAAACCTTTTGAGTTCGCCGACTTCGATCTTATTCTGACAGGGTCATAGTCAAAGTGGAAGTTCTCTCCTCCCTTCAGATAAAGGTACCTCCTTCTTTGATGGCCCCGTTCTTTCCACTGGGATCTCACTCGCAGAGATCTTCCATTTAGGTCTTCTTTTTTTTTTTTTTCAAGGTGTCTTGGCTTTCCATGCCTTAAATACTCTCATGGGCTCTTCAGCCATATCCGAATGCCTTAAGGGCTGATTCTGAGGCCAGAGTGCTATTTAGGACATCTGCCATTCTATGAGTCTGCTGTGTATCTCGCTTCCCATGATGGATCATTCTCTCCCTTTCTGATTCTATCAGCTAGTATTAGCAGACACTAGTCTTGTTTGTGTGATCCCTTTGACTCTTAGACCTATCAGTGTGATCAATTGTGAACTGAAATTGATCACTTGGACTAGTGAGATGGCATTGGTACATGCCACCTTGATGGGATTGTATTGGGATCCCCTGGCATGATTCTAACTCCACCATTTGGGGCTAGTCTGATTGAGCATGTCCCAAATTGTACATCTCCTCCCTCTCTTATTCCCACTCTTATATTTAACAGGGATCACTTTTCAGTTAAAATTTAAACACCTAAGAATAATTGTGTGTTAATCACAGAGTTCAACCAATAGTACTAGAACAAAAAAAAAGAGAAAATACTAAAATGGATAAAGTATTACATTGTACATCAACAGTCAGGACAAGAGCTGATCAAGTCACTGTTTCTCATAGTGTCCATTTAAATTTTAATAACCTTAGCTCATCACCTGTTCTGCATTGCCAATGAAGAGCCCATCAAAGATAAACTATGTCTAACACAATAGCCATTTATGATCAATCTTTTCAATAGCTCCAGCTCAGCTAGTTCATGATATAGTATGTGTAATTAAGGCCTTTTTTGCAGGGAAATTAAGACTCAAAGAGATCATAAACTTGCAGAAGATCACAGAACAAGTACATAATCAAGTCCAGAGTTTAGCCCAAGTCAGCATGCCTTCAAAGGCCTCATCAAATATGTTCTACCTTAAGTATAGCTGCTTGACTTAAGGATGTATTGACACTGCACTATGGTTAAGTCCATCTTCTTTGCTTCACAATTTCCTGAAGTTACATAAAATGCGGAAACAAAAACATCTGTATCTTATGGTGGAAAAATACTCAATCAGCTGAACTGAAGTGCATACAAACACATAAAACACACACATGCACACACCTCAGGAACACATGAACCACACCCATCTGCATCTTCTCTTACACATTTCCTTCCAATTTCAGAACCCTCCCTGCATTTCTTTATGTCTTACAAGCTGCAATCCTCTGGTGGCCACATTGGCTGCAAGACTGTGCTTCTTCTCTCTTTAATTTATCCCCTTCATTCATCTCAAACTATTTTTTATTTCTCCTCTCTGTTCTAAGTTCCTTTTCACTATTTTTATCTCTATTTTGTTCTTTTCCTCTTGTACACAGGCTGGTGGGCAAGGAGCCATGTGGGTGATCTATCGGGAACATGAGTACACACTTCCAAAGGCAAACCTCAGGTCTTTTTCAAGGTAAAACCCATAATTATTGTGGTCTTTAGGTATTTCTTAACCTTTTAATATGTAAAAATTGTTACTGTTTTCATTGGGTTCCTATCTATTTGTGTTTTTTATAAACATTTTAAGTGCTGTGCTCCTTATCCCATTTTCCTACAAGCTCCATTGTTGTTATTTCTTGAATATGCATAGCATGGTGATTTTTAAAGAAATGTACCTGTCTCATTACAGCAGAATGGACTGTACCTTGTACTTAACAAATTGTCTCTACTTGTGAAATGTAAAGAATTGTAATGCCATCTTCTTTAATGAGGAGAGAAAAACTATTCAAATTTTATATACAGAAAAACTGAAGAAGCCAGTGATGATTCCTGGGCTACTCAATGGTTAGGTGTAAAGAAACAAAGGAATCCAGGGGGGTTGGCATTGTGGCACAACAGGTTAAGTTGCCACCTGTGATGATGTCATCTCACACTGGAGCCAGATTCGAGTCCTGAATGTTCCACTCTGACCCAGCTACCTGCGAATGTGCCTGGGGAAGTAGCAGAAAATGACCCAAGTGCTTGTGCCCCTGCTAACCCCATGTGGGAAATCTAGATGACATTCCAGGCTCCTGGCTTTGGCCTGGCCCAGTTCTGAACATTGTGGCCACTTAGAGAGTAAACCAGAAGATGGAAGAACTCTTTCTCTCTGTCTCTCCTTCAGTCTTAAATTTGCTTTTCGAACACATAAAATAAATCTTGGGGCTGGCACTGTGGAGTAGCAGGTAAAGCCACTGCCTGCAGTGCCAGTACCCCATATGAGCACCGGTTTGAGTCCTGGCTGTGCCATTTCTGATTCAGCTCTCTGCTATGGCCTGGGAAAGCAGTAGAATATAGCCCAAGTCCTTGGGCCCCTGCAGCCATGTGGGAAGACCTGGAGGAAGCTCCTGGCTCCTGGCTTTGGATCAGCCCAGCTCCGGCCGTCACAGCCATTTGGGGGAGTGAATCAACAGATGGAAGACCTCTCTCTCTCTCTCTCTCTCTGCATAACTCTGACTTTCAAATAAATAAATAAATCTTTAAAAAAGAAAAAAAAAGCATCCAGATTTCTCAACTCTTAACTTAGTACCCTCAGCTATTAATCTCCAGGAGACAATTCTGTCTCTTCCTTACCAGGAATCCTTTCATTTGGATACAGGGTTGGTACAGCTAGTAACTGAAAGAGGACATAATGAGAACATTCTGCAGAAAAGCTCCTTCCTCAGCTCATTACCTGTTCTGCATTGCCACTGAAGACCCCATCAAGGATAAAGTAAGTCCAGAACAATGGCCATTCACACTCAATGTTTTCGAACAGCTTCAGCTCAGCTGGTTCATAGTATAGACGATTGGGATCCTGGTGGGAATATAATAAACAAAGTCTGTCTTATCACTCAGAGGTTAGATGTTCATCTTTAATTCAAAGGCACTAAAATGTGGCCTTTCACTATTGATAGTGTGTTTTAGAGCTGACACCAGGGAAGACATCATATGTACATACTTTCCTCCCTCAGCCAATATTCTGTGATGTGACTTCTAATTAGTGCCACTGGGACAATAATGACATCACAAGAGGGTGTGTAAGAATTAAGATTGGTTTGCAACAAAACTGAGTTTAGTTTATACTTACTATGTTTGAAGTAGTAGTGGGACATACAAATGGCATGAACTACAATATCCATTTGTTTAGAGGGGCATCTAGAAATGAGAGTTTGGGTATCATTCTTATGGGGATGACACATAAAGCACAAATTACAGATGAACTTTGTGAGATAGTACCATATAAATGAGAAAACTGTCCAAGAATGGAATCTTGATAAACCCTCAAAATGGGATGAGGAATGAACAGAAAGAAAAGAATTTGGATAGTACTGTATTGTGGAAATTAAAATAGGAAAATATTTTCAAGAAGATATGGGATTGGAAATAGTGATGTATTGTAGAGAAGTCAAGGAGAATAAAAATTGAGAAAAGACTATTGGGTTGGTCATTTAGCAGCTTATGATGATGCTTTAGCAGGGGTGGGGAATGCCCAGCCTGCAGGCCATATAAGGTCCACAAAACCATCTGGTCTGGTCCTGCCAAGGCAACTGCAAGTGAGACTCAAAATTCAATACATCTATAACAGGCTAATTTTTAAGTTGATAATTTTGTATGGCCTGCGAATGATGAAAATATTCAATGACTCTTGACAGAAAAAGGTTCCCAATTCCTGCTTTAGAGCACAATTTCAGTAGATTGGCAGGGGCAGCAGTCAAATTCAGAGATAAAGAATTAAGTGGAAGAGAGGAAGTAGATCAAAAGAGTTTGAGATCAATGATCTTTAAAAGTCATAATGGCTTTTGACCAGCATTACCAATGAAAGTGCTTCTTTATTGACCATTCATTTCCTTTAATAATACTCGATTTTCTCCACTGACTTTTCTGAGAACTTTTGATAACAGAATAAAAGGAACTTATATTCTCAAGAACAAGTACTGCTTAGAAGCTAACAAACTGCAAAAAGTGGAAAATGGTCAGAAAGATCTATTGATAGACTTTGTCCATTGTTATTATTAAATATTTGGAGGTAGATTGTTTGAGACTATGCAAATATTCTGTTTCTACTTAAACTTTCATTTACTAACTCTAGAATCCATCAGTAGTTCTTTCCTGAAACTAATCAACTGCAGGGATCGGAAGGGCTTCACCGTCCTCTGTTTTATTTAATCCTAAAAGGTCCACAACCTGAGAAGTTGGCAGCTAAGCCCAACAAATATGACAAACCTCAGTTATCATTATCTTATTTAGCGATTTACGTAAGTACCATTAGTAAGGTAAGTATTTTCTCTGAATGAGGCTGCAGGTAGTGATGACCATTCTATCTTGAGTTCATTTTGGAGAAAAGAAACATACCTCTTTAGGGGTTTTATACCCATCACGGAGAAAACGACAGCAACCGTAACGACCCTGGCAATGCAGAGAAGAAAGGTCAGAAGATTATAAATTGGGACAGAGATAATAATTAATTGGAAATACAGCCTTTGCAACATCTATATGTGTTTACCTATCATTTATACATATAGGATACCCCAAAACAGAAACAAAAATCCTGAAATCAGTCTAGCAGCAGAGACTGATTTGGGGTGAGGAGTAAGTTACAGGCTCTTCCCTCAAGCAGTGTTCCGAATAAGTATCCTCTCCATGACTCTCCACCTTAGGGTGGATAGAAGGTTTAACAGCTTTTTATAGAAACTCCATATGAATGATAACTTGGAAAATGTAAACATTTCTTGAAATCACCAACACAGGTGATACTCAATTAATTTCCCTTCAAAGTCATAGCATTAAAGAAAAGAGAGGCACATATGGACTTACCTGAAGCTTGGTGATGATCTCCTGCTTTGTGATCTCCACCAACTTGCTATCCTCTACTGCAAAGGCTGGGAAGGAGATCACTGAAAGTAGACTAGCATCAACTTCTTTGGATGTTGAAGCCCGGGGTAGTAGGGAATTAAGGATAGACTAAAAGAAATTAAGTTAAATGTGGCCCATTATTAAACACCTTGGTATTGTAAAACCAGTAACTTTAATTTTTTTTTATTTTATTTATTTATTTATTTATTTTTTTTGACAGGCAGAATGGACAGTGAGAGAGAGAGAGACAGAGAGAAAGGTCTTCCTTTGCCACTGGTTCACCCTCCAATGGTCACTGCAGCCAGCGCGCTGCGGCCGGCGCACCGCGCTGATCTGATGGCAGGAGCCAGGTGCTTCTCCTGGTCTCCCATGGGGTGCAGGGCCCAAGCATTTAGGCCATCCTCCACTGCACTCCCTGGCCACAGCAGAGAGCTGGCCTGGAAGAGGGGCAACCGGGACAGAATCCGGCGCCCCGACCGGGACTAGAACCCGGTGTGCCGGCGCCGCAAGGCGGAGGACTTTAATTTAAAAGCATTTATGTGGGCATGGACATTTGGCCTTAGTGGTTAAGTCATGAGTTGGGAAACCTGCATTCCATACCAGAATGCCCTGGGTTGGACTCCCAGCTCCACTTTTTTTTTTTTTTTTTGGCAGGCAGAGTTAGACAGCGAGAGAGAGAGAAACAGAGAGAAAGGTCTTCCTTCCATTGGTTCATCCCCCAAATGGCCACTACGCCTGGCACACTGTGCTGATCTGAAGCCAGGAGCCAGGTGCTTCCTCCCATGTGGATCTCCCATGCGGGTGCAGGGCCCAAGGACTTGGGCCATCCTCCACTGCCTTCCCAGGCCACAGCAGAGAGCTGGACTGGAAGAGGAGCAACCGGGACAGAATCTGGCACCCCACCGGGACTAGAACCCAGGGTGCCAGCGCCGCAGACGGAGGATTAGCCAAGTGAGCCATGGTGCTGGCCAGCAGCTCCACTTCTTATTCTGGTTTCCTGCTAATATGCACCTTGGGAATAACCAAGTGATGCCTCAAATACTTGGTTCTCTGTCCCTCACATAGCAGACCTGGACAGAGTTCCCAGGTTCCAGCTTTGCTCTGACCCAGGCCAAATCATTTGGTCTGGCCCTGCTAAGGCAACTGCAGTTGGGACTAGAAACTCAATAAATCTATAGGAGGCTAACTTTTAAAAAGACAATTTTCTATAACCTGTGAATGATATCATAAATATCCAAGTGGCAATAAAAGGTTCCCCATCCCTGCTTTATCATCTTGGGTGAGAGAGCAAGGCTACAAAACATTTTATATCCAACACCATATTGGGCTTTAGTACAGGAGGCTTGATAAAGGTATTTCTTGGCACAAGGTAACAAATCACATGAAGTACTCTCCCTTATTCAGTTCTCCTTAATGTAAAGTCCATGGTGAATATGAGTGTGGGCAAGAATACAATTTGTTATAATGTGACCTATTGTTGCCTCACCTGGCAGTGTTGTACTTCATCAGCCAAGACATGGATAACTGATTGGGGCCCACCTTTCACACCAAACAGGTCAAGTTCATCTAATGCTTCCAGGGCTGCCTGTGAGGATTAAAGAAGGAAAGTACAATGTCAGTGTTCTATCAATACAAATTTATTCTTTCTGCACCTCTGTATCTTATCTATATGATTTCACTTTTCAATATGTTCAGTAGAACAGAAAATAGATTAGCACTCTCTTCTCAGAGGTTTCTGTGGGGTTTTATTGCCTCCCAAATTATCCCATAGAAAAAGTTAAGATGAAATTTGCACACTATCAAACAAGCATCACATTTATCAAACTTTAAAAATAATTTTAGCATGTTAGATGAATTTATAGTAAATCATTCTTTTGCCAGGGGAGCTCTAAGTAAGGTACCAGCATATTAAAAACACAAGAAGTATATGACTACAAGATAATGCAGCAACCATTAGGTACTGCCACATAGTTGAGTTTCCATAGGGAAGTGAATATCCTAGAAAGATATTATATTTGACTTAAAGATAAAGGTTATTAGTCACCAAGGCAAAGGAGTAGTTGCATGTTTTTTGAATGATATATTTCTATTAACTATAATCCCCTGCTATGCAATACATCAAGAAACTTATCCCTACTGTATATCTGAAACTTTGCACCCTTTCATCAACAACTCCCCATTGCCTCACTCCCCTCTAGCACCAGCAACCATTATTTTACTCTCTATTTACATGAGTTCAATTTTTAGATGACACATTAAAATGAAATTAACATGCTTTTAAAAACTATAATTTATTTCTTAACTTCTTTTATGAATATGTTTTCTGATCATAAAAGTAGAACACACTTGTTATAGGATATTTTGAAAACATAATAAGGTATAAAGAGGACACAAACTCAACTAAGGGGCCGACACTGTGGTATAGCGGGTAAAGTTGCCACCTGCAGTGCTGGCATCCTATATGGTCGCTGGTTTGAGTCCCGGCTGCTCCACTTCTGATCCAGCTCTCTGCTATGGCCTGGGAAAGCAGTAGAAGATGGTCGAAGTCCTCAGGCCCCTGCACCCATGTGGGAGACCCAGAAGAAGCTCCTGTTTCCTTGCTTCGGATCGGCCCAGCTATGGCCATTGCGGCCATTTGAGGATTGAACCAGTGAATGGAAGACCTCTCTCCCTCTCTCTCTCTGCCTCTGCTTCTCTGTAACTGCCTTTCAAGTAAATAATCTTTAAAAAAAAAACTCAGCTAAAACAACCACTGTTAACATTTTTGACATGTTTCCTTATTAGGTTTTTTTCTATGCATATTTCTATATAGTTGAGGTCACATTTGGTATCCTGCTTTTTGCAGTAAAAAAAATGCAGCATGAGTATTTTCATTTTGTACAAAAATTTCTTATGGATATATGAAAGTATATTTAACCATTTAACAATTGTTAGAAATGTAGTTTGATTTATTTTATTATTTTGTTTTTAAAAAGATTTATTTATTTTATTTGAAAGACAGAGTTACAGAGAAACAGAGCGAGGCAGAGAGAGAGGTCACCCATCTGTTGGTTCACTCCCCAAATGGTCGCAATGGCCCGAGCTGTGCTGATCCGAAGCCAGAAGCCAGGAGATTCTTCCAGGTCTCCCATACAGCTGCAGGGGCCCAAGAACTTGGGCCATCTTCTACTACTTTCCCAGGCCATAGCAGAGAGCTGGATTAGAAGTGGAGCAGCCAGGACTCGAACCGGTGCCCATATGGGATGTTGGTACTGCAGCCGGCAGCTTTACCCACCACACAACAGCGCTGGTCCTTTTTGTCTTTATTTTTTTAAAGAATATTTATTTAAAAGGCAGAGAGAGAGAGAGGGAGAAGGATAAGTAAAGATTGGTGTATTGTTATAAATGGAAGGAGCCTAAACAGACATTATGATATAATGTAATATCTTATCCTAGATTTGATCTTTCATCACTAGGATTTTTTATTATTGTAAGTGACATTATTGAGAAAATTAGGCCAGCGCCGTGGCTCACTTGGCTAATCCTTCGCCTGCGGCGCCAGCACCCCGGGTTCTAGTCCCAGTTGGGGCGCTGGGTACTAGCTCCGGTTGCTCCTCTTCCAGTCTAGCTCTCTACTGTGGCCTGGGAGGGCAGCAGAGCATGGCCCTGCACCTGCATGAGAGACCGGGAGGAATCACCCGGCTCTTGGCTTCGGGTCAGTGCAGCGCTGGCCGTAGCGGCCATTAGGGGAGTGAACCAATGGAAGGAAGACCTTTCTCTCTGTCTCTCTCTCACTGTCTGTAACTCTCTCTCTGTCTCTCACTGTCTAACTCTGACTGTCAAAAAATTAAAAAAAAAAGAAAAAAGAAAAAGAAAATTAAAGAAATTTAAATGGGGTCTGTGGATGAGGTAATAATATAATGTAATATAATAATATAATGTAAGCGTTCATTTCCTGACTTTTTAAATTACTTATTTATTTGAGAGGGAGGGAGGGAAAGGGAGAGAGAGAGAGTGAGAAAGAGCACACTCTTATCTGTGGTTTTACTTTCCAAATGGCTGCATGGCCAGGGCTGGGCTGACTGAAGACAAGAGCCAGGAACTCAATCCGGATTTCCCACATGGGTGGCAGTGACCCAACTACTTGAGCCATCACTGCTACCTCTCAGAGCCTGCCATTAGCAGGAAGCTAGAGTTAGGAGCTAGAGCCTTGGATCAAATCTAGGTACTCTAAGGTGGGATGCAGGTCAAATGCCTGATCCAATTTTCTGACTTTTGATGATGGTTATGGAAGAGTCTTTGAGAAAATTCACACTGAAATATTTAGGAGTATTGTGGCATCATATCTGTAATGTACTCTTCATTGGTTCAGAAAATGTAAAATTTGTGCATATGCACATGTGTGTACATGTGTCTAAGTTTGTAAATAGAGATTAATCAAATGTTGACAAGTGGGGAATGTAAGGAATTTTTGTACAGTTCTTGCAACTTTTGTGTAAGTCTCATATGATTTCAAAACAAGAAGTAAAAACAAAGTTTCAGTGGTTAAAACTTTTAAAGTCAAATATTCAGATAGCAAGGATTTGAGGAAAATGACTTATGAGGGGTCTTCAAAAAGTTCATAGAAAATGCATATTATGAACAAATTATGCATGGATTTCAAACTACTTCAAAGTGAATTTATTTTTAACTCCATTTTCCATATATCCATCATATATATGTATGAGGAATATGCAAACTAGTGGAAATTTTTTAGAGAGAAATTTGTGTGTGTGTGTGTATCTCCTAAGGGTTCCACTCTTAGGACTCTATCCTACAAAGATAATTATACAAGTCCACCAGGGTGCATGCAGAAGGACCCTCACTAAATTATTATTTGGAATAATTTAAAAATGGAGATAATGGCACCACAGAGCAATTATTAAATACTGTATGGTAACTGAAAAGAATAAACTGGATTAATCTGTATGAAATGCCATTGAAAGGAGTTGCTTATGCTGTTCAGTGAATTACAAGATTATTGAATGAAAAAAATCAGTTACACAGAAGTAGGTATGGTATAAACTCATTTAAAAAGGCAAACATAATACCTATACCACTTTGGTTATTTAAAAATACATTTAAAAGCTTACCAGGGGATAAACATTTTCTAAGTACAAAGTCCTAAATGTATTTCCTAATCCAACTGTATTGATTACATAATTCAAAATTTCTATGATCTTATTTTTGGTTTACTGCCTGCATCATAGGCTGACAATGCTTTTTAAATTTATTTCCTTATTTCCCTAATAACTGTTTTTGTTTTGCCCTGTTTTCTCATATATTTTGCCATGAATAGTTAAAACTACATTCAAGACCAGACTTTCTCAGTCGTGCCTTTTTTTTTTTTTTTTTTTGACAGGCAGAGTGGACAGTGAGAGAGAGACAAACAGAAAGGTCTTCCTTTGCCATTGGCTCACCCTCCAATGGCCGCCACGGCTGGCGCGCTGCGGCCGGCGTACCACACTGATCCGATGGCAGGAGCCAGGTGCTTTTCCTGGTCTCCCATGGGGTGCAGGGCCCAAGTACTTGGGCCATCCTCCACTGCACTCCCTGGCCACAGCAGAGAGCTGGCCTGGAAGAGGGGCAACCGGGACAGAATCCAGCGCCCCGACGGGACTAGAACCCGGTGTGCTGGCGCTGCAAGGCGGAGGGTTAGCCTAGTGAGCTGCGGCGCCGGCCTCAGTCGTGCCTTTCAAAATTCTATCATGGTCCTATTCTGTCCTCTTTGTTCCATGTGATACATATATATCTTTATTTATTTTATTCTGTTTAAGGAATACAACTTCATGAATTTAGTATATACAGATTTGAGAACATGATGATTCTTACTCCCCTACCTCCATTCCACCCATACTCCACCTTTCTTCTTCTTCCCTCTTCCTTTCTCATTCTTATTTTTTGTAGAGATCAATTTTTCATTTAATTTTATACCCATAAAATTAACCCTACACGTAGTAGAGAATGCAAATCCTTCATTTAACATTCACATAGTCATCATTGCTCTTTTTAAATTTATGTTTATCAGACTGTACTTTGCCCATCATTCTGTTTTAAATATTTCTGTATCATTTTGCTATATTAGAGTTCTGATAGGCAGTATACACTGGATTTCCTTTTTTCCAAGTCAATCTGTGTCTTTACCTTTTTGTAGAAGACATTAAACAATGCATACTTATCATATTGCACAGGTTTGATCCTATTCCTGCTATCCTAGTTTTTGCCTTCTTACTGTTTCCAGAGGTGATAAGAGCTGGTAGGATGAAAAAGCAAAGCCAAGTGGAGAGGTGTTCATGATGATGATGGATGATAATGATGATTTGGGGATGGAGACGGTTAAAGGGGTAGAGGATTGAGAGGTGGTTCTCAGGTGTTAAGCTTGTGTATCAAATCTGGAACTTATGGAAGTTTTCATCTACATATCCAAAATTCTTTGAGAAAATCTGACTCTTGCCTATGGTTTACACTTGATCTTAGCCAAAAGGCCGAGAAGTGATTGCCTATGGTTTAAAAGAATAACCAATGTGATGATGGTCCACATTGATATTAAGTTTTTATTCATAGCAAAAGTGCACTAGATTTCCTTACTCCATACTTGGTACAAACAAGAATGGAAAAATTACCTTTGCCATTCCTACTGAACTGGCATTCAGTTCTGATATCCCTTGGTTGGTCTTGTCTCCGCGTTCCCATATCCCGAAGTCCTGGCATAAAATAATACCATTAACAAGTCATTAACAATATACCATTAACAAGTCATAACTACTAAATACTTGCTAGATGCACAGCCTCTGAATAAAAGACACTAATTGGAGTTAATTTGCCATTTACAAGTATATCCCAAATGCTTATTAAGTAGATGGCAGTGAGTTATTTGGTCCCTGAAGCTACTTTCCCAATAGCTTTACATTCTAAGAGGGTTTTTAAAAAGTTCATGGAAAATACATATAATGAAGAATCTATGCATGGATTTCAAAAAAATATTTTTCACCAAAATAATATTTTAAAAAAACTTTCATTTTATTTGAAAGGCACACACACATGGAAAAAGAGGAGTGAGATTCAGAGAGACAGAGATCTCCCATCTGCTGGTTTACTCCCCAAATGGCCACAATGACCAGAGCTGGGCAGTCTGAAACCAGGAGCCAGGTCTTCCATGTGGGTGTAGGGGTCCAACCACTTGAGCCATCACCATCCCCTGCTGCTTTCCCAGGTGCATCAGCAGGGAGTTGGATCAGAAGTGGGGCAGCCAGGACTTGAATCAGCACCTATATGGGATGGTAGAGCTTCAGGTGGTAGCTTTATCTGTTATGCCACAGGGCCTGGATGTGAGCATCTTAATGGGGTTCTTAACCATTAGGCCAAATATCCACCCTGAACTTATCTTTCAATTCCATTTTCCTATGAAATTTTTAAAGTAACCATGAATTAGGGCCTCCAAAAGTTGGAAGACTCCTCAACAGTTAATCAAGAGTTATTAAGAACTATAACAGTCAATCTAGAGAGGCAATTCCCAAAATATTTCATCAAAGCAGTTTCCCAGGGGATCTAGGAGCCGGGGCTTAAAGAGAAGTCCAGTATTTTATATTAAACACCAATTCTAATTTTACTCTTTATTGACACTGACAACGTACCATGTACTAATTGATGCATTTTGTATCATTTTCTTCTTTAATTCTTATATTTTATAGATGATGAAACTGAGGTGCAAAGGGAGGGGTGGTTAAATGACTCACCCAAAGTCACACAGCTAGTAAATGACAGAGTCAAGGTCTAAATAATCTCACTCCAAAGCCTACTCCTTTTTTTTTTTAAAGATTTATTATATTTATTTGAGAGGCAGAGTTACAGAGAAAGAGAGGGAGATCCTCCACCTGCTGGTTCACTCCCACAGTGGCTGCGATGGTCAGGCCTGGGCCAGGTTGAAGCCAGGAGCCAAGAGCTTCATCCAGGTCTCCTACATGGGTGTAGGAGCCTAAGAACCCGGGCCATCTTCTGCTGCTTTCCCAGACACATTAGCACGGAGCAGGATCAGAAGCAGAGCAGCTGGGACTCGAATCAGTGCTCATTCCAGATTCTGGTGCCACAGGGGTTGGCTCAACCTGTTATACCACAATTTCAGCCCCGCAAAGCCTACTCTTTACCTTAGCTCTATGTATCAGCTCAGTAATGTAAAGATTACATTTAAAATACTTTTAAGAACTTTTTATTTTGAAATAACTTCAGACTTAGAAGCTACAAAAACAGTACAGTGAGTTCCCACATACTCTTCACTCAGCATCCTCTGTTATTAACATCTAATGTAACAATAGTACAATTGTCAAAGTTAAGAAATTAACATCACTACAATTTCATTAACTAAACTAAAAACTTGAATTGGATTTCACTGGTTTTTACACTAATGTCCTTTTTACATTCCAGGATCCAATATAGAATTCCATGCTGCATTTGTCTTGTTTCCTTAGTCTCTTCCAACCAATGACAATTCTTTTAAGTCTTGTGTTTAAGGACATTGACAGTTTTTGCAGACTAGTGATCAAGTAGGTTGCAGATTTCTCTTAATTTGGGATTGATCTTTGTTTTCACATGATCAGACTGAAGTTAGGCATTTTTGGCAAGAATATGTATTGAAGACATTATGCTATGCCATTCTTACTGTATCATATTAGGGGTATGTGGTGCTGATATGTCTTATTAATGGTGATATCATCCTTGGTTAAGGATAACCTTAACCTTATATCCTTGGTTAAGGAAACCTGTGTGTCAGGTTTCTCCATTCTACTTCTAGTGTTTTTTCCTTTGTAACTAATAAGCATCTTGAGAGAGACATTTTAAGACTATGTGTATATAAATATTCTGTTTCTCTTCAAACATCCACTTATTAATTCAATATTCACTGGTGAATATTGCCTGCAACAATTATTCCAGTTATGGTGTTGTTTTTTTTTGACAGGCAGAGTTAGACAGTGAGAGAGAGAGAGAGAGAGAGACAGAGAGAAAGGTCTTTTTCCTTTGGTTCACCCCCCCAAGTGGCCGCTACAGCCGGCACGTTGTGGCCGGCGTGCTGCGCCGATCCGAAGCCAGGAGCCAGGTGCTTTTCCTGGTCTCCCATGGGGTGCAGGGCCCAAGCACCTGGGCCATCCTCCACTGCACTCCCGGGCCACAGTATAGAGCTGGACTGGAAGAGGGGCAACCGGGACAGAATCCGGCGCCCTGACCAGGACTAGAACCCGGTGTGCCGGCGCCGCTAGGTGGAGGATTAGCCTAGTGAGCCACGGCGCCGGCCTCCAGTTGTGTTTTAAGGGTGATTTTCTAGTGTCTTCATTACTTCTATAGTCATTAATTGCAATTTTTCTCTAAGGAAGAGAAGCTGTTTGAGGATAAACAGAATATTTAGAGATACTACATATTGTTCTGTGGCTTATAAGAAAATACTATCATTACTTATTTTACTGCTCAAATTGTTCCACATTTGGCCACTGAGTGTTCTATGTATGTTGGCTCTTGTGTGCTTTGGATGTGCCCCATTTTTTTTTTTAGCACTTCTTCACTTTTTGGGCACTACAAGATGCAGCAATCATATCCTGTATTTTCTCTGTGACAGCCCTGGAATCAACCACTTCTACAAGAAGCCCTGGTTTATTTTTATCAAAACTGAAAGAATCCAAGACCTTGGCAGTAGATATGTGTATTGTCTTTGGAGTGACATTGTTTTTAAGCCCTTATTGAACAGAACTTGTAAATAGATAAGTGCATACATGTATATGTGTGTATGTACACAAATTTATATTTATTTCTATATTTTCTTGTCAAATCCTAGAGTTAAAGTGAAGTTTCAGGAAGGTAAATTATTTAATCTATGGCTGGCCTCACCTAACCCAAATCCAGTTTGGGTTTGTGTAACAAAGGTTAGAGTAATAGTTGGCATAAATATCATTAATTCTACTGTTGCAACCCTAGGATGCAATGAGAGACCAAATAATCCTGACTTCTAACCTGGACCACAGAAGGTCTCTGCTAATTTGAAGGCAAAATGATCACTCAGTAAATAATGTCTGCTTGTATCAAGAATGTCTATGCTATACTTGTGCTTCTGGCAAATATGGACTAAAGAGTTCCAGATTTACCCTCCCACCTGAAACAAGTTAAAAACTGGACCATCGGGGGCTGGCACTGTGGCGTAGCGAGTAAAGCTGCTGCTTGTGGCACTCGCCTCCTAATATGGGCTCTTGTTCTAGTCCTGGCTGCTCCACTTCTGATCCAGCTCTCTAATAATATGGCTGGGAAGGCAGTGGAAGATGGCTTAAGTACTTGGGCCCCTGCACCCATATGGGACGCCTGGAAGAAGCTCCTGGCTCTTAGCTTCAGATCATCCCAGCTACAGCAGTTGGCCATTTGGGGAGTGAACCAGCAGATGGAAGATTCTCTCTCTCTCTCTCTTTATCTCTCTCTCTCCTGCCTTTCAAATAGATAAATACATTTTTTTTAAAAAATGGACTATTTATGACATAGTGGTTTTCTTTTTTTTAAGTTTTTTTTTTATTTATTTGAAAGACAGAGTTACACAGAGAGGTAGAGACAGAGAGAGAGGTCTTCCATCTGCTGGTTCACTCCACAAATGGCCGCAACGGCCAGAGCTGGACCAACCTGAAGCCAGGAGCCAGGAGTTTCTTCTGGATCTCCCACATGGGTGCCTGGGCCAAGGACTTGGGCCATCTTCTACTGTTTTCCCAGACCATACCAGAGAGCTGGCTTGGAAGAGAAGCAGCTGGGACTAGAACTGGCTCCCATATGGGATTCCGGTACTTCAGGCCAGGACTTTAACCCGCTGCACCACAGTGCCGGCCCCAACACAGTGGTTTTCAATACAATAAACATCATGCAATGAACAGAAGTGACTCCTGAAAGGGGACAATAAACAGGATGACTCCTATGACCACACCAGCTTATTACTGCAAAAGTTTCCAGGCATCAGTACAAGGAAGGGAAACCCAAGCAGAGCCTGGCAAACTCCTCAAGTTGAGGAACTGGAGCTGAGAATACAGAAAGATCAAGGTACCTGTAATTTTTCAAACAGATTAATGAAGAATAGAGAGAGCTACATAGAGAACCTTATAAATTTCTAGAGGTTCCTCCTTAAGTATTCAAAATAATAATGATCAATTCACGAATGTGAGAAATAGGGAAAAGAGCAATCCAAAAGAATTAGAAAAATAACTGAGGGACTGGTGCTGTGGTGTAGTGGGTAAAGCCACTGCCTGCAGTGCCCGCATCCCATATGGGCACCGGTTAGAGTCCCGGTTGCTCCACTTCCGATCCACCTCTCTCCTGTGGCCTGGGAAAGCAGTAGAAGATGACCCAAGTTCTTGGGCCCCTGCACCCGCGTGGGAGACCCAGAGGAAGCTCCTGGCTTCAGATCGGCACAGCTCTGGCTGTTGTGGTCATCTGGGGAGTGAACCAGCAGATGGAAGACCTCTCTCTCTCTCTGCCTGTCCTTCTTTCTCTGTGTAACTCTTTCAAGTAAATAAATAAATCTTTTAAAAAAATAAAAATAACTGATACCTACACAGGACCAGAAATACTGCCTGTTCCAATCAGTCAGACTAGAAAGCCTCTTAATTCATAGGGATATTGGGTAACCTTTTCAGAAGGGTCTTGCCTAAGCAGTGAGGAATAATCAGCCCTAGAATGAACATGATTCTGGATCCATGTAACACATCTTAAAAGCAATAAGGATGAAACTTTTGGGGCCACCATTGTGATACAACAGGTTAAGCCACTGCCTGTGATGCTGGCATCCCATATGGGCTCTGGTTAACTCCCAGCTGCTCTGCTTCCAAACCAGCTCCCTGCTAGTGTGCCTGGGAAAGAAGCAGAAGATGGACCAAGTACTTAGGTCCCTGACACCTACGTGGGAGATGTGGATGAAGCTCCTGGCTCTGGACAGGATGAGCTGTTGTGGCCATTTGGAGCGTGAGCCAGTGGATGGAAGATCTCTCTTTCTCTCTATAACTCTGTGTATCAAAAAATTTTTTAAAAAATTTGAAAAGGAAGAAACTTTTTCCAACTCCGGCACAAAGGTTGAGAATAATTATAAGAATACAAATCAATCGACTGAAACTAATCTGGAAGTGATATCAATGTTCAAATATTCAGACAAAAACATTAAAACATGTATTACAGTTGTATTCAATATATTCAAAAAGTTTAGTAGATACATGGAAAATATAAAAGAGACAGGAATTGAACATCTAGAGATGAAAACATATCAGAGATAAAAAAACTTACTGAGTGGGGTTAACAACAAATTCCAGATTGTAAATGAAAATATCAGTAAAATTGAAAGTGTAGAAATAGAAGCTATTCAAGGGGGTGGGCACCGCGGCAGAGTGGATGAAGCCATTGCTTGGAACACCTGTATCCCATATTAAGAGTGCTTGGGATCTAGTCCTGCCTCCACTTCCAATTCAGTTTTCCGCTTATCTACAGAGAGGCAGCAAATGATGGCTCAAGTATTTGGATCCCTGCCACCCAAATGGGAGACCCATATGGAGTTCCTACCTCCTGGCTTTGGCCTGAACCAGCCCAGGCTAACACTGTCCTTTCAAATGAAAAATAAAATAAAATAAACTTAAAAAGAAACTATTCACATTGAAACATAGAGAGAAAAAAGAATTTAAGAAAACCAGAACAGTACAACAGTGAGATGTGGCACATTACAGCCTAATGCATGTGTAACTGGAGTCCCTGAAGGAAAGGGGGAAACATAACAAGATATGAAGAAATAATTCCTGAAAACTTTTTTCTGCTCTCAACAAAATTTTATTTATATAGGTAGTTATTTAGTTATTTATTTTAGAGGTAGAGGTAGAGATAGAGAGGGAGGGAGGCAGGGAGAGAGAGAGAAAGAGTGAGCGCTCCCATCTGCTAGTTCACTCCTCAAATGCTTGCACTAGCTGGGGCTGGAGCAGGCCGAAGCCAGGAGCTCAGAACTCAAACTGGACCCCCCACAAGAGACCCAAATACTTGAACCATCACTTGTTGCCTCACAGAGTACCTATAAGCAAGAATTAGGAGCAGAAACAGGACTTGAACCCAAACAGTCAACATGGGATGTAGATGTTCTAAGCAGTGTCTTAACTGCTACACTAAATGCCCACTGTGCTGAAACTTTTAATGAAAACTATATATAGATGAAATTTATCCAGGGCCGGCACAGTGGCATAGTAGGTTAAGACTCTGCCTGCAGTGCCAGCATCCCATATGAACAACCAGTTTGAGTCCTGGCTGCTCCACTTCTGATCTTGCTCCCTGCTGATGTCCTGGAAAAGCAGTAGAAGATGTCCCAAGTGATTGGATCCTTGCACCTACGTGGGAGACCTGGAAGAAGCTCTGGCTCCTGGCTTGGATCTGCTCAGCTCCAGCCGTAGCAGTCATTTGGGGAGTGAAGACCTCTCTCTTTGTCTCTCCCTCTCTCTGTCTGCCTCTCAAAAAATAAAATAAATCTTTAAATATGTATATATCCACATATCCAGGGAGATAAATAAACC
Source organism: Oryctolagus cuniculus (assembly GCF_051225735.1). NCBI lineage: Eukaryota > Metazoa > Chordata > Mammalia > Lagomorpha > Leporidae > Oryctolagus > Oryctolagus cuniculus. The sequence goes on from NC_142888.1 coordinate 52,407,769, forward strand.
CCAAGTACAAAAAACATTATAATTAAAATGCTTAAAGTCAGTAACTAAAAAAAAAAAAAAACTCCTAAAAGCAACCAAAGGAAAAAAAGACACATTACATAAAGAAAAAAAATAACGAGGGCAATAAATTCTCATCTGAAACAATGCAAACAAGATGTTAGAGTGACAATAATATTCTATACCTAGTAAAAATATCTTTCAGAAATGAAGGTGAAATAGATTTTAGGCATACAAAAGCCTACAATTCATCACCAGCAAATTCAAAACTGTTAAAGAAAGTTATTTCTCCAGGCACATGGAAAAGATATGTTTAACATCTGAATCCACATGAAAGGATGAAAAGCATTAGAAATGGTAAATACATTTTTATTTTTATTTAAATCACTTTTAAATGGTAATTGGCCAATTAACAAAAATATAAAAGAATGTGTTTGTCCCAAAAAAAGGGTGCTTAGTAAGAAATGCAAAGGGAGGCCAGCACTGTGGCACATCGGGTTAAAACCCTGGACTGTGGTGCTGGCATCCTATTTGCTTGCCTGTTTAAGTCCCAGCTGCTCCACTTCCCAATTAGCTCTCTGCTATGGCCTGGGAAAGCAGTAGAAGATGGTCCAAATCCTAGGGCCCCTGCACCCACGTGGGAGACCCGGAAGAAGTTCCTGGCTCCTGGCCATTGCGGCCCTTTGGGGAGTGAACCAGCGGATGGAAGATCTCTTTCTAACTCTGCCTTTCAAATAAATAAAATAAATCTTTTAAAAAAATGCAAAAGGGCAGATAGAGAAGAAAACTCTGGCATTTTGTCTCCAGCACTGTCCTACAGTGACTGCATTTATGCATTTCAAAAATAATTTTAAATACTTATTGAGGCATAATTGGTGTTCAAATACTACATCTATTTAAACTATACAATTTGATCGATTTTGACATATGTCTACACCTGTGACATTATCATCACATTTAATGAACAATTGTAAAATCCTCAAAAGTTTCCTCATGTCCTTTTAATGTATCTCTCCTTTGCCTCTGTCCTTTGCAACCACAACTCTGCTTTCTGTCACTACAGATTTCTAGAGTTAAAAAATTATTTACTTAATTATTTGAAAAGCTGAAAGATAGAGAGGGAAACAGACAGAGATATCCACTGGTTCACTTTCAAAATTTTTTTGCAACAGCCAGGGCTGGTACAGGCCAAAGCTGGGAACCATGCACTCCAATAAAGGATAAGCATCTCAACTGCTATGCTAAATATCAGCTCCAATTTTCTAGAACTTTATATTTGTGGAATCATATAGAATGAACATTTCTGTTTGGCTTCTTTCACTAAGCATGATGCCTTCAATATTCATCCATATAGTTGCATAGATATTATTCCTTTCTATTGCCGAGTAAAGTTCCATTTTATGGATATATTGCAATTTATTTATCCATTTACCTGTTTATGGACATCTGGATTATATACAGTTTTGGAGATTATAATAAGGCCTCAAAGAACAACAACAAAAACTGTCTATGTTAGACTGCAGAAGAAAAAAAAAGCATTCTTGTACAGTATCTACCAAAAGATTTTATACAGAGGATATTAAATATATGATAATTTAATATAAACCTATATAAACCTTTCTATATAGTCATCACTGAACCAGTGCCAACAGATAATATTAAACACATGATTGAATGTTATTTCTAAGTAACTTAATGACCTGTAATACTCTCTAGACTCCTTGTTCCTGTGTGAGACCTTAAATCACTAAAATAAGACCACAATTTGGTCCCAGATTGCCATACACATGCTATGCGATATCACAGGATTTGAAAGGAATGAAAGCATAGCATCTTGATCCTGTTGTCTGTGTAACCTCCTTGGGGAAAGGCTAACAGAGTAGTAAAGAAGGAAGCTGAAGACAATTTCTGCTAGAATCCTTTTATATTGGTTCATGATGAGGGGCAGCATTAACAGAAAGAATGAGTTGTCCAGGATTTTAAAAACAAAAATATCATGTTTAAAGTCCATTCCACAATTAGTACTTACAGCAGTTTTATAGGCAGCTTCAATGTAAAACACAAGGTTCTGTATGAAATTGACTTCATCTAGGCTGTGGATAATATGGAGTCCTGAGGAAAAAGGGAACAAATATATAGAACTAGTCAATTATCACTTCAAGCTTTATAGGTAGCTGGGGTGATTAGATGACCTCACTATTTCCAAGTAGTCCTATTTCCATTTAGGAACAATGGAAAGTAATTTGATTCCTAAACAATAACACAAGACCACAAGTCAGTCCTAGGCTAATCTCTAACTAAGTAAGAACCAAACATTTTAACATAGAAGAATTTTATTTGTTATTTTTAGTGTTAATAAAAAAAGTCTCAGACTTTTGATTCTATAAGAAACTATTTTACAATGCACTTAAGTATATAAACTTAGACATCTGGAAGAAGAAAGACATCTCAAAAAGAGTTGGAAGGGGTCTAAGTCAGAAACAAGAAGTAATAGACAAAATTATGATTTTTAAGGAAGATTTAAAACCATATTTTCTGAGTAAAATGATGGTTATTCTAAATGTAAGCTAAATAGCTACTGATTACACATAGTATTTTGATTGAATTTCATATTTAATTTTACAAAATAAAGATTTATTTATTTTGCAAGCCAGAGTTACAGAGACAGAGGGAGAGACAGAAAGTGAGAGAGATCTTCCATCCACTGGTTCACTCCCCAAAAGGCCACAATGGCTGGAGCTGGGATGATCCAAAGCCAGGAGTCTGGAGCTTCTTCCACGTCTCCCACGTGGGTGCAGGGGCCCAGGAAATTGGGCCATCTTCCACTGCATCCCCAGGCCATTAGCAGGGAGCTGGATCAGAAGTGGAACAGGACACAAAGAGGCCCCCACATGGGATGCTGGCATTTTAGGGCGTGGCTTTACCTGCTATGCCACAATGCTGGCCCTGAATTTCACATTTAACTTTTACTACAACCATAAGAAGTGAGTATTTTTTTAGCTATATATTTTCTCCATGAGGCATAGAGAGAGAAAATATTTACCTAAGCTCATGTAATCAATAAATAGTGGGACTAGACTCAATTGAGTGCTAACTTCTGTGTCACTTCAGAGACTGAGTTCCTAAGCAAAATTCTATACTATTTCCTAGTATGCACAATATGCTCCATTTTTGTTTATAAACTCTCTGCACACACACACACACACACACACGCTTTGAAAAATCTATACCAGGAGGATGTTAACATCATTATCTTTGGTGGTAAAATTCAAGGGAGCTTTATTTTCTTGTTGTTTGGACATGTTTGTAATTTTTCAATATTTGACAATGAACAGGCACTACTTTTTAAATTAAAAAAGTTATACAGAAAAGCAAAATCATATTAAATAAAGCAGAAACCTGGAAGACACACTGCATTCAATTTTACATAAAATTATTAAATCCTGAGCACTAAGACTTTTTGTATGTATAAATTTACTACTCAATTAACTTTGAAAACATCTCTTTCACAACAATAAAGTTTACTGTCTATGTAGACTACTTCATTCTAACCACAAAATCATTTCAGAATTGAAAAATCAAAAAGCTTATTTTTCCTTTACAGTCTATAAGCAAACAGGAGGAAGAAGAGAAGAACATATTAGCTAGAGACACTAAACTTTAAAGCTTCTCATATTTTCCTGGAAGAAACTATTTTGTTTAAACAAAAATTTGTAACCAAAACAGCGTGGTTTAAATGGAAATGATTACATCTGCCAGTTATGTAACTTGAGCTACAGGCAGAAAAAGCCCAGAATCTGCAGTTTGCTGAGCAATGGGTACATCCACAGAAGCAAGATCTAGGGCAAAAGCTTCTTTTAAAAGGGTATGGGAGGGGCCGGCACTGTGGCACAGTGGGTTGAAGCCCTGGCCTGAAGCGCTGACATCTCATATGGGTGCTGGTTCTAGTCCCAGCTGCTCCACTTCCCATCCAGCTCTCTGCTATGACCTGGGAAAGCAGTAGAAGATGGCCCAAGTCCTTGGGCCCGTGCACCTGAGTCAGAGACCCGGAGGAAGCTCTTGGCTCCTGCAGCTCTGGCTGTTGCAGCCATCTGGGGAGTGAACCAGCAGACCTCTCTCTCTGCTTCTCCTCTCTCTGTGTAACTCTGACTTTCAATTAAATAAAATAAATCTTTCAAAAAAATAAATAAAAGGGCTTGGGAATGGGGGCTGTTGTGGGTTAGCAGGTAAAGCCACCACCTGCAACGCCATACAGATGAAGCTCCTGGTTCCTGGCTTGGGCCTGGCTCAGCCCTGGCCACTGAGGCCTTCTAGGGTGTGAATTAGCCAATGGAAGATCTCTTTGTTTTCTCCCTCTCTCTCTGTAACTCTTTCAAATAAATAAATCTTTAAATTAAATAAATAAATAAAGAGCTTGGGAATGGAAAAGTCCACCGATGTTCTTAGAAGTGTGATGTAAAGTGGTTGTCAAATGCTTCTTAATGTCAGCTTTCAAATGAACTCCACCATCAATGTCCTGGATGATATTCACTCCTGTTCAGAAACAATTCTTAGCACAAAAACCTCCCATATAACTCAGCACTTAGTAACCCTCTTTGATAAGAAAAAAATTCAAACTATAGCAAAGAGTATACAGAGAATCTTCCTCCTACCTGGAATCATATCATGCCAGCCAGCCCCTGACAAATCTCTTCTCCAAGTAAGCCAGTCTTAACTAGTTTCTTTTGTATCCTTTCAGAGATATGTTATACATATATAGACATTACCCAAAGGATAGTATACGACGGGGCCTCAAAAAGTTTGTGGACAAATGGAATTAAACAATAATGCACGTTTTCCATGAAGTTTTTGAAGCCCGCTTACATTATATTCCACTTGCTTTTCTCGCATATAACTTTGGAGATATTTTCAAACACATCTATCTGCCTCATTGTTTTAACGGCTACATAGCATTCCACTGAATGTCCAGGCATGTAACCAGTACCCTATTGAAAGACATTTAGGTCTTATCTAACCTTTCATCACTACAGTCAATGCTGCAATGAGTATCTTTGTGTGTGTATATATATATATATATATCTTTCTGCATAGGTGTTAGCATATCAGGGTAAATTCTTTTTTTTTTTGACAGGCAGAGTTAGACAGTGAGAGAGAGAGAGAAAGGTCTTCCTTTTCTGTTGGTTCACCCTCAAATTGCGCTGCGCTGATCCGAAGCCAGGAGCCAGGTGCTTCCTCCTGGTCTCCCATGCGGGTGCAGGGCCCAAGCACTTGGGCCATCCTCCACTGCTCTCCCTGGCCACAGCAGAGAGCTGGACTGGAAGAGAAGCAACCGGGACAGAATCGGCGCCCCAACCGGGACTAGAACCCGGGGTGCCAGTGCCGCAGGCGGAGGATTAGCCAAGTGAGCCCTGGCGCCAGCCAGGGTAAATTCTTAGAAGTGGAAATACTCGGTTAACACTTCATGCATATTATTCATGCAAATTATTTTTCCCAATATTTTATTATGAATATTTTCAAACAAGAAAAATGAAAGAGTTTTATAAAGGACACCTGTATACATACCCACCAACTGGACTCTGCCATTAATGTTTTACTATACTTTGCTCCTCACATATCTATCCATCTTATTTTTTATGCATTTCGAAGTTGCAGATATTAGTACACTTCCCCCTGATATAATTCCACACTTTATATATCAACCAAAACTAACTGGCTATTTACATAAAAGCTTACAAACACAGGCTTCAATAAAAGATTTTCATCTCTGCCTTACTCTAGTTCAGTGGATAAGAAATAGAATGTCCTTATAGTTTAATTTGCAGTCCTTTCATTAGGAGTAAGCTTGTGAGTCTTTTTATACATTTATAAGCCATCTGTATTTCTTTTCTTATGAACTGCTTGCTTATGCCCTTCATTTCTATGGAGTTGCTGCTTTTTGTTATTGTCTATCGATATGCTTATATACATACACATCGCTCATTACTAAACTTTCATTTTTCTTCTTTCTGTTATTGAAATTTTAATGAATATAAATGAAATTAGTCTTCGTCCATACGTATTCCAAATATTTTTTCTAGTTTGTTTGAATTTCAACTTTGTTTATAGATTGAATAGCTCTTATCTGAAATGCTGGGGACCACGAGTGTTTAGGATTTTGAAACATGTGCACATACAAAGTGAAATATCTTGGGGATGGGACTCACATTTAAACACAAAATTCACTTCTATTTTTTTTTGACAGGCAGAGTTAGACAGAGAGAGTGAGAGAGAGAGAGAGAGAGAGACAGAGAGAAAGGTCTTCCTTCCGTTGGTTCACCCCCCAAATGGTCACTATGGCCGGTGCGCTGTGCCGATCCAAAGCCAGGAGCCAGGTGCTTCTTCCTGGTCTCCCATGTGGGTGCAGGGCCCAAGCACTTGGGCCATCCTCCACTGCTCTCCCGGCCCACAGCAGAGAGCTGGACTGGAAGAGAAGCAACTGGGACTATAACCCAGGGTGCTGGCGCCACAGGCGGAGGATTAGCCTAGTGAGCTGTGGCACCTAGTCTGTAGATAATTTTGCACATTTTTTTTAAGAATTATTTTATTTATTTGAAAAACAGAGTTACAGAGAGGTAGAGCCAGAGAGAGAGGTCCTCCATTCCGCTGGCCCACTCCCCAAATGACCGCAATGGCCAGAGTTGAGCTGATCTGAAGCCAGGAGTCAGGAGCCTCCCCCAGTTCTTCCAAGCAGGTACAGGGGCCCAAGGACTTGGGCCATCCTCCACCGCCTTCCCAGGCCACAGCAGAGAGCTAGATTGGAAGAGGAGCAGCCAGGACTCGAACTGGCACCCACATGGGATGCCAGTGCTGCAGGATGGGGCCTTAACTTACTGCACCACAGAGCCAGCTCCAATTTTACACATTTTATTAGTCCACCTGCCATTAGACTGCAAGCCACCATATGAGGTCAGGTGTGGAATTTTCTACTTGTGGGATCATGTTTGTGCTCAAAAAGTTTCAGATTTTGGAGCATTCTGGATTTCAGATATTCAGATTAGGAATGTTCAATCTGTAGTATATTTTTCTTTGCAGAAATTTTTATGAAAAAATTTTATCCCATTAAATTTTCTATACTTTTATTATTTCATTTTTTGCATCTATATCATTGTTCTATAACAGACATTTTAAATCACAGAACTGTGTACCTTTGGAACTAAACAAGAATATATGACCAGTGTCATCAGACTGTAAACTCCTCCTGATCTATGGCTGTTTCAAAATAGCTACTATTCCATGAGGTAGTAGTAGCAGCAAATGATCTTTTTTTTGCAGGAGTAATAATCTTAACTTCTTAGGCTGAAAAGGGAAAAGAGCTAGTAACACAGGCATCAGCTTCATAGCTTCATCTTTTCATTTTTGTGTGCCAACATGAGCAGAGCCCAAGAGAAGAGAGGAGTATAAATGTTATTGTTTGTCTTTTATGGTCTATCATAGCTAACTAATTACTTAATGCCACACATTTTTACCATATGTCTCTTTGCTAATGATATTCTCTGTTTACACGGTCTTCCCCCTTCTCATCTTGACATTCTACTGTTCTTTCAAGGCCCAACTTAAATTCTATCTCCTCTGTGATGCTTTCAACTGTTCCTCCTCTCCTGTGCTTCACAGAATTTTATTCTTCATATCATGGATAAATATGTACCTGAATTTTAAGGAAAGAATAATATGATATTTATATTTGCTTCTTCTAAAAGTATCTCACATGGCCCCTAAAAGTACCTAACAGTATTGTGAATGGTATTAAGCAATACTTAACAACAGACATTCAAATGTTTATTCATGATAGAAAACAACTTTGTTAACCACAGGAAAGGGACCAGTCTCTAGCAAAATCCTTAAATGCAGGACCTGTGGATCTTGTTCCTTCTGAAGAGCCAAGACACTGCTTATGCAGAAATGAGTACACATGAACTAAAGTAGGGCTGAGTTAGGCTAAAGGTGACAGTGCTATATATAAAAGCACATTAAAATGGCCGGTTCCGTGGCTCACTTGGTTAATCCTCTGCCTGCAGCGCTGGCATCCCATATGGGCGCTGGGTTCTAGTCCTGGTTGCTCCTCTTCCAGCTCAGCTCTCTGCTGTGGCCCAGGAGGGCAGTGGAGGATGGCCCAAGTGCTTGGACGCCTGCACCCACATGGGAGACTAGGAGGAGGTACCTGGCTCCTGGCTTCGGATCGGTGCAGTGCGCTGGCCACAGCGCGCTGGCCGTAGCGGCCATTTGGGGAGTGAACCAACGGAAGGAAGACCTTTCTCTCTCTCTCTCTCTCTCACTATCTAACTCTGCCTGTCAACAAAACGAAACAAAACAAAACAAAACAAAACAAAACAAAACAAAAAACACCTTAAAATGTTCAGGACTCCAAGAATGGAGCTGATTCATTGGTCTGCTCCATTAGATTGCCTTGCATACACCTGTTTAACATTAAGCCTCCTTCTCCCTCATTTTAAAAAACAACTTTGTTGATATATACTATACATACCTTAAAATTCATGCATAGAGAGTATATAATTCAATGCTTTTTAGTATATGCAGACTTGTGCAACCATCATTACAATTTTAGAATGTTTTCATTAATTCAAAAAAGAAACCCTGTACACATTAGCAGTCACACCCCATTTCCCTTCAATACTAACCCCTGAGCCTAAGTAATAACTCATCTATTTCCTGTCTCTACAGATTTGCCTTATTGGACATTGATATATAAGGAAATCAGACAATATGCAGCCTTTTATATCAGGGTTCTTTCACTTAGCATAAGGTTTTCAAGATTCAGCTGTGTTGTAGCGTGTATCAGTACTTCATTTTTAAATTGACAAAAATATTCCGTTGTGTGGATATATCAAAATTCACTTATCCAATCTGCGGTTGATAGACATTTGAATTGTTTCTGCTCTTTGGATATCATAAACAATGCTGCCATGGGCATTCATTTAAAAGCTTTTGAGTAAATGTATGTGTTCATTTCTCTTGGAAATATATGAGAAGCCTTCAAAGAGCTCATGGAAAATGCATACTATGGAAAAACCATGCACCAATTTCAAGTTTTTTCACATTAAGATAATATCTTTTAATTCTACATCCATGAACTTTTTTAGTATCTTCATGTATGGACTTCCAGCCTCCAGAACAATGAGAAAACACATTTCTGTTATTTAAGCCATCCATCCTGTGGTAACTCTGTCATGGGAGATTAACATACTGTATTATAGGTTTTCCTCTTACATTTAGGTCTATGATTTATTCTGAGTTAATTTTTAATCTATGGCAGGAGGAAGAAGTCCAATTTCATTCTTTTACATATGGCTATCCAGTTGTTCCAGCACCAGTTGTTGAAGAGACTGATCTTTCCACATTGAATTATCTTGACACCCTTGTCACAAATCAATTGAACATAATGTGATGGTTTATTTCTGGACTATCAATTCTATTCCATTAATCTACACATCTATTTTCATCCTAGTACCATACTATTTTGGTTACTGTAGCTTTGTAGTAAATGTGAGTCCTCCAACTCAAGATCGTTTTGGCTATTCTGGGTCCCTCATATATTCATATGAATTTTAAGATGTTTGTCAATTTCTGCAAGGAAACTTGCTGAGATTTTTAATAGGAATTATGTATTATGGCCTACCATACTGTCTATCCTGGAGAATGGTCCAAGTATACTTTAGGAGAATAAGTATTCGAGAGTTCTTGGACTAATGTTCTACAGATGTGTGTTAAGTCTAGTCAAAGTTTTCAATTTCCTATTGATCTTCTACCTAGTTCGTTTTTTCCCAAAGATTTATTTGTTTATTTGAAGGGCACAGTTACAGAGAGAATGAGAGTAAGAGCAAGAGCAAGAGACAGAGAGAGACTGATCGATTTATCTGCTGGTTTACTTCCCTAGTGGCCGCAACAGCCCGGGCTAAGCCATCCCAAAGTCAGAAGCTCCACTGGGGTCTCTCAGGTGGGTGACAGGGGCCTAAGCACTTGGGCTACCTTCTCCTGCTTCATTAGAAGCAGCCATTCATTAGGAGGGAGCTGGATGGGAAGTGGAACAGCCAGGACATGAACCAGGGCCCATATAAGGCATGGGCCATATGAGACTTTACCTGCTATGCCACAATACTGACCTCCCACCTAGTTGTTGTATGAATTATTTTTATTTATTTATTTGACAGAGAGAGAGAGAGAGAGAGAGAGAGAGAACTCCCATCCACTGGTTCACTCTCCTAATGCCTACATAGCTGAGGTTGGACTGGGGTCAGGGCCAGGAGATGGGAACTCAATCCAGGTCTCCTACATCGATGGCAGGGATCCAACTACTTGAGCTACCACTTGTTGTCTCCCAGAGCGCTCATAAGCAGGAAGGTGGAATTGGGAGCAGAGCTAGACTCGAACCTATGCACTCTGATATGGTATGTGGGCATTTTAACTACTAGGTCAAAAGCCCTCCCCTGTAACAACTGTTTTGAAGACTCTATCTCCCTAAGGTCAACATATAGGTCCTTTCAGAGGCAGTTTGTGTTACCTGCTTTTTTTCTTGTGTACGATCCTTACTTATCCTTCTCTCTGCATTATCTAGTAAAAACTACATATTTTAGGTATATGTTTCAAGAACTCTAGATACCAATATCATCTTCTCTTGGCTTGATCACTTATTTAGTGACTTGGCTGGACTATTTCTGTGAAGTCTATTTTCCCTGCAGTATGTAGCCTCTGATGTTCTGAAGGTGCAGCTTTGAGGAGGTACACCACTACCCTGGAAGGGCAATGTTTTAGCAGGTCCTCATCAACTATCTCTTTTCCTTGATCTGTTAAGTTCCTGCCAGTGTTGGTATCATACTCAGTTGTTTGCCTCCACTAACTCCCAACTTATAGCTCTATTTGTTTGTGTAATACCCTAAGGCATAAATCGCTCCTTAATCTAATCAAATTCAGGCTTCTTTTCACATGATCTTTGGGACAACATTTTGAGACTTGTTCCAACACTAGGAGGACTCTTTTTAGCTGTCTCTTTCTTTGGTTTTCTTTATTAAAATGCTTAGCTAGTTTTTGGTTTAGGTTCTTGATCTTACTGAACCACTGGCCTCCTATTAATTGCTTAGAAACAAAATCTCTTTTTTTTTCTTCTTACTTTTTTTTTGTTTTTTGTTTGTTTCTTTTTTAAGATTTTTCTCTTTTGCTTTCTGAAAGTTTTCCTTAGGCTCAAAATACCCCACATTCTATTCTAAATGAAGTCAATTATCTTGGGAAGAGTTATGGAGATTTTTATCCTTACAGCCTGCCTCTCTGAAGGAAAATTTCTGTGCCAGTGCTCCAGAGCTGGTGGCAAGAACAGTGGAGAAACATTCCTACTTTACAAACTGACAACTCAGTAATGGTGGTAGCCTCTGATCTCAGTTTGCCTCTCCCAGTGCGAAACCTCCACCCTATGAGATAGGAGGGTCAAGGACAACTAGGGCCGAATACTGTTATCTTGCCCTGCCTGAGATAAAGCTGCTTTTCCACCCGTGAGGCTGGGGTAGGGAGGAATGAAGCTCCAGAACTGATCTTGTCTGGACTAGGGCTTCTGCAACATGGATCTGGAGAGGATGAAAAATGATGGCAGCCTACATCTCTTGGTATCTGGGAGCAGAGGAAGAATTATGTCCCTAGGCTATAATCACCTAGAATAACATTTCTGTTATGTGTGCTGGCATAGGGGAGGGTGTAGGTTGAGACCCAAATGCCACCCTCTCTCACTGCTCATACCTAGAGTTAGTAAATATCCTCAAATAAGTATTACTCCATCTGCTGTGTGTCCTTTGGATAATTTCCAAATGACTTAGTGGTTGGTTTTCTGAAAATCATTTTTAGCATTTATGGTTGTTTTGTTGGGAGAGGGTCCATGGAGCTCCTCTTGTCACCATTCTATAAGTTGCAGTCAGCTATTGTGTAAGACTCTTTTAAAAAGGTCTATTTTTTAAGTATTCAAAAATGTGGAAAACAGTGCTAAATTCTCGAATGAATGATTCAGTCTTTTATAAGCCTCTTTGGTATATTTCTGCATCCATAATGGGCTAAAAAAAGGGAAAACTGGAGACCGGCACTGTGGCACATTAAGCTGCTGCCTGCAATGTCGGCATCGCATATGGGTGCTCATTCAAGTACTGGCTGCTCCACCTCGGATTGGGCTCCCTGCAACTGCACATGGGAAAACAGCAGAAAATGACCAAAGTGCTTGGGCCCCTGCACTCATGTGCAAAACCCGGAAAAAGCTCCTGGCTCCTGGTTTCAGTCTGGCCCAGCTCCATCCATTGTGGCAATTTAGAGGGTGAACGAGCAGACAGATGGAAGATCTCTGTCTCTGTCTCTCTGTATAACTCTGCCTCTCAAATAAAACAAATTATTTTATTTTTTTAAGATTTATTTATTTGAGAGGTAGAGTTACAGAGAGTCAGAGTCGGAGTCAGAGAGAAAGAGGTCCATCCGCTAGTTCACTCCCCAAGTGGCCAATCCGGAGGACTGGAGCTGGGCCAGTCTGGAGCCAAAAGCCAGGAGCTTCTTCTGGTCTCCCGCGCGGGTGCATGGTCCCAAGGACTTGGGCCATCTTCTACTGCTTTCCCAGGCCATAGCACAGAGCTGGATCAGAAGTGGAGCAGCAGGTACTTGAACTGGCGCCCATATGGGATGTCAGCACTCCAGGCAGCAGGTAGCGCCTTTCTTAAATTTTCAAAAAGCAAAAACAACAAGGGATATTTAGATACTGTTTGGTTTTAAAATAATAATAGAGGGGGGCTGGTGCTGTGGTGCAGCCGGTTAAGCCATGGCCTGCAGTGCCAAGCATTCTGTATGGGCACCAGTTCAATACTCGGCTGCTCCACTTCCCATCCAGCTCCCTGCTAATGCACCTGGGAAAGCAGCGGAGGATGACCCAAGTCCTTGAGCCCCTGCACCCATGTGGGAGACCCAGAAGAAGCTCCTGGCTCCTTGCTTCGAATCGGCCTAGCTCTGGCTGCTGCGGCCATTTGGGGAGTGAACCAGCAGATGGAAAATTGATCTCTCTCTCCCTCTCTCCCTATTTCTCTGTAACTCTGCCTTTCAAATAAATAAATAATTTTTTTAAAAAATAATATTAGAAACAAAGTGATAGATGCCGCTTTTAAAATAAACAAAATCTAAACATATATTTATCTGGAGAGAAACTTTCCAGGCAAAATAGGGAGTATGTGGGTAGGCAGTTCATAATTTTAAGAAAAGATTATTCAGCCTCTGGGCTGTGTGTTTCTAAGGGCAAAAGAGCAAGGGCTTTTCACCAAATATTTATTTCTTTAAGAATATGAGAAGAATAATATTCTGTGGGAATTCCCAGCCTGGATGCCCTTAGTATCAGATAGCTCTATAATCAGAAAGGGAGATAAAGAAAAATGTTGTATTGTGAAGAGCATATTAACTTACTCAGGAATATTTATAACTATACATTATTAAAAGAAGGATATGCAGAAAATCACCCGATACGTCACAGTTCTGTGATACTCTAAAATCACATTCATTGTCCCCACCCCAATTAAGGAGAAATAACAGAAATTATGCTGTGTCTTACATTTTCCTTTTTGCAGGTAAAGTATCTACAGCTAATTAACAAAACCACATGAGAAACGTATAATATTCAACAATAAAAAAGCAAACATTTTGATTCTGACACCTAAGTTAATTCCCTTACTATAATTTAAATATAGAGATATGTAGAGGCCTTATTTATAATATATTCATAAAGATTAGTATAAAGCAGGTAATTCAATTTATATTTTTACTAACTGCAGGCTTGTCAGCATAAAGAGTGAAAATAAATAACAAACCCTAGTGCTTCTTTCCCCTATAGAATCTGAGGATTAATAAACAATAAAAATATCTGTCTAAAGAAGATTCACACCAGACTTCCTGGATCTCAATTTTAGAGAATATTATTTAGTATTCCAGACTTGTTTCTCAGTGTTAACAGAATATTAAGCAGGCTTCAAAGAGTTGTTTTTCTGTATAAGCCTTGCAAGATGTTATGTTTCCAATGTGCCTCTTTCGGCAACATAAACAGCTATGCTGTTTTCTAGCCAATATCTTAGGAGAAGCCATGTGCGCCAGAGCAAATACTCCACACTCAGGCGCTCCGGGTACTTCTCTCTATGTACTTACCAGAGGCAGTCATTTGTGCTAAGAAGAGCAAGTACACAGAAGTAGCATCCAACTGCAGGTGTCCCCATTGATCATCACCCACTACAGTGGCACAGGTTTTGGTGTTGTACTTGGCATGGAGACTATCCTTAGTACTCTGACTATACTTGAAGGATTCTACTTTATCCACCTGAAAGAAAAGACAGTTAAAAGAAGGATATACAGAAAAATCAAGCCACACTTCCACTTCTGTAGTACTCTAATGTATATTATTGCATTATATCTTCAGGCAATTGTGAATATTTAAAATGTATTGGTACCACTTTTGCCCTGTTGTTTTTCAATCTATTTCATTAGAAAATAATGCCAAATAATCAAAACCAGCTATTTCCTAAATTGCCTCTCTTGCATACCTCAGATGCCGCTTTACCACACTATAAACTGAGATTCAAGGTGCTGCAGCTTAGTAAGAGAGAACTGAGTGTGAAAAGATTCAGAGAAAGGTGTGACAGAAAGGCTGAAACCAGAGGTCAGGAGGGAAACACCAGCGAAGGACAACTGAAAGACTGATTCCCTGAAACTCAGACTTGATTATATGATAAATGAGATTATTAGTTCTTAAATCTGGTTTATGAAGTTAATGCCTTTAAATCTGGTACGGTAGAAAATGCAAATATCTAAAATACAAAAATAAAGTGGCAAAGGCAGGGAAAAAAGAGAAAGGATAGATGTGAGACAACCCAGCAGAGAGAGCACTGATAAAGTTCAGAAGACCAAAGTTGATGTCTTTCTCCTTCAGACTTATTGTGTGTCACTGGGCAGTCACTTTATCCATCTGGGCCTCACTTTCTTCTTCTAATAAAACATAATCTTGAGCTCTAGAAAATCGCATCAGATTCAGTGTGTGCAATGTGCGTTAAAATTTCCTAGGATAGGGAGTGAATGTTTGGCATAGCTGTTAAGTGACCACTTGGGACGCCTGCATTTCATAACAGAGTGCCTGGCTGGAGTCCTGGCTGTTCTGCTTCCTGCTAATCTGCACCCTGGGATGCAGCAGGTGATGGCTCAAGTACATGGGTTCCACACAGGAGATCTGGATGGATTTTTGGGCTCCTGGCTTTGGCCTGGTGCAGCCCTGGCTATTGTGGGCATTTGGAGAGTGAACCAGCAGATGGGAAGACTCTCTCTCATTGTCTCTGTCTCTGTGTTTCGAATGTGAAAAAAAAATCTCCTAGGATAAAACAATTTTTTTTTTTTTTTTTTTTTTTTTTTGACAGGCAGAGTGGACAGTGAGAGAGAGAGACAGAGAGAGAAAGGTCTTCCTTTGCCGTTGGTTCACCCTCCAATGGCCGCCGCTGCAGCCGGCGCACCGCGCTGATCCTGGCAGGAGCCAGGAGCCAGGTGCTTTTCCTGGTCTCCCATGGGGTGCAGGGCCCAAGCACCTGGGCCATCCTCCACTGCACTCCCTGGCCATAGCAGAGAGCTGGCCTGGAAGAGGGGCAACCGGGACAGAATCCGGCGCCCCAACCGGGACTAGAACCCGGTGTGCCGGCGCCGTAAGGTGGAGGATTAGCCTATTGAGCCACGGCGCCGGCGGATAAAACAATTTTTAAATAAAGCACTTTGTATAAAAAGATATCACAAATAAACTTAAAAATAAAGGGTAGACTGCTATTTACAAGGCATGTGACAAAGGAATCATAACTGAAATGTACACAAATTTTCAAATAGGCAAAAATAAGATGGATCCATAAAGGAAAATAAGCAAAGATCTTAGCAGCAGTTTGCCAATCAGAAAATGCAAATTTTCAACCTACATATGAGAAAATGCTCAAGTTCACTCAAGGTCAGGAAAATACAAATCACTAAAAAAGATACACGTCCAAGGTCACTTCTCACCAATTCTAAAATCTAAAACACTTTGAAAAGGTTTTTTCCTCTATATTTTGCACCAAAATTCATTTGGTGGCAACAAATTTACATAGGCATTTCTATAGTCTTTGTATATTCCGCTTAGTGTGAAATTACATGTTTCCCTACAGAGATATTAATGTTCTTGACTATGGAGTGCTGTCCTGGACCCATTGAGGGCATAAGATAATGTACAGTATTTCCACTGTATAAGGGAACCTCAAGAATTCATGGAAGAAGGAATTCAAAGGCAAGTTCATTTGGTGCAAAAATATTTTGAAATCCATGTATAGTTTTTTCATATTATACATCTTCCACAAACTTTTGCAAGACCATTTGTATACATAGATTTCAAAAATGTAAGGCACCAAAATAAACTTATCAGTTTAGTCCACTTTCCACGAAGCTTTTAAAGAACCCCAATACTTCCTTTTTTAAATCTGAGAAATTTTTTTTTTTTTTGACAGGCAGAGTGGATAGTGAGAGAGAGAGACAGAGAGAAAGGTCTTCCTTTTGCCGTTGGTTCACCCTCCAATGGCCGCGCTGATCCGAAGGCAGGAACCAGGTGCTTCTCCTGGTCTCCCATGGGGTGCAGGGCCCAAGCACCTGGGCCATCCTCCACTGCACTCCCTGGCCACAGCAGAGAGCTGGCCTGGAAGAGGGGCAACTGGGACAGAATCCAGCGCCCCAACCGGGACTAGAACCTGGTGTGCAGGCGCCGCTAGGTGGAGGATTAGCCTAGAGAGCCGCGGCGCCGGCCGAGAAATTCTTAATTTGAAAGTTGATCTGGTGGCTCCACAGCTTTCAGATGAGGGTTTTTAGACTTCTATCAGCTTTTACCCAATAAACATAATTGCATGTACAGTAATGACGAAGTACTTGTAGATGAATTTGTAGATGGGAAACAACAGACTGGAAGGAAAACATTCTAGAGGTAATTGTGTGATGAGATTATGGGTGACATTTTTTTTTCCTCTCAATTTTCTAAATATTCTAAAATGAGTGCGTACTACTTGTGAAACTGAAGAAAATATAAGCTATAAATACTTGCCAAGGAGTAGATACTACTCTGCTATGCTTTCATCAGAGAGGAAGCTGTTCCCAGCGTCATACCTGTCTGATCATGCAGTGCAGCAGTCCTCTCATCAGCTTCACTACACTCTGCAGAAATAAACGGAAACAAGACTGTTATAAACATCCCTAGATACAAGAACACTTACTCAGCAACAGCAGTTGGTACATGACCTTTCGAGAACAAGTAACTCTATCCTGGGTTCCTATTTACATGGCATTTACTTTATAGGGACACAGAAGAGTAGATTGCAGCTAAAAGTGGAATCAAAAGCTACAGTTTGTGATCCCATCCAGATACAAAAAATAATCCATGTTCTGTAGGTTTATGTAAAAATAAGATGAACATCTTATTGGAGGACAGTCTACTTGGAGAAAAGAAGCAAGTCAGCTCAAAAATCATGAGGCTCTGGGTTTTATGAGAGGTCACCAAAAAGCCCACAGAAATGTATGTTATGAAAAGACTATGCATATATTTCCAATTTTTTACACCAAAATAAACTTATCTTTTAATTCCACTTTCCCATGAACTTTCTGAAGTCCCTTTGTATATCCTATGGCCGAGAAAGGCTTCACCACAATATCATTTTTATTTTTTCTAAACTAGGCAAGATTTATCTTCAAGAGTTCATAGAAATGTTTATCTGGACATTTTCCCTGAGGAATAAAGTGATTTTCAATTTAGAATAAATGTAAAGGCAAATTGTTAGTATGACTCAATCCTTTCTCTATGAAAAAAGTCACAAATTTCTTAAGTCTTAAGTCATCACTATTTCTCTTACTAGGGCTTGAAAATTTCTCAAGTAGCTTGTTTTCCATTTATATGTTCCCAAATTCTGATGATCAGCTATATACTACCCAGCACTTAGAAGGATCCATCAACAGTGATACAGGTAGGCAATATATTTTGGAAGAACATAGCACTGAACACCTTCTCCACTTTTCCAAAAAGCTTTCTGTTTCACAGTCCAAAAGAACTCCAATCACATTACTCCGGGGAATGCTAGCTCAGAGGTGGCTTCAGGACACCTCTGAAAACTAATCTACTTGGGTGCTATATCACTCTGTTATTTTTTCAAAGCACATTCAAAATACACAACAAGCAATAGGCACGATGAGGATAAGTTCCTATTAAAGTATGTTCCAACTCTTTATGAAGACTTTTACTAAAAGTGAAGATCATTTCTCTTATTATTACTTCAACCTTAATGAGACTAGCCCTTTCATATACCTTGTTAACAAAAATTATTTAAGAAAGCCTTCATTTATTCAGTTCTGATATGTGTTACAACATACTGAAAGTTTTCTACCATGTACTTTCTTTTCCAACATCCAACAAATTAGAGTGGTAAGCAGAGGCAGGATTTTCAGTTGTCTTTTCTTTAAATCAGTAACCCAAAGGAACTCATTTTTAAAGCATACTGATTCTTAGGTCAGAGTGCTATTTTAGAGTGACTGCCATTCTATGAGTCTGCTATGTGAATTGCTTCTCATGTTGAAACATTCTCTCCTTTTTAATTCTATCCATTGTTATTCCTAGACACTTGATCTTACTTATGAAATTTGTACTTGTTAAATAAATGGTTTCTTAAAAAAATAAACAAAGCATATTGAGGGCCTCTAATCAATCAATATAGGACTTAACTTCTATACTATTCTATAAGACCCCTCAGTTCACTTCATTGGCTTCTTTGCTATTTTACTTCCTTAGTCATTTTCTCTCTTGCTTACCCATCTATCCTGTTTTGTGACTATTCCTATCTAAATTTTCTTTAACTAAAACAGCAAATCTGGGGAATCACGTTCTCAGTGGAAGATGGAAGATTCCTGATTTCCAACCACTTTTGTCTTCCTGGATTGGCCATTATCAGCCATTTTTGTCTTCAAGTTCAGGATAAAATCAATAGAAAAGATGCAGAGGTAGGAGTGACAGGAGGTATCTGTAGTTTGTCCCACACACGGGTTGTTTTCTGACTCAAGTACACTAGATGGTGTAAATTATACGTGCACATTTATATACCAGGGCTTCTACTCACACAAAGTAACACCTCACCTCATATTTATTTCTTTTTTTAAAGTTAATTTACTTTTAAAAATTTTTGTATTTCTTTTTATCTATTAGAGAGGGGGGTGCACTGCCTTCTGCTGGTTCTTTATTTCATTTCCCAAATGCCTCCAGCAGTTGGGCCTGAGCCAGGCCAAAGCCAGGCCAAAACCAAAATTTGGGAGCTCAATCTGAGTCTCTTACATGGGTGGCAGGAACTCAATCTCTTGGGCCATCACTTGCTGCCTTCCAGTATGTGTATTAGCAGGAAGCTGGATTCAGGAAAGGAGTCAGAATTCGAACATGAACATTCCAATATGAGATGCAGGCATCCCAAGTGGTGTCTGAACTGCTAAGCCAAATGCCTATACATCATCTACTTTTTTTGAGGACATGGATCTTTGTACCTGTGAGTTGACCATATAGTATATAATCATATACAGTCATATATACCAGATTTTGTGGAACATAAAGCAAGAAAGATGGGAAGATATGTTACAAAAACTGAATTACAACATGGTCTACTCAGCAATTCCTAATTATTCTTTACAGCTCAACTCTTCTATGTGAACTTTCTTTGCCTTGTTCAAGGAAAGTTTAGACAATCCTGCCTTTGTGTGTTTCCACAGAACTTAATACTTATCTTCAATATGTACAGTACCTACAGTACCTGGCTTAATGTATTGTAACTATTTATTTATATATATGTCTATCCCATTGACTATAAACCCCTTGAGAAAAAGGAGCAGAGACCATGTTCAGAAAAAGACATTTAGTCAATTGACTAAGCAGGTTGTATATAAAAAACCTAACTCATGTCTGCAAGTAACTTTCAAAAGTCTTCTCCAAAAGCAAATTAAAAATGTTATATCAAAAATAAATATAGTGCTATGTTGGAAAAAATAAATAAAAAGTCAAAAAAGGCAAAATTTGAAAAATCATGTAAATGTCTATATATTTTGTCCAGATTTCTTTTTTGTATCTATTACAGGACCTTGCACATAACAATTATACAAACTTCATTAAATAAAAAAAAAAGAACATGTTGAGTGGTACAGACAATAAGTGACCTAGAAATTCAAAGAGAGGAGTCCTGAGAAAGAAGTGATGACTGTACAATCGAGTGGTCTGTAAGGACAGGGACCATCAATAAAGTGGGATTGGTGCTGGGATTTCAAAATAGGATATTTGGATATTTGAATAGGTTTGGAGAAGACACAACCTGTAAAGACTTGGAGGTAACAATGTCTATGGCTTCATTTGGAGGAAAAAATGCAAACAGGACTGCATCTAAAAGTCCTAACATCCATGTTGTATGCACACCACCAAATTCCAGCTTCATCTCCTGCCCTTTGTTCCCTTCACTTGTAAACTGGGAAGAGTAATAGTTAATTCACATAGCATTGTGAGAATAAAATACTGGCAATTACTGGGAAGTGTTTGTACAATGAAAGCTATTTACAAAGATGTTAAGTGTTTTTATTAAAGGACTGTTCCAGAAGTAATGAATGCACTTAGAAAAGCTGAAAATTCAATCCATCTTCTATTCAAAATGTATATTAGTATACCAAAAGTTCTGAGAAAGCATCAATTAAAGAAATATGCAGTTTAACATAGCCCCAAACTTATTTGGCCTCATGTTCCACAGAACACAATATGGGAAACACTCCAAGTAATGTTGCCTGGGTGACTGGTAGAATGAGGACACCAATAAAGGGTTACTTGGTGAATTGTTGTTTGGGAATTTATTTATTTATTTATTTTTGATGTTGTTGGGAAGATGGGATTTCAGGCACACTGAGTTTGAGCAGACACAGGTATGCAGATAAAACTGATGCGCAGACCATGATACGAGGGTATGAAATTAAAGTGAGGTCAGAGCTTTATTTTGGAAGATTTCAAAGTCCTTCTTATAAAGGTAATTAAATTCAAGAGAAAAGACGAGAGACTGCACAAACAAAACAAAACGGAGGAAGAAGTAGAACTTAAGGCAGCCAGAGTGATACCTGCTTGTGTGCTTATTTATTGTTTATGGGTTTCAGACGGTATCCTGTGTCTAAGAGAAAGGGGCATTTGTAAAAACATGCACGTGAATAATTCTGTTCTCAGTCTAGGATATGGTAGCTGCCTAAGTCCTCATCTCTTTTACATCCAGAATTCTCTTCAGTTCTCTGATGTTATTTCTCAGAAAGAAACCAAAGTGAGAATTTGAAGAAAAGGTAGACAGGATTAACAATCAATGTTTTGGGAAAATCCACACAATAATGGAAAGTTGACAGTAGCTGACAATTTAATTATGGATTTATTAGATTTAATCTATGTTCACATACTGACCATATATCAGTCATTATTAACCCTGGGGGTACATTAGAATCTTTTTTTTATATTGATGTCCAGGGATTCTTAAAATTGTTCTAAGACAGGATAAAGGTATGTCTTAAAAGTTTCCCAAGTGATTCCAATGTATATTCAGAGTTTAGAATCATTCATCTAGATCAGGGACAAGTCTAACCCACTGTTGGTGGTTACTGTCAATAAAGTTTCATTAGAGCATAACCATACTCATTGTTTATATATTATTTCTGGCTGCTTTTGCACGACTACAGTGTTGAATAGCTGGGCAGAGACTTCAATGCTGAAAATACTAACTGGCCCTTTACAGAGATGATTTTTGGATTCTTGGTCTAGATTAATCCTGAACCAAGTTTGAGAAAAAAATTAATGTGATCAAATAATAAAACCTCTTTGTAGAATGACTGGTCAATAGGGAGACAAAATACTTTTCTAATAGTATTTGAAAAATTGGTCAAATTGTACTAGATATGTAATTCCAGCTTTACTGATATTAATTTCTAGCAAAAACATAAAATATTGAGATCAAAATATCAAAACACTAAAACCAGGAAGTAGGATTTCGGGAGGAGCAGGATTACAGTTCACTTTTAGTACTTCTCTATATTTTCAAAATTTCTACAATGGTATTATTTGTATAAAAGACCTGTACAGATAACAGCATTTGATCTGTACATCCTGGGCTACAGCAAAGACTCCAATAATTTCTTTTGGCAGATGTATGCACCTCACAATAATGCCTGAAAAAATAACAAGTGCCTACTGTTGCTGAAGATAGCACAGTGCAGTTTTCCTATTGCTAAGAACTGCAACTCTGTAATATGCTGGTACTTTTAGTAATAACCAAAGCTCAGTATTCTGACTTATAAATTTAGACTGGAACTCATTTTGCCTAAGTCTGAGGATGATTAGTAGAGAAAACGACTGGTGTAGAAAGAATCTTTTCCACTCCTGGATAAGAATTCATATATATCTTACAACTAACAGCATAGTATTTCTACATTAAAAGTCCCATATAGTGGGTGGGCATTTGGCCTAGCAGTTAAAATGCCAGCTGGGACACCTGCATCGCCTACTGGAAGCCCTGAGTTTCAGTCCTGGCTCCATGCCTGATTCTAGCTTCTTGTTAATGCAGACCTGCCAATGCTCAAGTAGTTGGGTTCCTGCCATCCACAGTAGGGGACATGGACTGAATTCCTAGCTCCCAGATTCTGCCTGGCCCAGCCCTGGCCATGGAAGACACTGGAGGAATGAACCGGTGGATGGGAACTCTGTCTATTCTCTTTCTCACGCTCTATTTCTCTGCCTCTCAAGTACATTAAAAATTATTAAAGTCTCATATAACTTAGAATAACTTGTTTTCTGGGTCATTCAAGAAGATACTGCTCCCTGAGTGTCAGAACAGTTTTATGAAGGATGCTAGTTTATGAGAAGTGCCTTGAAAGTTGGCTTTAAAGCATCTGCTGATTCTGACCTCATTTTACACGTGGGGAGGAAGCAGGGGAGCAATAGGGTCTGAAACAGTGGCCATAGCTATAAAAATCAACAAATAACCTGCCTGGTGTCTAGTCTGAAAGGTCTGTTATTTGTGTGTTGCCCTCATACAAATATGGGAAGTCTTTGAAAAAGTACATGGCAAATGTATTATGAAAAAACTACAAGGCCGGCGCTGTGGCTTACTAGGCTAATCCTCTGCCTTGCGGCGCCGGCACACCGGGTTCTAGTCCTGGTCGGGGCGCAGGATTCTGTCCCAGTTGCTCCTCTTCCAGGCCAGCTCTCTGCTGTGGCCAGGGAGTGCAGTGGAGGATGGCCCAAGTCCTTGGGCCCTGCACTCCATGGGAGACCAGGAGAAGCACCTGGCTCCTGCCTTCGGATAGGCGCGGTACGCCGGCCGCAGCGGCCATTGGAGGGGCAACCAATGGCAAAGGAAGACCTTTCTCTCTGTCTCTCTCTCTTACTGTCCACTCTGCCTGTCAAAAATAAAAAAAAATAAAAAAACTACATATGGATTTTAAATATTTTTGTACCAAAATAAGTTTATCTTTGAACTATTTCCACACATTTTCTGAAGTACCCCCATGCCACCAATCATTTTCAAAAATGAAGCAAAGTAGTAGATATCTGCCCCCAAACATTCTTGTCAACGAGAATAAATATGATAGAGGCTGCAAAATACATTTACGTAGAAAGAGGATTATACATTTTAGGAAAGATCTCAGGATGGGATTTTCCGCTGTAATGGAACAGACTGTGCCCCCTTCCCTGAATCAGCAAGTTTCAAGTTTCTACTGCAAAAAAACAAACAAACAAACAAACAAAAGACCACTTCAGAACAATTCAAGAAAACCTTTTGCAATGTAATTCCAGGACGGTGAAGAAAAAAGAGGACAGGCAAAATACAGTTCTCTTAGCTCCTGCCGGCTACATTCAGTCTTTGCTCCCCTTTCCCCAGCAACCTCACATAGCTCTGAATCTCCTAAAGTTTTTACTCTGAATACCTGCTCCAGTTCGTAGGCCTTTGCTTTATCCTCATCCCGGTCTGCATTCTTCCGATAGGCCAGGCCCAAACCCCACACAGCCAGGATGCTGTACACATTATCTCGGACCCATGCGTCTTTCTGATCATAGCTAGCTGGAAGCAAGCCGGTCACTGGATTCTGCAAGGTGGAGAAAAAGGATAGCCAGGTAACCACAGGTTCTTAATATTAGCAAACAGAATCTACCAAATGGGTTACTTTGGGACTCTGGTCTTTCCTCTAATTCCCCCTAACCTTCTCTTCTGATCAACTGCAGGCAAATGCTGTCTTTTTCAACTGAGGTATGATTGACAATCAAAAATTGTGTGTACTTTAAATGTATAATGTGATGGTTTGCCATTGGTTGTGTTCATTGTGAAATGATTACCATCATCCGGTTAATTCATTCATCCGTCACCTCACTTAGTTCCCTTTTTTGATGGTGAGAATACCTGCCATCTATTCTCTTAGCAAATTTCAATTTTATACAAGTAAGTGTTATTAACTATAGTCCCAATGCTGGTTTACATTAGATCCTCAAAACATATTCTTAGAACAGAAAGTTTGTACCTTTCGCCAGTATTATCTTAAGTAAGGGAAAAGAGCTGGCTGAAGCCTTACAAATCTGAAATGTGTGTATCATTTTTAAAAGAGATTATTCAGGCTTATTGTTAAGAGAAAAGCATCATTAAAAGTTTTATCTAAAAACAGCTTTAACTTTTCAGTTACAAAGACTGACCTACCAATGAAAAAACCAGCCATAAAGGTGTAGGAAACATATAATTATCTGTATAGACTGACCCACCAATGATAAAACCAGCAATAAAGGTGTAGGAGACATAATTAACCATACAGAGTGCCTTCGACCTTCACAATGGTCTAGCTTAAGAGAGCTTAAAGTTCCCTATGTCTTTTCTCTGGGAGAAGGGCAAGATAACACACAAACCTGGGAGTCAGGGGGAAGTCAATGAACAAGCCTCAACAGATCTTGCAAGTCTGCCCTTGGAGCCCATCTGTGGCTGCTGCTGCTGCTGCTACTGGTGCTGCTGGTGAGGGGTGCTGCAAAGCTGTGACCCAGGGGGCTTGTGTCTATCCGTGCCAGACTCTGGTTCTGCTCCAGGCTCAACATCAACCTCTTTTTCCCTTTCGGGGTCCTTTATGGCCTCCCCAAGCTAGGGGGCAGGAATACTTGTCACCCCTTCACACACACAGGTTCACTCAGGGTCTGTGTCCAGGCTATCACACTCCACATCCTGGGTGATAACAGGTGACACCCCACACTTACCTGATGGCACAGGATGGTCTGTTGCACCAGTCGAGCGTAGCTGTCCAGTCGGACCCCGGAGTTACTCCGGCTCCTCATTGCCGCACGTTTCTAATGGTTTCAAAGAAATGACCCACGTGTTGCACGGGGCTTCAGCCCCAAAGAAAGGCAGCTTCACAGCAGCTGCACTTTCGCTGTGGGCAGCCCAAGTGCCAGGCCCGCCAGAGCCCCCGACCTCTAGGGCCTGGGGCCAGCGGGTCTCGCCTGGTGCTCTCGGCTCCGGCGGCCTCCGGAGTCCACCACGCGCCAGAGCTGCCTGGAGCTTCGGTCTGTTTAGGGCCTCACCGCAACGCTTCCGTAGCCGCTGCCCGCTGCTCCCCTTAGTGCCGGCCGGCGTCCAAGCGTGGCTCCTGCATCTTCCGCTCTCCTGGCGGAGACAGCGGCGGCCCAGAGACTCCCGCCTGGCGGCCCACAACAGCTCCCTCGCTGCGGCGCCGCCTCCACCTTGCAGGGGACGCTTGCGAGCGGGCGGGCGAGAGGCGGGGCGGGCGCGGCGGGTCCTGGCAGCTGCGCGCTGCGCCCTAGGGGCTCGGCCACCCGGGGAATTTGTCACCGTAGGCAAGGTTTATTTTCGAAGCCCTGCAAATGATTATTTCAGTTTTCCACACATGCTGGGCTTACAAAATGTTGAGGAGGGTGCTGCTGCTTTCTACTACGGGACTAGTTTTAGGAACCGACGGTCACTTGAAAAGTGAAAGAAAAATCTCGTTTGCGTTCGAGATCTAAAGAGTTGGATTTCCGCGTCTTGATCGGATTTTAGATTTGAACTAGAAGCCCAGATTAAACACGCCCCACCCCGCCCCAAACCAAACAAGAAAGAACTTCCTAGGGCACTTTGTTGCTTAGAAACTGGCGAGTGAGCGGGCTAGGGAAGGAGGAGGCAGTGGTGCGCTCTAAAGCGGCGCGAGTCCGGGAGGGGGACTGGGCTGGGAGCGAGCCGCGCCAGCACTGGAGCTGGAGCAGATCATGTAACTGTTTTGGATGGCTTCCTCTTGCGCACCGAGGTCACAAGACTGAGGCAACAAAGACACAGCTGAAAATAAAGGGTGGCTGGAAAAGTATCCTGCAGATAATGCTGGCTGGCTTCAGGAGAGTCAATCTACAGTCCGCGGGGCCACTTTGGCCCCAGTGCCTTTGCTCTCTCCATCTGCTGTCCCCACTGCCCATGACTTGCTCTCTGCTTATCCAAACCGTCCAGGCTTCTCAAGGTTCAGCTTAAGCACCACCTGCTCCCTGAATCGAAGGGTAAGAAAATTAGATCCGTTGACCTTTCACATTCTAAGCCTTCCCTAGCCACTTCACCCGGGCCACAGTGATTTTGCATTTTCATTTCTATTTTTATTTCTCTAAAATTTGTTTCTCCTCATACAAACTCCCTGTACCCAATTCAGTACAGAGATATCTTCTTAGAACTATACCTATGAAATACATGAAATGTGTTCTCTTTATATCAATAAAAGTTAAAACAACATCAACAAAAGAACTCAGATCTGGGGAGTTCAGGTTCAACAAGTGCCTGTGGTAGAGTTAGACACAGTGATACACTTAAAATTCTCAAAGAAATATTTTCCATTGCAGTCATTAGCTAGGGCAATGAAATGACAGGCAAGTGAGTCACTTCAAAGCCTAGGTGCACAGGGGGTAGAAACAGTCTTTCTGGGGAAAGCAAGCTTCTCATTAGGAAAGTGCACTTAGTCATCTCTGCTCTGCCTCTAACTCTCTGACAGGTTTCCCTCAGCCTCAAGCCTCAGAAGCCTCTTCTCTGTCCTTGTCCCTCTTGATTTTCACCACCTCAACTTCAGTTAGACATGTTTACAAAACCTTAAAGTACTGCACACCCACTAAGGAAAACTTGGAAAGTATAGGCAAGTAAAACAAAGACAATATTAAATCACCCCATAATACTTGTACACAACTACCTGTTAGTATTTTAGTTTATTTTTTTTTCCTAGCCTTTTCATTCCTTCTACATATACCTATCCCCTCTGGCCACTCCACGTTGTTAAAAGTATGACCAGATTAGGTATGCCAGGGTGGCATGTCATTAAGAAATATAGCTGGCTGGCTACCAAGAGGCCTTGCTTAATGGCATTACCTTGGTGCTTTCAACCTCTGTCCAGTCTAGGCCTCAGTCTGGCAGTCTCAGAAACTTGATCAGCTCCGTGTTTCAAAACCGGACAGGCTCAGGAGGCTGACTCATGCTGATACCCTCACAACAGCCTGGTGTATGAAAAGCAGGGTGCTGCTCAATAATGAAAAATAGAAAGAATGGGGACATGGTTTATATTGGCCTAGCCACTACATTCCTTCTCTTTAATAACACATAAGCCTCACTAGGTAGCAGATGCTCTTGTATTTTATATAATAATGCAATGCTCTTATTAACCCCATTTTTGGCATGGAGAAACTAAGGCATACAAAATGAGGTAAGAGACAAGTCTGCTCTGTCCACATTGGCTTCATTGACTCTCCCTATCTATGCTTCTTTGGCTCATGGATGCATTCTTTCGTTAGATATGTCAACATTGTCATCCAAGTTACAGTCAGGTCTTGTCACTCTGGAAGGCATTATGTTTCACAAAGGTGATTTTCCTATCTAATTCATTATACATTTAAGTTTAATTCTCAAAATTTTATTTCCAAGTTCCTGGGAAAATTTTGTTACTTTCTTATATTACTTAGAAGTTTTAATCATATTAATTTTTAAAAATCCAAAGTTGTAAAAATTCCACAAAGATTTTCCATTTTATATATTCTGCATTAATATTCATTTTATTAGATATCCTACAGTTTGCTTAAATATTCTTATTAATAGTAATAATTATTTCATTATTACACTTCTTGAAAAAATAGCATATACACTTTCTCCTTTTCACTACTTCCCACTCATTTAAAAATTATTTTTAGGAATAATATAAATAATCTATGAACACTAAAAAAGATTTCTTTATTTACTTGAAAGTCAGAGAGAGAGAGAGGGAGAGAGAGAGGGAAAGAATAAGAGAGAAAATCTTCCATCTGCTGGTTTACTATCTAAAAGGCTGCAATGCCCAGGGCTGGGCCAGATCAAAGCCAGGAGCCTAGGACTCCATCCTGGTCTTTCAAACGGGTGGCAGGGGCCCAATACTTGAGCCATCTTCTGCAGCTTTCCCAGGGGTGTTAACAGGGAGCTGGATTGAAGGCTAAGCAATCCTGACTCCACCTGGCTGATATGGGATGCCAGTTTCGGAAGCATTGGCTTAATCTGCTGTGCCACAATGCTGACCCCGTATGAATACATTCTTCACAAAAAAAGTTAAAATACTACAGAAAAGTTAAAGTTACTTATGTCTATTACCTCCCATCACAGTCCCCTCTACCCCCCTGCCCCAAAGTACCCACTTTTATTGGATTGGTTTGTATACTTCTAGATTGTGTGTGTGTATTTAATATATTCATATATAATATATATATAATATCTAAAACTATGCAGTATTTTCTGTAGCTACATTTTGCAGATTACTTTATTTACCCCAAAGCATGCCATGCATAGCTAGTCCTGTTATTGCATAGACCTCCATAATACAGCATTGTGTGGGCATTATGAGGTTCTGTCTCATGTTTAAGTAAGCATTACTCTGTTGATGAACATTTACTTTGTTTCCAGGTTAGAATTCTTGGAAATAGTACTTCAGAAAACACATAAGCATGTCATCTTGTGAATGTATACAGGTGTCTTGGAAACAGGAATTTAAAATTTTGATATAGAAAAAAAGGCATTGAAATTATCTGTGCCAATCAGCAGTATATTGAAGCTCCCATTTCCTGTTATCCTTACCAGTACTAAATATTATTAAATTTTAGCTTTGACTAATATGATGAGTACAAAGTGGTATGTTTTAATTTTCATTTCCTTGAATACTAATGTCATTGAATATCTTTTAATGTTTTTAATTTATGTGTATTTATACTGTGTTTATTTCATTTATCTTATTTGCTCTTCTGATTAATGACTTCATATATTTAGTAATTTATTGAGTCATTATTCTTTTTCTTTTTGAGTTGCAGGAATTTTGAAAATTATATATTCTGGATTTTAACTTTTTTCTAAAATAAATGTAAGAGAGATACCATTCATGTTTTCCTTTAATTTTTCTAATTAACATGCTGTTTTTAAATGTAGCTTTTGTTTTTAATGAAGTCAAATTTATGAATCTTCTCCCTTTTGTCTTAATTAAGAAAGCCTTTGTAGTGGATTGAAACTTGTTTCTCCCAAAAACAATGGCCACCTGGAATCTGTACATGTGACCGTATTTGGAACAATTCTATGCAGATTTAATGAAGAATCTGGATCAGATGAGGTCCAGTAGGATTTTCCTACTGTCTCTCTAACTTAATCACAAGTGTTTTTTTGAGAAGACACACAGAGATAAAGCAGAGAGGAGAAGGATACATTTAGAAGCCAAGGAACTCCAAGAATTGCCAGCAGCCACCCAAGGCTAGGAGAGAGGCATGCACCAGACTCTCCCCACAGAGCCTCGGTAGGAATCAGTCCTACAGACATTCTGATTTTAGAAGATGGACCTTCAGACTGAGAGAGAATAAATTTCTGTTGTTGTAAACCACCAAGTTTGTGGTAATTTGTTATGGCAGCCTCAAGAAATTAAAATCTCCCAAAATTATCAATACATTATAATTTTCTCATGTTTTTATTGTTGGAACTTTGTCTGTAGCCCTTGATTCTCTTGTATTTTAATAAATGGGTTTAGATAGAAATTTAATTGAATATTTCCTAAGTGTTTAACCAATTGTGCTAATGTCATTTACTGAGTTACTGTTTTCCCATTGATTTGAAATATTACATTGAACATATTCTGTTGTTCTAAAACTTCACCAATATTGCACTGCCTTGGAATTTTAGAATTATTTGGTCAAGTTCTGAGTAAAATTCAAAATTTTATTGTGGTTGCATTGAATTTGTAGATTCATTTGGGACGAGCTGACAAATTGACAACATTTCACTTTCACTTTATTCAGAACTTCTAAAATGTATTTCAGTAAAATTTTTTAAAATTTTTTAAATTTATTTGACAGAGTTAGACAGTGAGAGAGAGACAGAAAGGTCTTCCTTCCGTTGGTTCACCCCCCAAATGGCTGCTACAGCTGGAACTACACCGATCTGAAGCCAGGAGCCAGGTGCTTCGTCCTGGTCTCCCATGCGGGTGCAGGCCCCCAAGCACTTGGGCCATCCTCCACTGCCCTCCCGGGCCACACCAGAGAGCTGGACTGGAAGAGGAGCAACCAGGACTAGAACCCAGCGCTCATATGGGATCCGGCACTGCAGCCAGAGGATTAACCAAATGAGCCATAGCGCCAGGCCCGCCAGTAAAATTTATATTTTTTCTATGAAAGACTTTTTTTTTTAAAAAAGAGATTTATTTGAAAGGCAGAATGACAGAAAGATTGAGAGAGGGAGAGGGGGAGAGAGGGA
This sequence comes from Oryctolagus cuniculus, assembly GCF_051225735.1. Lineage (NCBI taxonomy): Eukaryota > Metazoa > Chordata > Mammalia > Lagomorpha > Leporidae > Oryctolagus > Oryctolagus cuniculus. Next base: position 52,438,629 of record NC_142888.1, read on the forward strand.
GACAGAGAGAGAGAGAGATATTCTATCCATTGTTTCACTCCCTAAACAGAGGGACTGGGCTAGGCTGAAGCCAGGAGCCAGGACTCCATCCAAATCTCCCAAGTGGGTGGCAGGGGCCCAAGTACTCCTACCATTCTCCACTGCTTTCCCAGGTGCATTAGCAGGGAGCTGAATTGGGATCAGAGCAGCTGAGACTTGAATTGGCACCCACATATATGAGATGTTGATGTCACAAGTGGCAGCTTAACTCACTATGCCGCAATGCTGGTCTCTAGACTTGCATTTTTATTAGATATATTTCTTGCTATTCTATAGCTTTTGTTGTTATTATGAATAGAATTTTTTCTTACTATATTTTAATTGATTATCATTATGTAAAGGAAAATTATTTGTGTTTATCTTATACCCACCCTTTAATTCTTACCTTAAATTAAATGGCTTGAAGCTGACGATTTTAGGTTTTCTAGATTGTCAGTCCTATCATTTGCAAAATAGTAACAGTTGTGTCTTTATCTTTTCATTTTTTATTTTTATTTTTTTGAAAGGCTCATTTTTTATTTTTAAAATAGATTTATTTTATTTATTTGAAAGGCAGAGTTACAGAGAGGTAGAGACAGAGAGAGAAGTCTTCCATCTGCTGGTTCACTCCCCAGATGGCTGCAACGACCAGGGTTGGGCCAAGCAGAAGCCAGGAGCCAGGAGCTGCTTCCAGGTCTCCCACGTGAGTTCAGGGGCCCAAGCACTTAGGCCATCTTCCACTGCTTTCTCAGGCTCATTAGCAGGGAGCTGGATCAGAAGTGGAGCAGCTGGGACTTGAACTAGCACCCAAATAGGATGCTGGCCTTGCAGGCAGGGGCTTTAACCCACTGTGCCCCTATCTTTCAAATCTTTTTTTTTTTTTTTGACAGGCAGAGTGGATAGTGAGAGAGAGAGAGAGAAAGGTCTTCCTTTGCCGTTGGTTCACCCTCCAATGGCCGCCGTGGCCAGCGCGCTGCGGCCGGCGCACCGCGCTGATCCGATGGCAGGAGCCAGGTACTTCTCCTGGTCTCCCATGGGGTGCAGGGCCTAAGCACTTGGGCCATCCTCCACTGCACTCCCTGGCCACAGCAGTGGGGTTAGTGGTTATCACTTCTTGCTGTCAACTTTCATGGGACTAGGCTTGATGCCTAACTATTAAAAATGTATGTAATAGATTTCTGGAAGATCTCATTATCACTTTAAAAGAGTTTGTTTCTCTCCTTGGCTTCTCAGATCTTTATTACTAATATTACACAAATGAATGTTGAATTTTATTGGATTCTTGTTCTGCTTGTATTGAATAAATCATATAGTCTTTCCCCTTTACTTGGGTTATGTGTGATTACATTGATAGCTTTCCTTTGGTGAACTGTATTTTTATTCCTAAGAAAAACCACACTTGGACATATTGAACCATTCTTTAATGCATATGAAATTCAATTTACTAACTTTTTAAAAAAATTATTCATTTCACACACACACACACACACACAGCCCCAGAGAGAGAGAGAGAGAGAGTTACAGAGAGATCTTCCATCCACTGGTTCACTCCCCAAATGGCCACAACAACTGGGGCTGGGCCAGGCCTAAGTCAGGAGCCAGGAACTCCATCCAGGTCTCCCACGTGGGTGGCAGGGTCTTAATCACTTGAGTCATCATCTGCTGCTTTCCTAGATGCATTAGCATGGAGCTGCACCTGAAGTGGAGCAGCCAGGACTTGAGCCAGTGCTCATATGGGATGCTAGCGTAACAGGTGGTGGCTTAATCCACCACAACAACTCTGGCCCCCTATTTATTGACATTTTATTTAGGATTTTTGCATTTTTGCTTTTAAATTACAACAGCCTCTAGCCTTCTACTTTTAAGGTGTCTTTATTTGATGTCTAAACCAGGGCTATGTTTGGTTGTTAAATGAGGTTCTCATCTTCATTACATTTTCTAAGTCTTTAGATGAAATGAAAATTATGTGTTTCTTGAAGTATTGGTAAAACTCATCTGGCACAACTTACTCTTCTGGTACCTCTCGGTAAAAGAGAGATTTATGAAAACTGAATTTCTTCTCATTATTGCATTATTCGGATATTTTTTGGATCAGTTTTGATAACTAATGTTTTCCTAGAAACTTTCCATTTAGTCCAAGTCAAAGTTTCTCTCTCTCTCTCAAAAATATTTATTTATTTGTTTGAAAGAGTTAGAGAGAGAGAGAGAGAGAGAGGTCTTCCATCTGTTAATTCACTCCGCAGATGGCTGCAATAGCAAGGGGTGGGACAGACTGAAACCAGGATCCAGGAGCTTCTTCCAGGTCTCCCACTTGGGTGGCTGGGAACTAAACACTTGGGCTATCTGCTACTACTTTTTCCCAGGCCATTATCAGGGAGCTGGATTGGAAGTGGAGCAGCCAGGACACTAACTTCAACCTATATGGAGTGTTGACATTACAGGTGACAGCTAGCCCCCAAAGATTTTGTCTCAGCACTACTGGCATTTTGGACTGGATGATTCTTGTTTGTGGGAGGCTGTTCTGTGCATTGTAGGATACTGTAATATCCCTGGACTCTACCAATTAGACATCAGTAGCACACCTCCCTTTAGTTTGTGACAACCAAAATGTTTCCAGAAATTGCAAGCATTTCTGCTAGTGGTCAAAGCTCATCATTATAAGGTTGTGCAAATCTAGACCACGTCCCTATTTATGTACATTATTTGTGCCTTTTCTCTTTTTTTTATGTGATAAACCTGCTGAGAAATTTATCAGTTTTATTTGTTTTTCCCAGACCACCTCTCAGCTTTATTGATCACTTGTTTTTATTTTTGTATGCCCTTGTGATCTAATAAGTATATACATTTTTAATTAAACTTGTTTTAAATTTAACATCTTTTAAGATCAATTTATTTATTTGAAAGTCAGAGTTACACAGAGAGAGGAAAGGCAGAGAGAGAGAGAGAGAGAGAGAGAGAGAAGTCTTTCATCTGCTGGTTCACTCCCCAATTGGCTGCAGTGGCTGGAGCTGCGCCAATCTGAAGCTGGAAGCCAGGAGCTTCTTCCAGGTCTCCCACGTGGGTGCAGGGGCCCAAGGACTTGGGCCATCTTCTACTGCTTTCCCAGGCCATAGCAGAGAGCTGGATAGGAAGTGGGGCAGCTGGGTCTCGAACCAACGCCCATATGGGATGCCAGCGCTTCAGGCCAGGGCGTTAACCCACTGCGCCACAGTGCCAGCCCCAATAAGTATATACATTTAACACCACCACTTAGCTTCAGCAATTATCAACTTGTAGCAAATTAATTTATTTATTTACTTGAAAGGCAGAGTTACAGATAGGCAGAGAGAGAGAGAGAGAGAGAGAGAGAGAGAGAGAGAGAATCTTCCATCCACTGGTTTACTCCCCAGATGGCCGCAATGGCTGGAGCTGTGCTTATCCGAAGCCAGAAGCCAGGAGCTTCTTCCAGGTCTCCCACACAGGTGCAGGGGTCCACAGAGTTGGGCCATATTCTATTGCTTTCCCAGGCCACAATAGAGAGCCATATCGGAAGTGGAGTAGCTGGTACTTGAACCAGCGCTCATATAGGATGTCAGCACTGCAAGTGGCAGCTTTACCTGCTACGCCACAGTGCCGGCCCCAAAATTATTTCTTTCATCTATACTCTCACTTTCTTTTATTATGAAGCAAACCCCACATTTCATATTCTCTTATCCATAAATATTATGTACCTGTAAAAATAAGTTATCAATATAATCTGATTAATTAAATATAATCGAACTATTATACCTACAAACACAACTTTTTAATAATATCAAATTTCATATCTTTGCTCAAATTTCCCAACTATTTCATAAATGCTTGAGTGTATGTGCAAGCATGAGAGAGAGAGACAGAATTTTATAGTTTGTTAGGGTCAGGACCAAATAAGGACTACGCATTGTATTGATTAATATGCCTCTTAAATCTCTTTTAAGCCATAGATTTTTCCTCTTATCCCTCCATTTCTCTTTGCAATTTGTTGACTATATCAGGTTGTTTGTCCTGTAGGGACTTTACTGATTGTGTTCCCATAGTATGATTTAACATGTCTTCTGTCTGCTGTTTTTCCTAAAAATTGGTGCTTAACTTTAGAAGCTTAATTAGATTCAGGCTCCTTTTCCTTAGCTAGATGGTTCGTAGATTGTATGGAGTTCTTCATCAGGAGGCACAAAATATCTGGTTGTCCCTCAATAGCTGTGTCTCTTAATTCATTAAAGGTGGTAAAATAGTGATAGCCTATCATTCCACATTCATTTATTAGCTAAGATTCTTTTATAAGTAGAAATTTTCCCCCACCTACTGTCTGGCATCTAATGGTGCAGTTTGTGTAGGACAAATTGGTAGATTGCTGATTCTTTCTTTTAGTTGACTGGTTTTCAAAATAATGAGGTGTTCCATATCATCTTTAAAATAGAACCATTTTTCAGTATTGTCATTAACACAGTAACAAACATTTTAAATATTTCAATCAATTACAGTTATTCTTATTGATATTCAAAACATCCTATCTTTGGCCCGTGTCTCCTGTCCTGTGTCCTTTGATCCTGGTGGTCTATGATAGTTTCCTTGCTTTCTGAGAATGCTGCATGTTGGCATTCCAGAAATCAGCCATCTCTCCTGGGAGCCCTTGTTCCTCTTAGTGTAAAAAGGTGTTGGAAATAAAATCTGGGCCCTTGACATTATGATCTTTCCAATTTAAATTCGACACTATTGGATTTTTATTTAACCCCAACAATCTGTATTTCCTTTCTCAACAGCTAAAATATTGCTTATCAAGACAACATAATCACTCATTTGCTTTATCCTACAGCAAACAGACAACTGCTTTGGAATAGTAATATAAGTATGCTACCTTAAAAATTACTAAAAAGAATTTAATGTTCTTTGTAGATATTTTTGTGTTTCGCTTATGATACATCCTATTGGGGATATACATTTTCATTTGCTGTGTTTTAAAGTTTTTTTCTATATGATTAATGTCACCATTTGAATACAGGGTTTCAGTTGTTTGATTTTTTGTTTGGTATCTAGGAATTGAATTTAATAATTACTTTACAATAGACTTCTTTAAGTATATTTTGTTCTGTAGATTTGACTTTGGAAACACATATATTACATAATTGTAAAGTAATTATTAAATTTAATTCCTAGATACATGTAATATATTTATGTGTTTCCAAAGTCAAATCTACAGAACAAAATATACTTAAGGAAGTCTATCTTGGGGCCAGCATTGTAATACAGTAGATTATGCCATCGTGTATGATGCCAGCATCCTATATCAGAGTGCTGGTTCTAGTTGTGGCCGCTCCACTTTTAATCTAGCTTCCTGCCAATGTACCTGGGAAAGCCCTGGAAGATGGTCCATGTGCTTGTTCCCCTGCCACCCATGTGGGAGATCTGGATGTATATAGTTTCAAGCTCCAGACTTTGGCCGAAGCCAGCCCTGGCTGTTGCAACCATCTGGGGAGTGAATCAGCGCATTGAAGATCTGTTTGTCTGTCTCCCCATCTTTCTGTCACTCTGCCTTTAAATAAATTAATTAAAATCCTAAAAAAGAGAAGTGTATATTTTTAGATCCTAAAAAAGAAATTATTTATTTGGGAAACAGAGAGAACTCCCATCCTCTGATATACTCCTCAAATAACTGCATTACCTGTTCTGAAGCCAAGACCTGGGAGCCAGGTCTCTTGTGTAGATTGCAGCAACCCAGAAATTCAATCCAGGTCTCCACCTGGGTGGCAGGAACTCCATTACTTGGACTATCACTACTGCCTCTGAGGGTCTGCACTGACAGAAAGTTGGAGTCAGGAGCTAAAGTCAGCAATAAAGCTCAGGTTCTCCAATGGGATGTGAGCGCCTCAGCCACTAGGCTAAATGCCAGCTCTGAAGAAGCCTAGCATTTATTCCTGCTTCTTTATGCCATTCTTCTCTACCCTCACAGGTAACCATGTTTCTTTGTTTTATGGTTTAAATTTCCTTATCAAACATAACAGATATGTACATATGTATTTCTATTTCTTTCCTTCTAATGTAGGTGGTATTTATATTATATGTACTTTTCTACACCTTGATTTTTTTCTTTTTTAAAATTTTATTTGTTTATTTGAAAGGCAGAATTACAGAGTGAGCGAGAGAGAGAGGTCTTCCATCCACTGGTTCACTCTCCAAATGGTCCCAACAGCCAGAGCTGCGCCCATCTGAAGCCAGGAGCCTAGGGCTTCTTCCAAGTCTCTCACGTGGGTGCAGGGGTCCAAGGACTTGGGCCATCCTCTGTTGCCTTCCCAGGCCATAGCAGAGAGCTGGATCAGAAGAGGAGCAGTTAGGACTCGAACAGGTGCCCATACGGGATGCCGGCACTGCAGGTAGCTTTACCTGCTATGCCACAGAGCCAGAGCCTTAGTTGAGCTTTTGTCGTCTAATAGCAATAGGGTATGTTTGTATATCTCATACATGAACTTCAACACATTGCAGGTGTCACTGCCTACCAATCTGTTCTCAAAATTCCCCTGAATGACAGAGCTTAGTGCATTGTATTGTAATTGTCTACTTACCTGTGGCCTTCACTAGACTGTGAGTCCTTGAGGATAGGAACAGGATAGCCTATTCAAGTCTGTATCCATATAAAGGGATCACAGTGGCACAAAACAAATGCTGAATGGTTACACACATGTGTGAGTGGCTCTCTGTATGGAAGGAGGATAATTCCACTTAATGCTATAGTTCTCTGCTCTAGAGCTGTGTTCTGCTCTAAGTAACTCAATAAAAATATAAAAGTACAGCTTTAATAAAATGATGGAATTATTTACTTTGAATCTGTAAAAGTCATTAATTTTCAAGAGTATTCACAAGAAGTTATTTCTTCTGCATATCAAAGACTTTACTTTGGAAGAACAGAAGAGTACTGTAACAACTCGAGTTCATCCTACCTTCATCACATGGTGGGTGCTTGGCAGAGGCATGCTTATTAGTTTCTGAGAGTAAGGTTACACCCTGATGTCCTCTTCAGAGTGTTAGAAATGCAAGTCACCCCCACCGCAGCAGTCAGTTTTTCTTAATACCGTGCTGTGAAGGGAAAGGTAACCAAAATTTACTAGATTATAGTATGTACTAGATATATTATACATGTTAATCTAATTTAATCCTAAAAAACACTTAGAGAATGATGACATTACTCTATATAACTGATGCCAATGCTGAACTCAGAGGAATAGTTTGCATATGATAACATGTAGTCCCAGGACCAAAGCAAACTACAGGCTTCTTTTCTTTGCCTGAGTCAATTACCATGTCTCTGACTATTCAAATAGTGTTGTCAAGCTGGAGGTATGACTTAAAGGAGCCTCAAGAGTCCTGTTCTAAACCAGTAAGACAGGGGCATAAATAGAGGCAGAGGATTTTCACTGGGACAGGTGCATTGGAAGCAAGTTATTGGTGAGAAACGTTCAGTAAGCTGACAGGGGAGAAAAGATAGGATAAAGTCGTAACCCAAGAAGTAGAGAGCAGAGAGCAGAAAAGTAGCAGCTGCAGTTGTTAGGATGCAGCGGAGGGAAAATTGCTTTGAAGTATTGTTTCTGAACTGTGGCTTTGGGTTTTGCAGTATTGTTCTGGGTTCAATTTGTGATGTTCTAAAAGGGAGGTGTGGGGCACGGGCTGTGCTTCCTGCAGTGGTGGATTTCTTTCTTTTTAAAAATTATATGTATATATATATATAGTCATAGTTTCACATTTTAACCATTAAGTTTACAATTTAGTAATACTAATTACACCCACAACACTGTGCAACCATCACCACTATCTATTTCCAAAACTTTTTCACCACCCCAACCAGAAACTCTTTACCCATTAGTCCGTAACTCCCCATCCCCTCCTATCCCCTAGTCCCTGATAGCCTCTAATCTACTTGGTGTGACTGTGAATTTGCCAGTTCACATGTATCATACAAATGGACTCATACAATATTTGTATTTTTGTGTCTGGCTTATTTTCCTTAAAATACTGTTTTCCAGTTTCATCCGTATGATAGCATACTTCAAAACTTCATTTTTTTCCACAGCTGAGTAGTATTTCATTGCATATATATATATGTATACACACACACACACACAATTTCACTTGTCCATATATCTCTTGATGTGCCCTGGGTTGTTTTCACCTTTTGGCTATTGTGACTAAACATGCGTTGAACACCAATATAAACAGATTTTTTAGTCTATTCTTGACTCCTTTGTGTATATCTAGAAGTGGAATTGTTGGATTGTGGTATTCTATATTTAAATTTTCTAAAATTATACTTCAGCTTATTTTAAATTTATTATTTATTGTTAATAATAGCTTTTTTGTTACAATGTGATGTTTTTATTTATGTATACATTATACAAAAACACATTTTGAAGAATGACAAACTATTTCTCCCATCAGCAATGTGCAGTTTCAATTTCTCCACATCCTTGGTTATGCGTGTTATTTTTTATAAATAATTTTTAAATTATAATAGATGTAGATGTGGAGGGGTGTTAGATATTTCTCATTCTGGTTTCCATCTACATTTCTTTAATGACTAATGATATTGAGCATTTGTTGATAGCCTTGTTGGCCATTTGTTTTTTTTTTAAAGATTTATTTATTTATTTGAAAGTCAGAGTTAAACACAGAGAGAAGAGGGAGAGGGAGAGGGAGAGGGAGAGGGAGAGGGAGAGGGAGAGGGAGAGGGAGAGGGAGAGGGAGAGGGAGAGGAAGAGAAAGTCTTCTATCCACTGGTTCACTCCCCAATTGGCCACAACAGCCGGAGCTGCGCCTATCTGAAGCCAGGAGCTTCTTCCAGTTTTCCAGCGTGGTTGCAGGGGTCCAAGGGCTTGGGCCATCTTCCACTGCTTTCCCAGGCCATAGCAGAAAGCTGGATTGGAAGTAGAGCAGTTGAGTCTTGAAACAGCACCCATACGGGATGCTGGCACTGCAGGCAGCAGCTTTACCCACTATGCCACAGTGCCGGCCCAATTGTTGGTCATTTGTATAACTTCTTTGAACTGTCTCTTCAAGTACTTTAAATATATTTAACTTTATTATCTTGATTTTATTATTTGACAATTTTTAATATTTTGCCATATTCACTTCATATGTAGATATAATATACATACACATATATATTAATACCAAAAATTTGTGAGATTCATGACAGTGATCATAAAGTGGGGAAAAAAGATATACTGTCATGTACATGGTATAATTTAGTGAAACAATTTAAAAAAATTATTTATTTGAAAGTCAGAGTTACACAGAGGGAGAAGGAGAGGCAGAGAGAGAGAGGTCTTCCATCCACTGGTTCACTCCCCAGTTGACAGCAACAGCCAGAGCTGCGCCAATCCGAAGCCAGGAACCAGGAGCCTCTTCCAGGTCTCCCACATGGGTGGCAGGGACCCAAGGACTTGGGCCATTTTTTACTGCTTATCAGCGAAACAATTTTTACAACTATATGCCAGATAGTATGACATCCACCCAATTTTTATACTCTGTATACTAACTTTGTATGTGATAGAAAATGTGATATTTGTCTTTCGGGGTCTGGCTTATTTCACTTAGCATCATGATTTCCGGTTCTATACATTTTGTTGCACATGTTATGATTCCATTGTTTTTCACGGCTAAGTACTATTCCTCTGTGTGTGTGTGTGTGTGTGTGTGTGTGTCATTTTCCTTATCCTTTCATCAGTTGATAGACCTTCTAGGTTGAGTCCATATCTTCCTTTGCCCATTTTTTTTTAAACTTTTATTTAATGCATATAAATTTCCAAAGTACAACTTATGGATTACAATGGCTTCCCCCCCATACCGTCCCTCCCACCCACAACCCTCCCCTTTCCCACTCCCTCTCCCCTTCCATTCACATCAAGATTCATTTTCGATTATCTTAATATACAGAAGATCAGCTTAGTATACATTAAGTATGGATTTCAACAGTTTGCTCCCACACAGAAACATAAAGTGAAAAATAATAGATGATTTTTTAAATGATGATGAAATCAGAGCAGACCTATTGTCATGTTTAATCCCAGTGAGAGTCAAGTTGGGAATTGATAATTTCTTTTTTTTTTTTTTTTTACAGAGGATCAGTTTAGTATGCATTAAGTAAGGATTTCAACAGTTTGCACCCCCATAGAAACACAAAGTGAAATATATTGTTTGAGTACTCGTTATAGCATTAAATCTCAATGTACAGCACATTAAGGATAGAGATCCTACATGAAGAGTAAGTGCACCGTGACTCCTGTTGTTGACTTTACCAATTGACACTCCTGTCTATGGCATCAGTAATCTCCCTATGCTCCAGTCATGAGTTTCCAAGGCTATGGAAGCCCTCTGAGTTCTCCGACTCTTATCTTGTTTAGACAAGGTCATAGTCAAAGTGGAGGTTCTCTCCTCCCTTCAGAGAAAGGTACCTCCTTCTTTGATGACCTGTTCTTTCCACTGGGATCTCACTCGCAGAGATCTTTTGCCAGAGTGTCTTGGCTTTCCATGCCTGAAATACTCTCATGAGCTTTTCAGCCAGCTCCGAATGCCTTTAGGGCTGATTCTGAGGCCAGAGTGCTATTTAGGACATCTGCCATTCTATGAGTCTGCTGAGTATCTCACTTCCCATGTTGGATTTTTAAAACCAGTTGAATTGTTGCTCTTTTATGTTGAGTTCTTTGTATATTATGGGTAGTAAACCTTTATCAAGTATGTGATTTGGAAATATTTTCTACCATTCTATGGATTTCTCTTCTACTTTCTTGATATTTTTATTCACAAAAGTTTCAATTTTGTTGAAGTTCAACTACATATTTTTTTTTTATTGCTAATGCCTTTAGTGCCTCATCTAGGAATCCAGTGCCAAATCCAAATTTGTGATATTTTACCTCTAGGTTTTATTCACAGACTTTTATGGTATCACCACTTACATTTAGAGCATTGACCTATTTTAAGAAATTTTTATATATAGTGTGAGTAGTTACTCAAATTCATCCTTTGGTGTGTGGAAATCCAGTTGTCTTAGTACCATTTGTTCAAGAGACTGTTCTTTCTCCATTGAATGATTTTGGCACCCTTGGTAGAAGTGAATTTGCCTTAGATGGATGGGTTATTTCTGTACTTTCAATTTTATTCCCTCTGTCTATATTTCTGTTCCTTACCAGATTACTGTTTGATTACTGTAGTTTAGTAGTATGTTTCAAATTTGGGAAGTATGGGTCTTCTGATTTAATTTTACCTTTTCAAGATTATTTTGGCCATTTTGAGGCCTTTACAATTCTGTATGAATTTGATGACTGGATTTTCTATTTCTTCAAGAAAAACTGTTGAAACTTAATAGGGTTTACCTTGAATATACTGGTCAGTTTGAGTAGCATTGACATGAACAATATTAAGTCTTCCAATCCATGAACACAGGATACTTTTCCACTAATGAGGGTCTTCTTTTAATTTATTGGAGCAATTTTTTATAGTTTTCCATGCATGAGTCTTTCACTTCCTTTGTAAAATTTATTCCTAGTTATTCTATTCTTTTAGGTGCGATTATTAATGGCATTGAACCATCTAAATATCTATTTTTGGTTATTGATTGCTGGTATATATCTTGTATAACTTTGCTGAACTTTGTTTATTAATCCTAGCAGCCTTCTCTATATTTTGGGGTCTTTCTACATACAGGATCCTATCCTCTACAAATGAAACAATTTTACTTCTTCCTTTCCAATGTGGATGTTCTGTGCTTCTTCCTGTTGTCTAAGTGCTCTTCCTAAGACTTCCAGTACAATGTTCAACAGCTGTGGTGTAAGCAGGGATCATTGCCTTATTCCTGATCTAAGGGGGAAAGGTTTTAGTCTCTTACCAGTGAATATGATGTTAGTTGAGGGTTTTCATAAATTTCCTTTATCATGTTGAGGAAGTTATCTCATTTTCTTAGTTTTCTGAAAATTTTTTTATTATGAAAGAGTTTTAGATTTTATTAAATACATTGTCCGCTTCAGCTTACATTATGGTGTGTTTTTTTAACCCTTTGTTCTAGCTATAGCTGTGTGTAACATTGATTGACTTTCTTCTGCTGAAATACTCTTGTATTCCTGGGTTGATTCCCACTTGGTCATGTTGTCTATTCCCTTTTTAAAATTTATTTTGCTTAAGGAATACAACTTCATGCATTTTATATATACAGATTTGGGAACATGATGCTTCCCGCCAACCTTCCTCATACCCATAATCTTGTCTTTTATACTCAAAATAATAACCCTACAGCAGCTAGAGAGTTCACCAATTAGTATGAAGAAAAAAAAAAAAGAAGAAAAGCATTGTTCCCTGACAGTAAAGGCAAGGGCTATTCAAAATCATCACATCTTGGGGCCGGCGTTGTGGTGCAGCGGGTTAACACCCTGGTCTGGCATCCCATATGGGTGTTGGTTCGAGACCCAGCCTCTCCATTTCTGATCCAGCTCTCTGCTATGGCCTGGGAAAGCAGTAGACACACACATACACACACACAGGAATAGTACTTAGCCATGAAAAACAATGACAGCTGTTGCTGTCAACTGGGGAGTGAACCAGTGGATGGAAGACCTCTCTCTCTTTCTCTCTGCCTCCCTTCTCTCTGTGTAACTCTGACTTTCAAATAAACAATAAATAAATCTTTAAAAAAATCATTACATCTCAAATTGTCAGTTTCTCTCCTATAGGCTCTGATTTAAGTACTCTGTTACCATAAGTACTCTAATAGTTATCTATCAGTTGGAATTAGTTGTCTTATAATTATCATCACCTCATACAACATCTGAATCACAATTCCGTAAGTATGTACTTAACTACAACTTTACTGGTTTTTGCAAATCCATCATTCTTACTTGGTTGCAGAGTCCCCTGAAGTCTTCCATGAAATATTAATGGACACAGTCTATACTTAAAGTTTTAAAATCTAAACAATCCCAATAATGCTATATTTTCCCCATCCCTTGATAGTAAATATATCTCCAAAATTTTGAGCATATTTTGCATTTTTAGCACAAATAAATTTTTAATTCAGTTGGAATTTATTTCTGACAATGCTGTAAAGAGAAAAGCTTTGCTTTCATTTCCTTTAACATGCATATCTAGTCACTCAAGCATCATTTTTAGTGGCTTTCTTTTTCCAATTGATTCTTGGATCTATATCTATTACTAGATTCTCTGTTATGAGTCACTGGTCTACTTGGCCATTCAAATGACAGTACCATATCTGTTGGTGCACAGTGCATTTGTAGTATGTTTTAGAATCTGTTAAGACACACTCCCTTCCCTAATCTACTTCTTTTTCATCATTTTCTGGCATTTGTTATGTAAGATGAAAGTATACACCATTGTGATTCTCGTAAGAATTGCATTGAAATTATATGTAATTTTGAAAGAATTGGCATTTTTTATGCTATCAAGTATTCTAATTCAACACTATGGTATATATTTCTGTTTTTTACCAGACCTTGCTTGTTTGCTTTAATAAGAATATACTTTTTATTTATATTACATTTTATTCATATAGATCCTGTTAAATTATTTCTAAGCATTTTAAGGCTTTTGTCATATTTGAATGGAACATTTTCTAAATTTCTATTTTAAATGCTTATTGATGGACCAGGAAAGCTACTGATCTTTGTATATTTATTTCATTTATTTTAAATAAGCACTATAAGAAAGTTTATTATTTAATCTCATAGAAATTTAACAACTTCATCAAAAAATTGGTTTTTATATTCATATAACATAAAATTCACCATATTGTATTGATAACACTCACATTTTACTTTTTTTAAATATTTATTTTATTTATTTAAAAGACAGAGTTACAGAGAGAGGTAGAGACAGCAGGAGAGAGAAGTCTTCCATCTGCTGGTTCACTCCCCAAATAGCCCAATAGCCAGAGCTGAACCGATCCAAAACCAGGAGATTTCTCCGTGTCTTCCACATGGGTGCAAAGGCCCAAGGACTTGGGCCATCCTCCGCTGCTTTTGCAGGCACATTATCAGGGAGCTGGATTGGAAGTGGAGCAGCCGGGACTCTAACTGGTGCCCATATGGGATCCCGGTGCTGTAGGTTGGGGCTTTAACCAGCTGTGCCCAGTGTTGGCCCCAAAACTCACATTTTACAATGCATAATTCAGGGCCACTGTTATGGCACAGTGGGCTATGCTGCTGCCTGTGATGCAGGCATCTCATATGGGTGCTGGTTCAAATTCTGGCTACTCCATTTCTGATCCAGCAATCTGTTAATGAACCTGGGAAAGCAGAGGAAGATAGCCCAATTACTTGGGTCCCTTCCACCCACATGGGAGACCCAGATGGAGTTCCAGGTTCCTGGCTTTGGCCTGGCCCAGCCACAGCTATTGCAACTATCTGGCTCTCTGTAAGCCTAACTTCCAAATAAAAATAATTTAATCACATTAAGATTTTATTTTTGTTTTATTTATTTGAAAGGTAGAGTTACAGAGAGAAGGAAAGACAGAGAGAGAGGTCTTCCATCTGCTGGTTGACTCCCCAGATGCCTGCTGGAGCAGCTGGGACTGAAACTGTTGCCTATACAGAATGTCATCACTGCAGGCAGAAGCTTAGCCCACTACGCCACAGTGCCGGCCCCTATATGAATCTTAAAAAAATAAATAAATAAAGTGCGTTACTTAATGGCTTTTAGTATATTGAAAATTTTGGGCAATATCAACATGATGTAATTCCAGATATTTTAATCACCCCCCCCCAAAGAAGCCCTATACCATTAGCATTGACTTCCATTGAGGATTCGCTGTTCTTAAAAATCTAATTAAATCTGGCTGTGAATTCATGTGGTTTTTATGCCATTTCCCATGGGACAGCACTTTATTTCCATCAACTTTTTGAACTCCTCTGTGCTAATTAATCTATTCAAGTGTTTCACCTCAATTTGGGTCATTTTTAAATTTATATATTTTAAGAAACTTTTTATTCCTTTAGCCTCTTAAATGTTTTGACACAGTTACATATGCAATTCTCATATAATTTGTTTTAGTGTCTAACTGTAACTGTGAAAGTCTCCCCTGTATATTTTTCTTATTTTGTTTAGTGGGGTCCTTTTTTTTAAAATTTTTAAAAAGATTTTATTTATTTATTTGAGAGGTAAAATTATAGACAGAGAGAGGGATAAACAGAGAGAAAGATCTTCCATTCATTGGTTCACTCCCCAAATGGCCGTAACGGTCGGAGCTGTGTGGATCCAAAGCCAGGAGCGAGGAGCTTCTTCTGGGTCTCCCATGTGGGTGCAGGGGCCCAAGGACTTGGGCCATCCTCCACTGCTTTCCCAGGCCATACAGAGAGCTGGATTAGAAGAGGAGCAGTGGGACTAGAACCGGCGCCCATATGGGATGCCAACACTGCAGGGAAAAGCCCACCCCACTACACCACAGTGCCGGCTCCTAGTGAGGTTCTTACAAGGTCTATTTTAAGTGATATTTTAAAGAAGCTTTTGCATTTTATTTTCTACATAATTAAAGTTTTTAACATATATACTTTGTTGGGACATAATTTGCCTATCATACAATTTACCTATTTTAAAGTATACAATCCACTGTTTTTAGTATATTTACATATTTGTTTAATATTCACACAATCAGTCTTAGAGTATTTTCCTAACCATAAAGAAAGCCTGTACCCATTAATAGTTATATTTCCTCTTAACCACCAGTTCCAAGTTCTAGGTAACTACTGTTCTACTTTCTCTGTATAGTGTTATGTGTATTTTGATGTAAATAGTATCACTTGTGTTGTCAATATGTGGATTATTTCACTTGGCATGATGCCTTCCATCTTCATCTGTGTTGTAGCATGCATTAGTACCTCATTGCTTTTTATGATCTAACAATATTCTGTTGTTTGGATATACCACATTTTATTTATCTGTCAATTTATGAAAATTTCAACTTTTTGTCAATTAATAGAAATTTTTGGCTTTTAGATTTACAAATGCCTTTTCTTGCCTTTTTGTTCATTTTGTTGCTCTTAATATAAATTCTAAAGACAAATAATGAGCTCTTTTTTGTCTTTCATTTGTAAGTAATGAAGTCATGTAAAACTAAATTTGAGTGAGGCACTTGGCCTAGCAGTTAAGACACTGTTTGGGATGCCTGCATTCCATATCAGAGTGTCTGATTTGAGTCCTGGATCTGCTCCGATTCCACCTTTGTTTTTAACTCTTGTTTATAGTCCTGTGGAACTGTGGTCTCCCACTGTTTTCTTGTTGACTATTATTTTTAGTGATGAATTAAACATGTGATTATAGAGTGGATTGAAATTATGTCTTTGTAAAAATTAAAGAAAAAAGGAAAAGAAGGGATGAGGGGGACTGAGGGAGAGAGAAGAGGATGGAGGTAAGTATGGTTATATTCTTAGAACTTTACCTATGAAATCATTAAATCTATCCTCTTTATATTAATAAAATTTATTTATTTATATTTATTTATTTGTTTTTAAATTTATTTGACAGGTAGAGTTATAGAGAGAAAGAGAAAGGTCTTCCTTCTGTTGGTTCACTCCCCGAATGGCCGCCATGACTGGCGCTGTGCCTATCCGAAGGCAGGAGCCAGGTGCTTCCTCCTGGTCTCCCATGAGGGTGCAGGGACCCAACCACTTGAGCCATCCTCCACTGCCCTCCTGGGCCACAGCAGAGAGCTGGACTGGAAGAGGAGCAACTGGGACTAGAACCCGGCGCTCATATGGGATGCCAGCACCGCAGGTGGAGGATTAACCAAGTGAGCCACGGCGCCAGCCCTTAAAATTTATTTATTTTTAAAATTTTATTCTATTAAGAAAATAGAACCACACACACACACACAAAGTATGGCAGTTCTTCAAAATATTAAAAATAGAATTACCATATGATCCAGCAGTTGTGCTTCTGGGTATATACCCAAATAATTAAACAATGGGACTAAAATAAAATATTTGTATATCCATGTTCAAAGTAGCGTTATTGACAATGACCAAAAGGTGGGAGCAATCCAAGTGTACATTGTACATTAATGGGTGAATGGATAAACAAAATGTGAATATATATATACGTATATATATATATGTCCTTATAAAAAGCACATCTTACTAATGAACTTGAAACTATTATGTTAAGTGAAATAAGCCAGTCATAACAGGATAAATGTGGAGGAGTAAAATTCATAGACAAAAATAGAAGGTTGTTTGTAGGGGCTTGAGGAACAGGGAATGCAGAGTTATTTTTTAATGAGTCTGGAGATGGGTGGTGGTGATGATTGTAGAGCAAGGTCCCTGAAGTGTGCTCTTAAAATTGTTAAAATGCTAAGTGTTAGGTTTTGTGTATTTAACCATAATTAAAATAATTGAGTACTGAATATTATGAAAAATTAGGCTTTCTGGAATTTTGTTTGGCAGTATGTAAATTGTAAATTAATAAAGGAAATGTCAATGTTTTAGCAATCCTCAGTCTTTCAAATAAGGTGGTCATTTAGGTCTTCTTAAAGGTTTCTGGAGATGTTTTATTACTTTTAATGCACAAATTTTAATATCTTCTGTCAGATTTATCCTTGATCATCTAGCATTCTTTAAAACTTCAATTTCCAATTGCTGATAGTATAGTGGCATAAAATTGTTTTTATATGTTCATTCTGTATCCTTTAACCCTGCAAATTTTTAGTTATAGTAGATTTTTACATAAATTCTATCAGATTTTCTATATCAACAAACATGATATCTGTGAATAAAGACAATGCCATTTCTTCCTTTCCAAACTGAATGCCTTTTATTTCTTTTACTTGCCTGGTTGCACTGGCTGGAATCATCAGCATAATATTGAACAGACGTAGTGAGAATGAAAATCTTTGTCTTGTTCCTAATCTCATAGGGTAAAGCATTCTGTCATTCACCACTAGGTATGATGCTTGTTGTAGGTTTTTTTTTTGGGTAGATTTATTTATTTATATGAAAGACAGAGCTACAGGAAGGGGAAGTGAAGGGAGGGAGGTAAGGAGGGAGAGAGAGAGAGAGAGAGCGAGAACAAGAGAGCAAGAGTGCGCTTCCAACCTCTGGTTCACTCCTCTACTAGCTGCAATAGCTGGGGCTGGGCCAGGAGCCAGGAAATCCATCTGCATCTTCCACATGGGTGCAGGGGCCCAAGCAATTAGGGCATCCTCCGCTTCCTTCCCAGGCTCATGAGCAGGGAGCTGGACTGGAAGTGGAGCAGCCATGAATTGAACTGGTACCTATATGGGATGCCTGTGTCCTTGCAGTCAGTGGCCCAGCACACTGTGCCACAATGCTTGCATTTCTGTAGGTTTTTTTCTTTAATAGATGCCTTTTAATAGGTTGAAGAAGTTCTCACATATTACTCCTTTGTTAACTATTTTTTAAAATCAAGAATACCTTTTGGATAATGTCAAAGTTCCTTTTCTGTGTGCGTTGAGATGATCAAGTGATTTTTTTATATTGTTAATATGGTGAATTAGATTGATTATTTCTTTGATGCTAAGCAAGACTTCTATTCCTGGTATAAATCCACATGGGTAATATTGTTTATATAATGTTAGATTTGATTTGTTAATATTTTGTTGAGGATTTTTACATCTATTCTCAAGAGAGGCAGTACTCTGTAGTTTTCCTTCCATTTAGTGTATTCTCTTGGTTTTAGTTTGAAGGTAATTCTGCTATCATACAATGAATTGGCAACTATGCCATCCTCTTCAAATTTGGAGATGTCTTTGTAAAATATTTGCGTTATTTCTTCTTGAAATCTTTGGTAGATTAGTTAGTGAAATCATTTAGGATTGGGGTTTTCGCAATTTTTAGCATCTACCTAGAAATTAAATTTCTTTGATAGATAAAGGACCATTCTGATAGTTTTTTCCTTCTCAAGTGAGCCTTGGTAGTTTGTGACTTTTGAGAAATTAGTCCATTTTATTTCAGTTACTGAATTTCTTAACATAGATTTGTCTAAATCTCTCTTTTAATAACCATATAATATTATGGACATCATTTCTCTTATTTTTCTGGCGTCTCTCTCTCTCTCTCTCTCTCTCTCTTTCCCTCTCCCTCACTAATCTTAGACTTATTCAAAGGTTTCTGAATTTTAATGCTTTCCTGATGATGCAGATTTTAAGTTCACTGATTTCTTTATTGCTCTTATGCTTTGTATTATGTTGCTTTCTGATATATTTACCATCCTCTTTGTTCTGTTTACCTTGTATTTAATTTGTTTTTCTTTTTATCATTTATTAACATGGTTGCTGAGGTCATTTATTGGAGAACTTCCTTCTTTTTTTCACAAAGCTGCTAATGCTATTTCTCTTAAGCATTAATTTACCAGAATCTCAAAAATTTTGATATGCTATGTTTTAATTTTCAGTCAATTCAAAATACTTTCTGATTTCATTTAATATTTAGTTTTTGATTCATGGGTCAATTGAAAGTACATTATGTGTTTCCTAAATATTTATGTATTTTTGAATATTACTCTTATTAATTTCTTATTTAATTTTAAATTTTATTTTGGTTAGAATGCATACTTTGTATTACTGGAATCCTTTAAAAATTTTTGAGACATGTTTTATGGCATAGAATGTGGTCTGTCTTACCAGATGTTCCATGTACACTTGAAAAGAACAATTATTCTTCTGTTTTTTGGTGATGGGTTCTATACATGACAATCAGTATTGCACAAGTCTTCCATACCGTCATTCATTTCTTGTCTACTTGTGCTATCAATTATAAAGAGGGGACTGAAATTCTTGCCTGTCTGCTATTGTTGATATATTTATATATCCTTGTTGATTTATTAAGGTTTGCTTCAGATATTTTCAAGTTCTGTGCATAGGTGCACAAACATTTAGAACTGTAATCTACTCATGACAAATTGAGCCCATTGTCATTATGAAATGATCCTCTTTATTAATGGTAATACTGCTTTGAAATTCGCTGTGTCTGGTATTGTTATAATAACTACATCTTTATTGTGACTAGTGTTAGTATGGTATTCTTTTCCCCACCTTTCTACATTTAACACATATGTGACTTGATATATGATATACATTTCATATATATATATATGTCTTGCTTTTTGTACATTCTGAGAGTTTTAAAAATTTATTTTCATTTTATTTGAAAAGCCAAGACACACACACACACACACACACACAGAGAGAGAGAGAGAGAGAGAGAGAGAGAAAGGAATAGAGAGAGAAAGAAAGGAAGAGAGAGAGTTCATTCTTCCATATGCTAGTTTACTCCCTGAATGCCTACAATAGACAGTGCTGGGCAAGGCTAGGAGACTGAAACTCAATCCAGGTCTCTTACATGGGTGGCAGGGACCCAACCATTGAGCCATCACATACTGCCTCCCATATTGTACATTAGAAGGAATCTGACTTCATATCTGTTATGCTAAATGCTTTCCCCCACTCTTAGAGTTTTTGCCTTTCTATTAGCATGCTCAGACCATTTGTATTCTTTTTTAGATTTATTTATTTATTTGAAAGTCAGAGTTACACAGAGAGAGGAGAGGCAGAGAGAGAGAGAGAGAGAGAGAGAGGTCTTCCGTCCAATGGTTCACTCCCCAGATGGCCTCAAAGGCTGGAGCTGCGCCGATCCGAAGCCAGGAGCCAGGAGAAAGCTTCTTCCAGGTCTCCCACGTGGGTGCAGGGGCCCAAGCACTTGGGCCATCCTCTACTGCTTTCCTAGGCCATAGCAGAGAGCTGGATTGGAAGAGGAGCAGCCGGGACTAGAACAGGCGTCCATATGGGATGCCAGCGCTTCAGGCCAGGGTGTTAACCCGCTGCACCACAGTGCCGGCCCCAGACCATTTGTATTTAACATGATTATTGATATGGTTAGGTTTGAATTTATTATCTTACTTTATATTTTCTATTTGCCTCATCTGTTCTTTGTTCACCTTTTCTATTTTTGGTTATCATTTTTGAAACATACTTGGACCAGTATTCTCAGTCAGCAATATTTTGTTTTAGTACTTTAAAATGTTGCTTCACTCTTTTGTCACTTTCATTTTTTTTTCTGATGAGAAATCTACTGTCATCTTTGTCTTATACAAAATGTATGCCTCTTCGGCATGTACCAATGCCATCTCACTAGTCCAAGTGATCAATTTCAGTTCACAATTGATCATAATGATAGGACTAAGAGCCAAAGGGATCACATAAACAAGACTAGTGTCTGAAAATACTAACCGATAGAACAAAAAAGGGAGAGAACGATCCAACATGGGAAGCGAGATACACAGCAGACTCACAGAATGGCAGATGTCCTAAACAGCCCTCTGGCCTCAGAATCAGCCCTTAGGGCATTTGGATCCGGCAGAAAAGCCCATGAGAGTATTTCAGGCATGGAAAGCCAAGACACTCTGGGGGAAAAAAAAAAAAAAAACTAAATGAAAGATCTCCACGAGTGAGATCCCAGTGGAAAGAACGGGTCATCAAAGAAGGAGGTACCTTTCTCTGAAGGGAGGAGAGAACTTCCACTTTGACCATGGCCTTGTCTAAATATGATCAGAGTCGGTGAACTCAGGGGGCTTCCATAGCCTTGGCAGCTCATGACAAGAGCCTAGGGTGATTACTGATGCCATAAACAAGAGTGTCAAATTGTTAAGTCAACAACAGGAGTCACTGTGCACTTACTCCTCATGTAGGATCTTGGGCCTTAATGTGCTGTACATTGTGATTTAATGCTATAACTAGTACTCAAACAGTATTTTTCACTTTGTGTTTCTGTGTGGGAGCAAACTGTTGAAATCTTTACTTAATATATGCTAAACTGATCTTCTGTATATAAGAGAAATGAAAATGAATCTCGATGTGAATGGAAGGGGAGAAGGAGCAAGAAAGGGGAAGGGAGGGTTGCAGGTGGGAGGGACGTTATGGGGGGGAAGCCATTGTAATCCATAGGCTGTACTTTGGAAATTTATATTCATTGAATAAAAGTTAAAAAAAAATGTATGCCTCCTCTTCCCTGAGTGATTTTAATATTTTTTTATTCCTTGGTTTCATGAAATTTTATCATGATTGGTATTAGTGTAGCTTTCTTCATTTTTCTTAATTTAGTGTTGATCTTCTTAGATTTACAGGCTTAAAGCTTTTATCTGTTATGGGTAGATTTCAGCTGAGATATCCTCAAAAATTTTTTTTCTGTGCCTGCCTTCTTTATTTTCTCTCTTTTAAGGACATCAATGGCATGTATGAGAGGTCTTCAAAATATTCATGTAAAATGCATATTATAAAAAGTCTACTAGGGGCTGGCGCTGTGGCACAGTAGGTTAATCCTCCGCCTGTGGCGCTGGCATCCCATGTGGGTGCTGGTTCTAGTCCCGGCTGCTCCTCTTCCAATCCAGCTCTCTGCTGTGGCCTGGGAAAGCAGTAGAAGATGGCCCAAGTCTTTGTGCCCCAGCACCCGCATGGGAGACCAAGAAGAAGCACCTGGCTCCTGGCTTCAGATTGGCGCAGCTCCAACTGTTGGGGCCACTGGGGAGTGAACCAATGGAAGGAAGACCTTTCTGTCTCTCCCTCTCACTGTCTGTAACTCTACCTCTCAAATAAATAAATTATTTAAAAAAAAAGAACAAAACAAAAAAAAAACAAGTCTATGTATAGATCTCAAATTTTTGCACCAAAATAAATATCTTTTCATTTCATTTTCCTGTGAATATTTTGAAATACCCTTGTATATTTGGCAACTTGTCATCATCTTGTAGTTCTTTGTCACTTTGTTTATTTTTCTTAAATTACTTTTCCCTTTGTATTCCACACAGAATAGCTTATGTTGCTATGTCTTCAAGTTATTTTTTTCTTCTGCAACGTCTAATGTAATGTTAATCTCATTGAGTATCTTTTCCATCTTAGCTATAGTAGTACTCACATCCAGAGGTTTGATTCCTGTATATTCTACATCTGTGCTTAAATTTTGAATGAATAGATTAAATTTATTACAACTCTGAATATTATCTTCTAATTCAATTATTTATTATAATTCCACATCTCTTTCAATAAGTTGATTTTTCTCATTATTGTTGTGTTTGCTTGCTTCTTTATTTATTATGATTGGTTACCAAGAAATATTGAGTTTTATCTTATTGGATGCTGGAAGTTTTTGGGTAAATATTTATTTATTTATTTAAAAGAGAGAATTAGAGAGAGAGAGAGAGAGAGAGAGATCGTCCATCTGCTGGTTCACTCCCCAAATGACTGCAATGACTGGGATGGGCCTGGCCAAAGCCAGGGGCCAGGAGCTTCTTCCAGGTCTTCCACGTGGATTCAGGGGCCCAGGTACTTCAGCCATTTAGTGCTGCCTTCCCAGGTGTATTGTCAGGGAGCTGGATCAGAAGTGGAGCAGCTGGGACTTGAACCAGTGTCCATATGGGATGCTGGTGCCACAGGCAGCAGCTTTACCCGCTATTCCACAGTGCTGGCTCTTCCCTCCTTTTAAGTTTTTTTAGATGGAACAAAAGCCATATTTATTCTAGCATCCGTTATTCTCCACTAGTGAGGTAAAACCCCTCTCACTACATTATAAACTGCCCAGAGTTTGAGCAGTTTTCCAGCCTGGCTTCAGAGAACGGACATTATTCTCACAACACTTAGTATTGTTCATCTCAGCCTTTGGAGAGGTTCTTTCCCACCTGGGGTAGGTTTTTTTTTTTTTTCTTCAGGCAGAGTGAACAGTGAGAGAGAGAGAGAGAGAGAGAGAGAGAGGGTCTTCCTTTTTCTGTTGGTTCACCCCACAATGGCCGCTGTGGCTAGCGCGCTGTGGCTAGCGCGCTGCTGCTGAAGCACCGCGCTGATCTGAAGCCAGGAGCCAGGTGCTTCTCCTGGTCTCCCATGGGGTGCAGGGCCCAAGCACTTGGGCCATCCTCCACTGCACTCCCGGGCCACAGCAGAGAGCTAGACTGGAAGAGGAGCAACTGGGACAGAATCTGGTGCCCCGACTGGGACTAGAACCCGGGGTGCTGGCGCCGAAGGCGGAGGATTAGCCTATTGAGCCGCGGAGCCGACCACTGGAGTAGTTTCTTTACATGCTTGTGCTGATCAGTACTATGGAGAGTATTAAATAACAATGTATTGAGTACTTGTTTCTCTATACCACCGTTATATCAGCTAACTTTGATTAAACCATTTTTTTCAGGGCTTTCCCAAGCATGTGAGTTTATTTAATATGATAACCTCATGAAGAGTGTGCTATTTTTGTTATTCTCATTTTACATATGAGGAGTCTGAGGTACACAGAGTTTAAGTTACTTACACACACTGGTAGTAATTGGGAGAACTGGAATTTGAATCCAGGCAGTTTGACTCCAGAGATTAACTTCAAAATGTAAATCATCATGTGCTAGAAAACTTGGAAATCCAATTAAGAGTCAAGCTGAGGATAAGCCTACAATTCTACATCTCAGCCTCACTAGCCAAACAGCTTTTACTATACATCTGAGCTCCTCCTTCCAGCCTAAGGGCAAGAATGTTGGGAAGATACATGGGAGAAAGGAGAGAAGACATATATAATCCAGGTGTTCTCACAAATTGCTATTTTTGTCTTTGTCTCCTGGCACCTCTGTGTCACATTTTTGAGGTCATACCAAATTGTTCTTACCAAATATGAGATCCCAGTACCCATGCCATTGTCATGCTATCATTGGTCCTGCCGAGGTCTCTTTTGAAAGAAGCAAACACCTCCAAAGGATATAAACAACTTTGTCTGTGGTGAGCACCCAAGTCTAAAGCCTCTGGGAAAAGAGATTAGAGGCTATTTCCTCTTGTTTCTATATTCTCCATTGACAAAGAAAGTGTTTCTTACTCCATATTGGTATGCACATGCTGCATAGGGCTATCAACCCTCAGAAACTTCTCTCTTCAGCAACTCTGTGTCGCAGAATATGTGCTTGCATCCTGCACCCCCTTCCTACATCCAGCTAGACACATGCCCTGCCAGCTCTGTTATCTGCTTTGATTTATTTTCTCATCTGTATTCTGTACCTTTACCCAAACCAGGAAAAATATTTTGTAAACCTTGTGAGGTTTCATCTTCCATGATCTCTTCATAGAATGGCAAATTGTCTGTTGGGAACATTGAACTGAGCCAATCTGGTGCACACTCTAGCTTGTGTTTCCAGGGATACTCCAAATAAGAATGAACTATGTGTATGGTACCTTCCTAAGACATATCAGAAACAGTATGACAGTAGGAACACAAGTAGAGTTTGTGCCCCTATGTCTAAGAAATATTTTCCTGTGTGTGATGTTGCCATTCTTTTGGCAGAGGGCATTATCACAACTTTTCACTGAAGTTTACTTTTGGCCTCTATTACTGCTACCTACCTTCAGTCATTAGGTTGCCAACATCTTCCAGAACATTGCTGCACCAGCATAGACTAACAAGAGTTTCCTATGTTTGGTAACTTGAGAAGAGCAGATGCTACCAAACCGCAAGTCTCAGTCATTCTCAGATACTGCTCTAAATGCAGGTCGATTTATTTTCTATTTATTTTTCTCTCTTCGTATCTCACTCTGCCCAACTCTTTCATGAATGCACTATGGCTTTTTTGCTTCATTATTTTTTTAAAAAAGGATTTATTTATTTATTTATGTGAGAGGTAGAGTTACAGACTGTGAGAGGGAGAGACAGAGAAAAAGGTCTTCCTTCCGTTGGTCACTCCCCAGATGGCTGCAACGGCCAGAGCTGCGCCGATCTGAAGCCAGGAGCCAGGTGCCTCCTCCCGGTCTCCCATGTGGGTACAGGGGCCCAAGCACCCGGGCCATCTTCCACTGCTTTCCAAGGCCACAGTAGAGAGCTGGATCGGAAGAGGGTCAGCCAGGACCAGAACTAGCGCCTACATGGGAAGCTGGTGTTGTAGGCGGAGGATTATCCTACTGTATCACGGAGCTGGTCTCTTTTTTGCTTCATTCTTAAAAATTTCCCATACATTATCCAGTGTTTTTCGGAGATCCTCTCAAGTTCTATTTTCTCACTGTCGTGATACAAGAAAACTAGGTACCAATTCCTATTTTTGCCTAATTCCCGTAAAGGTACCATTGCCCCATAGTGTTCTCCAGCAAATGATTCTCTTCTTACCTTATTCATGTACTAGTAGACCTGGTTCAGAGACATTCTCTCAGTTTCTCAGATTAATATAACACCACAGTTCAGAGCTCCAGTTCTATAGTAACAGATTTCAATTCGAATACTGATACTTGCCTTTGGTATCTGAATGACCTTGGACAAGTGAATTCATCTTTGTAAACCTGTTTCCTGACTTACAAATAAGATAATAAACCTGTTCCATTAAGATTATTGTGAGGATCAATCTTAAGTGAGGTAGCACAAAAACGGTCTAAAATTGACCCATGCAAATGGGAACTCTCTCCTCCAAGTAGTGGTGGTGTTCTTTTCTTTCTTTTCTTTTTTTTTTTTTAACAAGTTTCATTTATTTATTTGAAAGGTGAAGTTACAGAGAGGCAGAGTCAGAGAGGGAGAGAGAAAGAGAGGTTTTCCATCTGTTGGTTCACTCCCCAAATGGCTGCAATGGCTGGAGGTGGGCTGATTCAAAGCCAAGAGCCAGGAGCTTCATCTGGGTCTCCCACGCAGGTGCAGGGGCCCAAGCACTTGGGCCATCTTCTGCTTTCCCAGTTCATAGCAGAGAACTGGATCGGAAGTGGAGCAACCGGGACTCAAACCGGTGCCCATATGAGATGCAGGCACTGCAAGCAGTGGCTTTACTGGCTACACCACAGCACTGGCCCTGGTTTTACTTTCGAATGGAGACCCCCCACTCTTAGACAAGCTTCTGCTCTGAGGTCCATAATCATGACAGATACCAAGAGCTTGAAGGGAACTGTAGGAAGATGCAAAAGACAAAAGTGGGAATGAGTCTAGAGGTCCAGAACTTTAATTAGAAAATAATGTACATGTTTCCCTCTTCTTCAGCCCCACTCTGTGGAATATGGGCCTGCAGTTTTGGGAAGACGCTGAAATTGGAAGAGAGACTTGAAAGGACTTCTGTTAAAAAGTAGTAAGAGAAACTATAAGCATGGATAAGACAAATAAGGGAGCAAAAATAGGAATAAAACAGGCTGTGAGCAGCAAATCAGAGGAATAGAAGTCAAGGCTGCTTTCAGAATGAAACATTGCTGAAGGAGACAGCTAAGGACTGTGGATCTCACAGGAAATAAGGCAATGTGTTGAGCTTCTATAGGAAGCATCACAGCCACATTACACGTGTCACGCCAGATTCTAACAACAGCAAGATCTGTCTGTGAGTGTCAGACCAGCTCCTGGATGTGAGGGGAGCTACTTTTCTCTTTTTCCATCCCCCATTAGGTGAGGAAAGGTAAGAAAGGCCATGAGACATTAATATGTGACATCTAGATTTTCAACATTGCCAGGATTTTTTTTCCAATCAAGCTGGAGAGGGTGTTCAGAGAGCACAGTCTGTAACTAGAATAGAGGTAATTCCTCCTGTCCCTTCTGTTGTAAATTGAACTGTTGAATGATTTGATGTGACAATGGCTGCACGGGGGTACTTTATAATCTACACAAACATATTGGGCAATTGCAGCTACCAGAAGCAAAGTGCTTATCAGGCCTTATAATAGGTCTCAAAGCCAGGAGGGCCTACACCATAAACCTAGGCAATGCAAACATGGCCCAGAATCCAGCTGACTGTCTTGAAGACCCAGGTGGGTTTTCTTCTTTTAGTATATGTGCTACCAAACTGACAACTGGTTTTCTTCTTTTAACCTGTCATAGCCTGTCCTACGTTTTCTATAATATTTGTGTGATTCAGCATAAAGTATTTATGGTAATACAAACTCTCCTTTGGATGGCTCAGGCGAAATCAAGCTCTATGCCCTTGTTCATGTTGATCCTAGCAGATGAATTTACAGTAATTTTTAAGGCATCCAGAACAGAAGTTATGTCATTTATTACTTATGCCAGGGCCATAGTGATGTTTTGGACTGCTTTCTCCAGTTTTATTATTTTTCTGTAGAAATTGAAGCAGGGACAGTATGAGAAAAAGGCAGACAGTTCTCTCTCCTGTGAATTATCACAAGTAACTTGTGGCCATCTCATTTTGGATGGTTCTGACTTATTTTCTCCCAGAAAAATAATGGAGAGGTAGTAGTTTAAAGTATTTTAAAATCTCTATCTGTATTTCAAAACTGGCAGATGAGGGCAAACATGATGTCCACATAATTAGCATCCCAGTGGGTACATCTGTGTTAGAAGTATGAGTACAACTTGACATAGCAAGGACGAGCCAGTCTGGTTTTTTGGATCAGGAAAATTCATTGCATGGAGCCAAATAGTTCCTGCAAGGCAGCCACAGTGTCTCTGGCTAGAACAAATATTTATTCCTATTCCTGAGTGTGTAGGGTTTGCAGATAAGGTTGTAATGACTGCAGTAGGAGCATTTTGTTGATGTGAAGTCAAGGTCCATTTTTTTTTCTCAAAACTGAAGGTTGAGGAGGAAAACATAAATACGGGAAGGGGCCAATAAAAGAAATCCAACTTCTGAACTGTTTAAAGGAACAGCTATTGAATACTGGCTAAAGATTATAACTGCCGGGCCGGCGCTGCGGCTCAAAATCCTCCGCCTGTGGCGCTGGCACCCCGGGTTCTAGTCCCAGTCAGGGAGCCGGATTCTGTCCCAGTTGCTCCTCTTCCAGTCTAGCTCTCTGCTGTGGCCCGGGAGTGCAGTGGAGGTTGGCCCAAGTGCTTGGGCCCTGCACCCGCAGGAAGACCAGGAGAAGCACCTGGCTCCTGGCTTCGGATCAGCGCGGTGCGCTGGCCACAGCGGCCCCTTGGGGGGGGGGGGTGAACCAACGGAAAAAGGGAAGACCTTTCTCTCTGTCTCTCTCTCTCACTGTCCACTCTGCCTGTCAAAAAAAAAATTATAACTGCCCTGTAGTATGTCTTAAAATCTGATATTGTGATGCCTCTGGCTTTGTTTTTGTTGTATATGATTGCTTTAGTTATTTGGGCTCTCTTGTACTTCCACATGAGTTTTAGTGTCATTTTTTTCTAGATCTGAGAAGAATGTTCTTGGTATTTTATAGAGGTCCTGTTGAATCTGTAAATTGCTTTTGGTAGTATGGACATTTGATGGTCTTAATTCTTTGAACCCACAAACATGGACAATTTTTCCATTTTTTGTGTCTTTTTTTTTCTTTACTGTTTTGTAATTTTCATCATAGGAGTCTTTCACTTCCTTGTTTAAATGTACTTCAAGGTATCTATTTTTTTTCTGTAGCTATTGTGAATGGGATTGAGATTGGAAGTTCTTCAGCCATGACATCGTCTATGCATATAAAGGGTATTGTTTTTTATGTGCTAATTTTATGTGCTACCACTTCACCAAACTCTTTTATGAGTTCCAGTGGTTCTTATTGGAGTCTTTTGGATCACCTATATATATAGAATCATGTCATCTGCAAATAGGGATAGTTTGACTTCCTCCTTTCCAATTTCTATCCCTTTGATTTCTTTTTCTTGCCTAATAGTCCTGGCTAAAACCTCCAAGACTATATTGAATGGCAGTAGTGAGAGTGGGCATCTTTGTCTGGTTCTGGATCTTAGTGGGAATGCTTCCAACTTTTCCCCAATTAATAAGATGCTGTGGTTTTGTCATAAATTGCCTTGATTGTGTTGAGGAATTTTCCTTCTATATCCAATTTTCTTAAGGTTTTCATTGTGAAAGGATGTTGTATTTTATCAAATTCTTTCTCTGTATCTATTGAGATAATCATATTGTTTTTATTTTTCAATTTGTTAATGTGATGTATCACACTGATTGATTTGCGAATGTTGAACCAACTCGGCATATCAGGGATGAATCCCACTTGGTCCGGGTGAATGATCTTTCTGATGTGTTGTTAGATTCAATTAGCTAGTATTTTATTGAAGATTTTTGCATGTGTGTTCATCAGAGATATTAGTCTGTAGTTCTCTTTCTTTGTTGTATCTTTTTCTGGTTTTGGAATTAAGGTGATGCTGACCTCATAGAAGGAGTTTGGGAGGATTCCCTCTCTTTCAATTGTTTTGAATAGCTTGAGAAGAATTGGAATTAGTTCTGTAAAAGTCTGGTGGAATTCAGCAATGATGCCATCCAGTCCTGGGTTTTTCTTTGTTTGGAGGTCTTTATTACTGATTCCATCTCTATCCTGGTTATTGGTATTTTTAGATTTTCTATGTAATCATGACTCAATCTTGACAGATTGTACGTGTCCAAGAATCTACCCATTTCTTCTAGGTTTTCCGATTTGTTGACATACAGCTTTTTGTGGTAATTCTTGATGATTCTTTTTATTTCTGTAGTATCTGTTGTTACATTTCCTTTTCCATCTCTGATTTTATTAATTTGGGTCTTCTCACTCTTTTTGGTTAGTGGGGCCAATTGTGTAGTAATTTTGTTTTTTTTTTTTTTTTTAAAAACAAGCCCTTCATTTCACTGATCTGTTATATGTTTCAATTTTATTTTTTCTCTAATTTTAATTATTTCTTTCCTCCTACTAATTTTGCGTTTGATTTATTGTTGATTTTCTAGTCCTTGAGATGCATTGATAGTTCATTTATTTTATGCCTTTCCAATTTATTGATGTAGGCACCAGTTGCTGTAAACTTCCCTCTTAACACTTTTTGCTATATCCCATAAGTTTTGATGTATTGCTATTGTAATCTTCATTAGTTTCCAGCATTTTTTAAAATTTTCTCTCTGACACACTGTTCATTCAGGAGCATGATGCTCTATCTCTCCATGTGTTTGCATGTGTTCTAGATATTCTTGAATTGTTAATTTCCAGCTTCATTCCATTGTGATCAGAAAATATGTATGGTGTGATTTTGATTTTTTTGAATTTGCTGATTTGCTTTATGGCCTAGCATATGCTCTAGCTTAGAGAAAGTTCCATGCACTGATGAAAAGAATGTGTATTCTGCAAATGTTGGGTGAAAGGTTCTGTAGATATCCATTAGGTCCATTTGGTCCATAGTGTTGACTAGCTCTGTTTTTTTTAACGATTTATTTTATTTATTTGAAAGAGTTACAGAGAGAGGTAGAGACAGAGAGAGAGGTGTTTCATCCGCTGGTTCACTCCCCAGATGGCCACAAAAGCTGGAGATGTGCCAATCCAAAGCCAGGAGCTAGGAGTTTCTTCCTGGTCTCCCAAGCAGGTGCAGGGGCCCAAGGACTTGGGCCATCTTCTACTGCTTTCCCAGGCCATAGCAGAGAGCTGGATTGGAAGAGGAGCAGCCAGGACTAGAACCGATGCCCATATGGGATGCTGGCACTTCAGGCCAGGGCTTTAACCCGCTGCACCACAGTGCCAGCCCAAGCTCTGTTGTTTCTTTGTTTATTTTTTGGTCTCCTTGATCTTTCCATTGATGAAAGTGAGGTGTTGGTTTTCTCCTCTGATGGGTTTTATCTTTGAACTATGTATCTTTGGCACAGTGGAGTGTCTTTTCTTTCAGTGAATACCCAAAATTTTGTGCTTGGTGTGGCCAGGGAGCTCTGATCAGTGCTCCAGTGTAGGGCAAGTATCCAGGGTGACACCAGAGTAGGGCATGGTACACCTCTATTGTCAGCAGGGAAGAGGGTATAATCATCTCTGTTGACATAATCACACCCTCACCTCCTCTCTTCCAAAGTGATCAGTGCCCTGTGTTAGCCTACTGTGGGTGCAACACTCACCCATGCTGCCACATGAACCATACAAAGGATCTGTCCAGTCCTTGTGTAATCATGGATCCTATTGCAATGACCTACCCCAGGCAATGAGGGAGCTCTCAGCCTTTGGTGCCACACACAGTGATTGCCAGAGACCAAGCTATACCCTGCTCCCTATTTTGCAGTCATAGGGTTCCCAACATCATAGCATAGAAGGCTCCCACAGTCACAATGTGCAGAGGATCTGCTCCATCCTGGTAACCTAACCACCCACAGATGGGCAGACATTCCCAGTGCCAAATGCCTGTGGGTGCTTCGCCTTGATTGTTTGAGCCCTGGAGCCTGTGATATGTTGAGAGGCTGGGGGCATCTAACAGTCCAACATGGGTGCCCTGTCAATCCTCTCAACCAGGCTCAGAGTCAGTGGGGAGCATGAAATTCTCCTTCTGGTAAAATCCCTGGATCACACGTGTGCATAAGAGCCACCATAGCCACTTCTCATTTCAAAATGCCACTTCTCCTTGTTGGTTGTCAGGTGAGCACAGAGCTACTGCAGCCACTACTGATTTCAAAATGGCAACTTCTCCTCTCCCGTTGCTGGATGTATGCACCTGAGCTACTTTTGCTGTTACTATTGTCAAGATAGTGCCCTCTCCCAGCTGGTTGTTAGGTGCTATTGTTGGGGGATGGAGAGAGAGAGAAACATTCCCTTCTTTGCTGGGTTAGGCTGGTACCTTTCCCTCTTAGGGCTCCATGCTGGACTCATAGACAGTGTACTCTGCCAGGCTCTTCCTCTGGCTATATCACCTGTGGCACCAGCTGCTGCAGTCTGATCTCACCTTGCTCTCCAAAGCTGATGCTTCCTCCGACTCTCATCTGCGGGAGTTGTGTGTTATGTCCTTACTCATTGCTGCATGTCCGTACCTTCCATGCTGATCCATGCCACACCTTTTTCTTCTGTAGTAATTCCACTGCAGATTTCGCTCCAACTCTCTCCTGGGAATGCACTTCCTCCACTTTTTTGCTGCCATTTTCCCCTAGCCTAAAGCAATATGTCCTTTCCCTATTCCCTATTATTTTGGAGTCTCCTATAGACTATGGTTGATTGATTTATACCATAATCACCCATAAAGCTATGATGTGAGGGCAAGAAATAGAAACTGAAACCCAAAATCTTATAGGACTGCAAATTCACATTTTAGTTAAGGATTACATTTTAGTTAAGGATGAAGAGAGAAATGTTTGACTATTATGCTTCTGCAACAGTAACCATGAGCTGAACTTGTTCTAATCCCAGGCCCACCAACTCGTATTAAGTGCCACCCCCTAATCGATGATCTCTTGAGTATTCCCACTAACCTCATAAAAAGGTCTCACCCAGAATACAACAGTCTTTGAAGAAAGATTCTGTGTTTTTCCTTCTCTGTTGAGTTTTCTGGACAAAATATTCTCTCTCTCTCTCCTTTTTATTGACAGGTAGAGTGGACAGTGAGAGAGAGAGAGACAGAGAGAAAGGTCTTCCTTTTGCCGTTGGTTCACCCTCCAATGGCTGCCGCGGCCGGCGCGCCGCGCTGATCCGATGGCAGGAGCCAGGTACTTATCCTGGTCTCCCACGGGGTGCAGGGCCCAAGGACTTGGACCATCCTCCACTGCACTCCCTGGCCACAGCAGAGAGCTGGCCTGGAAGAGGGGCAACCGGGACAGAATCTGGCGCCCCGACCGGGACTAGAACCCGGTGTGCCGGCGCTGCAAGGCAGAGGATTAGCCTAGTGAGCCGCGGCGCCGGCCTGGACAAAATATTCTATCATTGTGCTACTTACTGTTAGAGTCCTCAGCAGCTGGGACTTATTTAAAGACTGATAATAACTGTTGTGCTAAGTTGTTGTAGTGCAATGGTTCTATCACTTTAGTAAACATCTGGAAGGAAAGAATGACTTTCTTGGCTCCTGGCATGTCACTTTAAATGTCTATATTCAGCAGCTGTTCTTTAGGGCATTCTCCAAAGCACATGGCATCTCTATTGGTCTCACTGGAACAATGTCAATTGTTAAAAAAAAAAAAAACCTGCATGGATGAGAAATTTTGGCCTGCTTTGAGTCCATGCTGGACACCATTGTCTAACAAATTCAAACAAACACATTCTATGCTTCCAGGGTATAAGCGTCTCCTCCTGTACCCTCCACATTGTATGCAATGAACCCTACATTAATGACCATCTTTACTTACAGTCCCCATATCCACCCTAGTAGGACATATCTCATTCCTGATAGTACTGAAACTGGCCCTCTTGTGCCTCCCAAGGCAAGGCTACTGACTAAAATGGTCCCCTGTGCTAATCTGTACATACTTATGTCTGAAGCTTCATCTCAATGGGCGAGGCATCCCTCAGTACCAGCCCTGCTGTCTGGCCCTTGACCATCAGATAACTTATCTGCAGCATGCCTGTTGATTTTGAGCTTAGGAAACAGGCCCACAATACCACCCATATCAAATGTTAATGGTCTAACCCCCTGGATTTTGTCTCATGTTATTCAGGGCCAGATCAATGGGACATTGTTATCAGGTCTGGTCCCAGGCCCATAAGTCTAGATCATGATGTATCCAATGCATTGCCTTTGTTGGTTTTCTGTGCCCACATGGTAGCACTGGACTCCCCTCTTCCCCTTCTGACACGTGTTAAAGAGACTTGAGCAGTTAGAATCCCTAGAGGAAAAGGCTTCATGTGGGCTACACTCCTGCTTGATGTCACACCTCCTTAAACTCACTTGTAGCAACCTCACCTGCACAGGGCTAATCCTGCTTTCCCTCTGACAGCCACCATGCTCCCATGGCTGACAGAAATAAGTCTTCTCCCAACACTATTCAAAAATCCCACAGAGTGTTCCTGTTCTCTAGGTACATTTCCAAGCGTACACTCCTACCTCCCTTCATCCCTCCCTCGGGGACTACCTCATTTGAAATATGCCTGAGTGAGCAATAAGCACTTGAGTTTTTCAAGATCAACTGCTGATTGTGATGTGGTGAGCTTTAACATTGATAATTTTTACAGGAGCAGCAAACTCTGGCTCTGTAACACCATCCATAGGAGAACAATTCAACAAACTGGGATGTATTCCTAGGACACATAGAGTAACACAGCAGTAACAAACAATGTACAACTGATACACATAGCATGGAAGAATCTTAAAAACATCCTGGTGAGAAAAGCAAGCCAGGAAAAAGGAATTTATATAATGTCTGAGAATAGATAGCACCAATCTATGGTGACTGAAATCAGGGAAGTAGTTGTCTCTGTGGGGAGGGGTGGATATTGACTGGAAAGGAACACAAGGGAACTTTCTGTGGTAATTGACTTTGTTTTGATCTGTGTGAGAGTTACAGATGTGAATGCACTTGACAAAAGTATTTCGGATTTGTACATTTTAGTGTTCATAATTTATGCCTCAATTTAAAATGCTCACAGTATAAAAAAGGAAAAGAAAAAAATAGCTACTCCGGAATTCTTTTTGTTTTTCTTTTTAACCCTTTCATTCTCAATTTTTCTGTGTCTTTTTAATGTCAGTTCACCTCTTGGTCCAATTGAAAGTCTCTTTCAATTGGTGAGTTTAGCAGATTTATATTGATATTTACTAGAATCGTTCTACATAAGGACTTACTAATGCCAATTAGGTCATCACCTGTGGGCAACTCACAGCTTGACAACTCAAAATATGTGGAAGCTTCACTGAACAGAGGGCGGTAGATGTAGACACCTGGGGATAGAAGCACATATGGGAGCCTCCTCCCCTGATCCAGGTGACACTGAATTGGCCAATGAAGAATTTTCTGATGGATTAAACACAGTGTACTTACAGTTACTTTTGAAGGGTAAAAAGATTACTTGGGGCCAGCGCTGTGGTGCAGTGGGTTAAAGCCCTGGCCTGAAGCGGCGGCATCCCATATGGGTGCCGGTTCTAGTCCCGGCTGCTCCTCTTCTGATCCAGCTCTTTGCTGTGGCCTGGGATAGCAGTAGAACATGGCCCAAAGTCCTCGGGCCCCTGCACTCATATGGGAGACCTGGAAGAAGCTTTCTCCTGGCTCCTGGTTTCGGATTGAAGCAGCTCCGGCTGTTGCAGCCAATTGGGGAGTGAACCAGCAGATGGAAGACCTCTCTCTCTTTCTGGCTCTACATCTCTCTGTAACTCTGTCTTTCAAATAAATAAAATAAATCTTTTAAAAAGGACAGATTACTGCTGCTTTGAAGAAGCAAATAAGAGGGGCACAGCAGGTAAAGCCACCTCCTGAGATGCCAGCATCCCAGCATCCATATGGGTGCCAGTTCATGTCCTGGATGCTCCACTTCCAGCAGAAGATGGGTGAGCCCCTGCCACCCATGTGAGAGACCTGGAAACAAGATCCTGGCTCCTGGCTCCAGCCTGGTCCAGCCATGGCCATTGTAGCCATCTAGGGAGTGAACCAGCAGATGGAAGACCTCTCTCTCTCTCTCTCTCTCTCTCTCTAGCTCTAACTTCCAAATAAAATAAAATAAAATAAATCTTTAAAGAAAATGCAAAAAGAGAGAAAGAGAGAAAAGGAAAGAGCTCCACTCCACTGCTTCACTTCCCAAATACCTGCAATAGTCTATAGCCAGGCTGAAGCTGGAAGCTGGAACTCAAATCAGATCTTCTACATAGGGTTCAGGACCCTTTTCCTTGTGGCATCAACAATGCCTCCTAGGGTTTTCCCTAGCAGGGAGCTGGAGTTGGTACAAGTTCACTGCTAGTTCACTCCCCAAATGGCCACAACACCAGGGGCTGAGCCAGGCTGAAGCCAGGAGCCTGGAATCCTGTTTGGGCCCCTCACATGAATGACAGAGGCCCAAACTTCTGGGGCCACCCTTCACTGGCTTCCCAGGCACATCAGCAGGGAGCTGGACTGGAACAGCCAGGACTGGAACCTGTGCCCATATAGGATGCTGGCATTGCAGATGGTGTCTTAATACACTGTGTCACAAAAGCAGCCCCAAAGCAAGGCGTTTTAATTTAAAATTTATGTTGCTTCAAAAGTCATATTAAGGGGGCTGCATTGGATGCAGTGGTCAAAAAGCCACAGCCTGCAACACCAGCATCCCATTTGGGTGCCATTTTCAATCCTGGCTTGCTCTTTCTCTGATCCAGCTCCCTGTTGATGGCCTGGGGAAAGAAGCAGAACACGGCCCAAGTGACCAGGCTCCTGCCACCCATGTGGGAGACCCGGCTAAAGCTCTTGGCTTCAGTCTAGCTCAGCTCTGGTTGCTGTGGTCACCTGAGGCATGAAAGAGCAAAGGAAGACTTCTCTCTCTCTGTAAGTCTGACTTCCAAACAATTTCTTTAAAGATATATATTAAAATCATTAACAAAAGTTTCATTAGTACCCAAGTAAAACTGTAAATTTTAGTAGCATAAAATTAGCTTCCAAATTGTAATTAATAGGGTTGTCATTGTGGCACAGTGCATTAAGACATCAACTGTCAAGTTGGCATTCTATATGAATTCCAGGCTTGGCTTCAGCTTGGCCCAGCCCTGGCCACTGTGGCCATTTGGGGCGTGACCCAGCAGCAGTTGGAGGGCCTCTCTCTCTCTCTCTCTTCTCACACACTCACTCACCAACTCTTCCCCCCAAATAAACATGTCTCAAAAAAATTCCAATTTTAGGTTAGAGTGATTGTGATTAAGTTTTACAAATATGGGAAGATAAAAATGGGCACAAAAACAATAATGGGAATAAAAATTGGAGGACATTTAAGCTAATAGAAACAAATTTCACAATATTAAATGACCAATCATAGAATAAAGTCATCATTTTCATCAAAGGAAGTAAAGTAGCACCTTGACAGTAGGGACTCCATTTTGGTGCACTTGAGACTGCATTCTGGGAAAGTAACCTCCCCACCATGAGACTCTGGTCTGAAACTATGATCTCAAATAGTCTGACAATAGCAGTGCACTACATCACCCTTAGCAGAGCACAAAACCCCTAGCATGATTGCTCAAGCTTGAAAGTAGAAAGTTTACACCTGGGTTAATGATAAAGATGTGATTTGTCTATGTCTTACATATAATTTGAATTAATGTCAAGATCATAAATGATAATTGTATGATTGTAACTGGTATTGTCAAGATTATGATGGATATTAATTTCACCTAGGTCTTAGGTTATGTTGACCCCAGTAACTATGTACTCTCTTTTTGATCTTAGCAACCGTGTATAGCAACCGTGCATTCCCCCCCTCCAGATTTTGCGGTTTTTGCCCTTATAAACCCTATGCTGTAGTTCCTCGGGGCTGCTCTGTTCTGGTTTGATCAGAGAGCCCCAGCATGCTGGAAAAATAAAATAAAAAAACCCTTTGCAATTTGCATGAGAGAGGTCTTTTGGAGTCATCCCTCGGGCGGTGGGCATTCTCGACCTTAACAGAAGAAATAGATAATTTTGTGCTTCTAGATGGTGGGAATGAAACAACATGTTTTCTGTTTTTAAAATAGTACCAATGACTTGAAATAAAAGAATATGAATTTGGATAAAAGGAGTGTTTGACAGTTCAGCATTTAGGAGTGACAACCAAAAAGCTTG
Organism: Oryctolagus cuniculus; assembly: GCF_051225735.1. Lineage (NCBI taxonomy): Eukaryota > Metazoa > Chordata > Mammalia > Lagomorpha > Leporidae > Oryctolagus > Oryctolagus cuniculus. The sequence goes on from NC_142888.1 coordinate 52,476,954, forward strand.
TTCATGGTTCCAAGGAATGAAAGGCATATTTAAGAACATTAATGGTAAAGGAAGAAGGGGGGGAGCAAGAGAGAGAGGGAGGGTATGGTGGGAAGTGTCATTATGCTCTTAAAACTGTATATATGAAATACATGAAATTTGTTTCCTTTATATACATAAAAAATTAAATAAGAAAAAATACTAATGGTACTAATAAAATTGTAGGCAATCTTTTTTGCATAAGAAGTTAGAGAGGGGCCAGTGCTATGGTGTAGTGGGTAAAGCTGCTACCTAAAGTGTCGGTATCCCATATGGATGTCGATTCGAGTCCCAGCAGCTCCACTTCTGATTCAGCTCTCTGCTATGGCCTGGGAAAACAGTAGAAGATGGTCCAAGTCCTTGGGCCCCTTCTCCCATGTGGGAGACCCAGAAGAAGATCCTGGCTCCTGGTTTTAGATTGGCGCGCTCTGGCCGTTGTGGCCATCTGGTTAGTGAACTAGTGTATGGAAGACTTCTCTCTCTCTCTCTCTGCCTCTGCCTCTTTGTAACTCTGCTTTTCAAATAAATAAATACATACATAAATAGATAAATGTTTTTTAAAAAAAACAAGTTAGAGAGTATAATGTTTCTAAAGAGTGTACTAAAACAGATTATGAGAGGAAACTTGGTCTGCACAGGTAATGGAAGCAATTTCTAATTCTGCATAGAATCCCTAGCAATGAGATTTATTTATTTTTTTATTTATTTGACAGATAGAGATGTAAATCAATGGAAGAAATTTGAAAGCCCTGGAGCAGAAGTATCAATATTATATGGCAATGTAGCAAATGTAGTGGTGAGAAATACAATTTGTTACAGCAGTGTATCCTTGGGTGATGTGCTAGGAGGTTCCACAGGCTGCTATCTGAAAAGGTAAGGCTGAAAAATGGGGTGTCTCCTTGCAGCACCTGGCACTGTTAAGGGAGTGCAGACTTGTGGCACCTGATGAGGTATAGGGGTGAACTCGCTGGGGCAGAGAAGTCTTGTTCTCTAGGCTTGCCAGGGGCTGAGCTCCGAGCAGGAATGTCTTTCAGGTCTCTGCATGTCAGACGAGAGGCAGAGAAAGAATGGGGCCGGGTGACATGGGGGTAAGACAAGCAGAAGGGCCAGGCCAGGTGCACAGTGAGATCCCAGTGGCCACAGACTGTGGGCTGTCAGGTAGGGAAACACCACAGCAGAGCGGGGACGTTCTGCTCCCCACACCCACGGATCCTGAAGCAGAGGCGATTCATCTCCAGCTCCCCAGGGAGGGCGCTCACTGACTCCCCAGGTCCTCCCTCCAGGTCGGCAGGGCCCCGGGCTCCAAGCCACGTGGGTGTTCTGAGCAGAGCAAAAGAGAGTCCGCCGCCACCGCCGAAGTGCAGTCCTGGCCAGCTGCGGGGCAAAGCAGCTCCAAGCCGATTTCCTGAGGGGGACATCCAGGGACTGCGGCTGGGGGAAGTCGCCACAGCACAGGAGGGGCGTCTCGTGGGGACTCTCCCCCCCGGGGAAGGAGGCAAGCCAAGCCAGTGCGGAGCAGTCCCTTCTCCACAGTGACACTCCGCAGTTACCGAGTGTGGACGGCGGGCCTGGCTTCAGGCTTCTCTTCTCTGGTAAGGCTCCCCGCAGGAGCTCCACCTGTGGGAGTAGCATCCTGGCTGCTGCCAGGTCCCGATGCTCCACCGCCCGCTACCACAAGAGGCACTGCGGGGCGGCGCCCGCACGGTCCCACCGCCGGTAAAGAGCCCGGAGGCGGGGGCCACTGCTCAGCCCCCACCTTCCCGGCTTCCCCCTGCTCCTGTGGGCCAGGAGCGGTGGCCTCTGACGTAAGAGCCTGGCTCGGGGTCTCGCCAGCAGCAGCTGCAGTTTCGGTGGCAAAGTCACCGTCCATGTGGTTTCGCATGCCGCCCTCTTCTGGCCTCAGCACGCTGGCGGATGCGCATCTCCACCCAGCATTCCTGCTTCCTGGGCAAGCCAGAGCCACAGGTGAGAATGGCCACGGTAGAGGTGATGCCCGAGGCCTGCAAGTCTCAGAGGTCCCGTGGCCTCCTGCTCTCCTCCTCGCCAGGAATCCTCTTCAGGGGTGCCTGCAGTGGGGACACCACGTGCTCCCCGCTTCGGAAGCATGGAGCCCCTAATCAGGGGCTCCTGGAAGTTTCTTTGTGGACCCCAGCTACCCCTAGCGGGCCCCTGAATTCTGGGCCAGCCACAGCATCCCTAATGCACAGGCCCAGAGACCTTGTGAGCTTGCAAGTGGCCGAGCTGGTGCAGTTGCTGCTGGTTAAGAACCCGAAGACGGCACCAACCCAAAGGGCTGACGCACTGAAGTATGTCACCCCCAAAGGTCCAGAAGCACCCTCTGACATTTCCAAGAGAGCCTCTGACCTCCCCCACGCTAGTGTTTGGGTTCTAGGTGAAGGAACGCGATGCAACAGGGCACTTGTACGACCTGATCAGAAAAATCCTACCTGCCCTGGAGTAGAGCCTTGCAGGTGGCCAGAGCGCTCAGACTAGGCTCCTGATAATTCCCCAGACTTGATCTTCAGGTAGGCCAGCTGTGTCCCAGAGGAGGTAGTCTGGGAGGTGTTGAGGGTGTTGGATATACGTTTGACTAGCAAGCATTTCATCTTTGGGGAGCCCACGAAGCTGGCCACCCACCAAGCTTATGTGCCACCCAAGAAGCTGGTGCACAAGGACATGTCCAGCCGTGATCCCATGCTCCAGGTGTCCTTGTGGGGCCCTCAGAAGAAGCAAGACATCCGGAAGTCCCAGATATTGTGGCCCAAGTGAATGAATGACACTCACTCCAGATCCTTTTCATGGCAGCAAATGAGGCCTTGGAAGAAAAGGAGGAAGTACCCCGGGCCTGAGATGCAGCTGCTGTTGGTGAGGTGACAAGTGCCAGTGTTAGCACCAGTTCCAGAGCCAGGACCTATGCCCCTGCTGAAGCAAGCATCAGCCCCACTGCAATTGCAAGTGCCAGTGTCAGTGCCAGGGCTAGAGCCATGGCTGGAGCTGTGATCAGCACCTGGGACAGTGCCATGAAGGTTGCTCTGTTCCAATCTCAGGCTAGTGTCAGGGATGGGGAAGGCTGAGACTGAGCTTTCCCTTGGTTTTGCTGTGAGTAGTCAAAGGGCCCTTGGGGCAGTGGGCACTGGGGCTGTGACTTATGAGGTCTGGAGAGGCGGGAGTTGGATTAGGGACAGCACACTGACCAGGGTGTCTATGTTACAGCTGTACTTGTTTCTGGGTGGCTTAGCTTTGTTTGCAAAGTATTTGTGAGTTATCATGAACATTTCTTCTCATGGTAAAGTATTTTATTGGCGTCAGCTGGTTAGAAACTAAATGACAGCAGTATGATGGCAGAGTTGAAACAATAGGCACACCTAAACATTCTTCCCAAATGCTCAGTTCTGCAGATATTTGGTTCAGGATTGAGGCTGGGCATGTAGGCCTATGGGTCACTTTGGTCAAATGTTTCATTTTCCTTTGATTTGCAAAGGAGACGGTTGCTATTTGATCAGAGAACTAGGGCCACTATGTCTGAAATACATTAGAACATTGGAACGAGGTGGTCTTTGAAAGTTGGAGAGAATTGACAGTGAGTCCCTCCCCCAAGACAAGCCAATGAAACAGAAAGTTGGTGAGTCTGGCATACACAGCTGTAGACTGCAGTGTTAGTTTCCTTTTCGCGGTATGGTATTCCCACACGTACATTACAGCCTATATTTGCACGGATTTGCTTAGATCTCCAGAATATAGGGCAAAATGGAAAGGTTTAGAACGTGCTCACTGACTCACTATTCAAACATACATTTCCTGACCAGGTGCTATATGTGAGGCCTTGTGCTGGGGGCACTGGAGACACAGGAATACACCTGCCCTGGCCCACAGCAAGAGTCTCAGTGAGGCTGTCATGTAAATAACGGAGCCACAGGTGGCATTTTGAAGTGTTAGGCGTTGGGGTGGGGATATGAACCAGGTGTTAGGGGAAATTGGGAGAGGGACGTTGAGTGTTGTGTGCCGGGCGTCTGGGAGCGAGGAGGGCTTCCTTGCAGTGAGATGTCAAGTGAGGTGAGAAGCACTGGAGCAGTGGACAGTAACAATGCCCTGAGGCAGCGAATTGTGAGCATCTGGAACATTTTCTTTCTCTGGGGAGCAGATGAGTCAGACCTTGGGGACACTGGGGGTGGGGACATGTGCGGGAGCCAGGATCATCAGTTGTTGGACTTGAGGGCTGAGAGAGAAATGTGGGAAGTGAAAAAGGAATCTTTGGATCAGGTGTTCTTGGCTCTTGGATGACCAAGTGAGAAGGCTTCATCTTTGGTGGGTCTGGAAGCCATTCTGCACTTGACCCTGTGTAGTTATTGCAGCAAGCATCGGGTGCTGTACATTCATCACCACTAAGCAGCACCAGGTGATAGGTGAGAGTCATTCTTCAGGGCCGGCTGCTGGGAGTCACATCTGCCCCTATAGCCCAGGGCCGCCAGGGCTCAGCATGTTCTGAAGCTACTAGTGTGACTGAAGTGACCTTGTTTAAAGATTTATTTATTTGAAAGGGAGAGTGACAGAGAGAGAGGAAGAGATGGAAGGAGGGAGGGAGGATAGGACGGAAGGAGGGAGGGGGAAGGGAAGGAGGGAAGGGGGGAAAGGGAGGGGAGAGGGAGAGGAAGAGGGAGAGGGAGAGGGAGAGAGAGAGAGAGAGGGAGAGAGAGAGAGAGAGAGAATTCAGCCTGCAGGTTACTTCGCCTATTGTCTGCAATACCCAGGGTGAGGCCACGGTGAACCAGGAACCAGGAACTCCTTCCAAGTCTCCCACATGAGAGGCAGGAACCCAAGTATTTGGGCCATGGTCTGCAGCCTTCCTGGTGCATTAGAGGAAACTGGATAAGAAACAGAGTAGCTGCACTCCAAACAGCTCTCCCATATGGGATGCCCACGAAGCAGCAGCTTAACATGCTGGGCCAGATGCCTACCCCTGCTGTTAGATTTTGTTAATAACAAAGGTCTGGACATGAGCATGTAAGGGCAATCCTGTTTATGTGGAGGGGACCTGCTTGTAGGTGTTAGCGATCTGGCCAGGTTAGCCTGGAAAGGAATCAGGAAGAACCTGCAGGGCCAGACTGAGGAGCTCAAACCTAACTGGGTTGGCCCAGGAGCTCCAGAGGTTTTGTGAGCAGGGAGGGCTCCGGTGAAAGCACAGCCTCTCCCAGTGTCAATGCCCACACCAGCGTGGTTTGTAAAGTGCTACTGGTGTTCTTGTCTTGAGAAGGCCCTGGTGGGTATGACGGTTGTCAAAATTGGCCTAGAATTACTTTCAGGACTTCCCAGTTGCTGTGCATGTCTACGTCTCTGCCTGTCAGCCTTGGGAAGCCTTTCTGTGGTCCTAGAAGCATACACCTGGGATCCTAGCCCCAGTTCTCTCAGGGTCCATTCCAGGGTGTGTGGAGCTCAGGGAACATCACACTGCAACCTGTCACTCAATTTCTTCCCTGGGCACCAAGGGCAGGGAGTGGAGGGAAAGACATCATAGTATTTAAGTGGGCCATCTGAGGTGAATGGGAGAAGTGTTTTGTAAGAGCACTAACTGGGTTTGTGTTGCAGATAGTTGGGGCTGATGATGTGCACATCAATCTAAGGTCTTTTCACGACAGGCCGAGTCCCCTACCCCCCCATCGAAGGACACACCCATCGCCAGATCTGCAGGGTGTAAATGTGTTTGCACAGGGAGAGATGGCAGCTTTTCCACATTTCTGTCTGACTTGCCCTCCTCCAAGTTGCAACACGATACTCGTGAAGATGCAATGGTCAATGAGCCACAGCCCCAAGAGGTTCTTTAGAATAGGCAATACTATTCCATGACCAGGACCAAGTCCGTGGGCCCCAATATGTGGGTATGTCTTAAACTCTTGCCCATCTGCAAAGACCAACGTCACTGCTATCAATATAACATCTTTCTGAAAAGGCATGAGAAAGACTTGGTTGCAGAAAACCGCCAGTGATTTGCAGGTTTCTTTCATTCTTGGGAAAAAGAAAAGAGAAAGCAGGGCAATGAGGGAGGTGGTCCACCCTCTTGTGGGAGGCCCCCTCCAGAGTGTGTCTCCCCTGGACAGGCAGAGGCCCTAAACCACCTGACCCTGCAGAGCCAGAGCCGAAGGCCCCAATTTGGAGACCCCAGTGGGATCCGGCTCCCCCCTTCCATAAGAAAACACTTCATTGTGATTTGATGGAAGCCACTGTGAGACCCAGTCACCCATTACTCAGACACAAAGGGCCACCCTTCCTACACTTGCTTGAGTGACTCTTGGTGCAGCAATTTCCAACAGAGCCTCCTTCTTGCAGGTTGGTTGAAGGGGCAACTATGATCTATAGCCTTCCTAGTGGACTTCTGCCATGGATGTTATGTGGCAGGACACATCATGTCAACTCAGGCATGAAGGATGCTCTCATCTTATGAAAATGAGCACTCTGTACTGGAGATGAGGCCATTGGTAGTGGAGGTTCTGTCTTGTGGTTCTTGGGAGTGTGTCATGAGAGCATGGGCCCAAGACCTTTTCTTAAGATGCTCAGGTTCTTCCTCCACCTGACCCCTCCCAACCTCTATGGGAAATCCACCCAGTGCTTCTTAAGTAGGAAGACTGTGTGCATTGCTAGAGGGTGAGGGATCTGATTCCTTCTTCCTCCCTGCACATGAGGGACACTGGGGTCAGAACTGTCACCTGTGGACACTGCACTGCTGATTGGCCATGACCCATTTCCACCACAACCAAGGAACAAGCAGCTCTGTCTCAGGAAGTGGATGGACAGCCTTCCAGAGTGCAAGAAGAGGCTACCTCCTCCCATTCACTGCCTCCCTCCTCCAAGACCTCAACCCCAATTGAAGGCTGACATTAGTGGGGAAAGTCACCTGAGGAATAGATGGACAGCCTTACAGGGTGTGAGAAGAGGCTACCTCCCCCCATTCACTGCCTCCCTCCTCTGTGGGGAGCAACTGGGAGCAACTCGGACTAGACTAAGTTACTGGAATTAAGACTTATTCTATGCATCTGCTCTCCCACAATATGGCGCTGAGAAGGGAGAAGCAGCTTCTACGCAGCTGCCTCCAGTTCAACCAATAAACTGTAGGACCTGCTCCTGATTGGAGGAGAGCGGTGTACTCGGCGTGTGGGTAGCAGAGTTGGGATTGGTGGAAGAGGACTATAAAGGAGGAGAGAGACAACATGCACCAGGAACATCTAAAGGGAAACATCTACCTGAAGGAGCACCTGTGCAGCCCCCGAGAGAGGCGGCCAGTGGTGTGCCGCTCCCCCGCGGAAGTGGGGAAAGTGGCTAGGGGGAACCGCCCTTCCACGGAGGTGGAAGGGACGGTAGCCAACCCGGGAAGAACCAGCAGCAAACCCGGGGAGGGCCGTGCAGACAAAAGAACAGCGCAGGGTCCTGTGTCGTTCCTCCACGAAGAGGGGGAGCGACATAATGGTGCCGTGACTCGGATATGAAGCCTAGGCAGGGTTTAGTGTTGTTCCTCCATGAAGAGGGGGAGCGACATAATGGTGCCGTGACTCGGATAGGAAACTTAGGAGGGAAGAAACGGGAAGAAGTGGAAAATGCCAGAGAGAGAGACTAGCAAAGAGCCTAGGGAAAAGCCGGACAGAAAAGGTGCCGGAAGAAGCTATCGAAAGCCTAGGCATAGACTCGGATACGGACTGTGGGAAAGAAGTTAGGATTTAAAGTGAAAGCAAGAAGAAACTTAGACTCAGATACGGACTGCAGGTTGAAAGTGAAAGTGAAACCTATAAGAAACTTAGACTTGGATACGGACTGTGGGGAGAGGCCAGGAGAAATGAGGGAGGAATGTTGTTGGAAGAAAACTTAGGGAAACATACCGGGTAGAGAAAAATGTTAGGGAGGATGAAGCCGCGAGTGCAGGCCGAGGCGGAGACATAAGCCAGCTTGGAATTCTTCAAGTCAGCCTGGGGAGCAAAAGGCGAAAATCTGGAACCAGAGGCAGAGACGTGGGCCGCCAGGTTGGAATTCGCCAGGTTAGTCCGGGGAACTTGGACTGAATGCCGGCGGCGGAAACGTGAGCTACACTGTGTGATTCGCAGAAGCCGCCGCATGCAGAGAGAGCACGGGGCATGAATAGATAGGGAACGCGGGGCTGGCGCGAGGCTGTGGTGCGGGCGCGAAGGGCGTGGAAACCGCGGAGTGTGCGCGCGAAGCCGAGCTGCGCAGAGCCGGGAGCCCGCCGCAGGGCGGGCGCCGGGAAGCCGCGCAGATGAGAGAAGCGCGGGCTGAAGCGGCTCAGAGCCGGGAAGCCGCCGAGAAGCAGCCTCGGGGCGGGCGCCGGGAAGCCGCAGGGATAACAGAAACAGAAATTTAGAAGTAAAATGAGAGAAATAGGAATGCTGGCAGATAGAAGTAAAATGGGAGAGATAGGAATGCCCGGAGATAGAGAAATAGAGAAAAATAAGGCCTCTCCTCAACATGGCAATGAGAGAGCTTGGATTCGGTCTGCCTGATTAGGGAGGTGGTGAGCACCTGCGGGCGGCTAGCAGCTTATGCGCCGCAGGTCACCGAAGACAGGCACGAATTAACATCAATAAGTCTCCCCACAATACCGCAATGAGAGGGCTTGGATTCGGTCTGCCTGAGTAGGCGATAAGCACCTGCAGGCAGTTCTAGCAGAGCAGAGCATGCGCTGCAGGGCACCGAACACAGGCACGCATCAGCGCCTAAAAACCTCCTCACAACATGGCGAAGAGAGGACCTGGATTCGGTTTGCCTGATTGATAGGGCTTGTAAGCACCTGTGGGCAACTCTAGCAAGCAGAGCAGAGTGTGTGCCGCGGGGCACCGAAGACAGGCGCGTATCAACGCCAAAAATAAAAAGAAAGGGGGATCTGTGGGGAGCAACTGGGAGCAACTCGGACTAGACTAAGTTACTGGAATTAAGACTTATTCTATGCATCTGCTCTCCCACAATATGGCGCTGAGAAGGGAGAAGCAGCTTCTACGCAGCTGCCTCCAGTTCAACCAATAAACTGTAGGACCTGCTCCTGATTGGAGGAGAGCGGTGTACTCGGCGTGTGGGTAGCAGAGTTGGGATTGGTGGAAGAGGACTATAAAGGAGGAGAGAGACAACATGCACCAGGAACATCTAAGGGGAACATCTATCTGAAGGAACACCTGTGCAGCCCCCGAGAGAGCCGGCCGGCGGTGTGCCGCTCCCCCGCGGAAGTGGGGAAAGTGGCTAGGGGGAACCGCCCTTCCACGGAGGTGGAAGGGACGGTAGCCAACCCAGGAAGAACCAGCAACAAAAGAACAGCGCAGGGTCCTGTGTCATTCCTCCACGAAGAGGGGGAGCGACATAATGGTGTCGTGACTCGGATGTGACGCCTAGCCAGGGTTCAGTGTCGTTCCTCCATGAAGAGGGGGAGCGACACTCCTCCAAGGCATCAACCCCAACTCAAGGCTGACATCCGTGGGAAAAGTCACCTCATATATCGAAACCAAAGCAGTCAAGTGTTCCAGGATTTATTAAGGGCAGGGGCGGGGGAAGTAGGGAAAGCATGGAGTCTGGATAGCAGAGGGGTCTTGGTCACTGCTCATGGCTATGTTTGTGGCTCCTCCTCAGTCGCAGTTTTCGAGAGTCCGGTACCCTCCCCTACAAAGGAAAGCAGAGGGACTGGTGAGCCCTTGGCAGCCCTGGGGAATTCAGGGCAGGGCTGGCATCCTCTTGGTGGGACAGGAAGTGAGGCAATGGGCTGGGCTGAGAGCAGTGAGAGGCAGGGACTGGCTGTGAGTTCTCACCTGAAGCACTTGGTGAAGCCTGCCAGGACTCTCTGGAACCGGATCCTCCAAGACCCTCGCAGAGGAGCAGGCTCCCTGAACCAGCTGGTGCCACTGGATGGGTGCTGTGTGGCATCGGACCAGACAAGCACATTCCCAGGGCCTTCTTGCAGGCCTTTTACAATCTGCAAATCAGAGTCAATAGCCTCATGTTAACAGGCCCTGCCTTCCCCCAGCGCCCACCACCTGTTCCCATAGCTATTTTGTGCATCCTCGACACTGTTTGAGGCCCGTGGGATACACCAGCGACCAGCACAGACTACACCCAGGACCCTGGAAGACACCCTGCGACAATGATGGAAACCAGACTCACCCGGGCAGCAGGAGGAATGAAGGGAGAGAAGATCATGCTTCTGTGAGTGTGGGTGCAGCAAGAGGAACAACAGGACCCCCTGGAGACCAGCGCAGCTTCTTACTGTGCTGGGTGCAAATACGCCTGCCCCAGGTTCCAGCCCCTTCCGCAGCCCCCCTCTTCTCTGTCCCCGCCCTATCTTCCTCCCTCCTGCAGCCCAGTGCACTGTGCTCACCCAGTGGATACTTTTCTGGTATGTGACCTCCCTTCTGCTCCTGAGTGTCTTACTCCCAGCCTCTGGAACATCTCTGTTTATCATTTTTCCTTCCTCTGGTGCACCCGGCAAACTCCAGCCAGGTTTCTTACTCCTGAGCAGAACAGCTCAGGGCGGGGGCTTCGTTGTGAAAACACATTGCAGACCTCCTCTAAGGGTAGCTCATTTTCGTGAGTCGTTCAGTATGTGTTGGGTCACTCACGGGTCCACTTTGCTTGGGAACATTCCACTTTTTTTAAAAAAAGATTTTTATTTATTTATTTGAAAGTCAGAGTTACACAGAGAGAGAAGAGGGAGAGAGAGAGAGAGAGGTCTTCCATCCGATGCTTCACTCCCCAGATGGCCGCGATGGCCGGAGCTGCGCCGATCTGAAGCCAGGAGCCAGGAGCTTCTTCCAGGTCTCTCACGTGGATGCAGTGGCCCAAGGACTTGGGCCATTTTCTACTGCTTTCCCAGGCCACAGCAGAGAGCTGGATAGGAAGAGGAGCAAGAGGAGCAGCCGGGCCTAGAACTGGCGCCCATATGGGATGCTGGCACTTCAGGCCAGGGTGTTAACCTGCTGAGCCACAGCGCTGGCCCCGAGCCATTCCACTTTTAAAACTGAGTCTCTCTCCCTCTCCCTCTGCCTCTCCCTCTCCCTCTCCCACCCTCCCTCCCTCCTTTGTAATTGTGACTTACAAATAAAAATAAAAATGAAACTGAAGCCCCTGTGTCAAAATATGCCTCCGTGTTTCGGGCAGACAGGGACAACAGGCCACTGCTTAAGTTTCCTTTTCCTGTGTGTTGGTTTTTCCACCGTGAAGACTTGAACCCTATAGATGAAGTTGCAAGAGTTATGTATAGTTTTCTGAACCACGGATGGGTGTTGAAGGCTCTGTATATCTTCATCCTGTGGAGACAAGTGCAGCCTTATGTATTTGAGCCCTGCATATTTGTCAACTGCAAACCTACGAATGGACCACGGCAATCACCTCTGCCCTTGTGGTGCCACGCCAGAGTTCTAGGTGGAACCAGAGTGCTGGAGATGAGGCCAGGAAGTGTGCAGGAAGAGAGTGCCAAGAACTCTAATAGCACTGAAGGCTTTCACATGAAGATCCCTTTCCTGCAGTGAGACCACTGGCTGAAGAGACCTACTGGCTGAAGAGACTATAAAATTTATGGGCATTGGAACCAAGTCTGAGTGGTCCTTTGAGCTTGAGGAGGGTGTTCTATTGCTCCCAGACAGCCCTGAGATTCTTAGAACTCTTGTGCAAATCACAGGTAAACAGCCATTAGTGTTCATTTATGTAACGAGCCCACAATTGCAAAAGAATCCTTACCAAAATCTTGTGACTTTCCCAGCCCATTTTGCCAAATACCAAGAAACCCCATTGGGAAGTGAATGGATCTCCTGTTCTGGAAACCTCCCTTTCTTCTTGAATTCGTTACAATTAGGTTTTCTCGAACCTACCCCCTGCAGCTTAGGGTTTAGTTGAACATGAGCCCATGAACAAGTGAAAGTGATGTCTCTTGTTCTTATATATGACTAGCTAGATAAATAAAGTCACCTGGTTTGTCCATTGTGTCTAAATGCTTGATTAAACTAGGTTTAAATCGCTAACCTAAAAACAAAACAGTGAAGACCCCAGTAACCAATGTTGTGTCCATGCACAAATTCCATCCTCACATAAGGACACTCCACTGGTAAGTAGAAAGCTTCTTCCAACTCCTGAAGAGACCCCTACATTCCCGGAGAGCAAAGACCCAAATTCTGTGCTATATCCCTAATCAAACTCTGGCTTTCCCTTGGTGCACTTGTGGATGTAACAACTGACCACCAGATGGCAGAACCACACGGAAATAAAGTCCCTCGTCCCCCTCCGCCTACCCCCCTCCCCAGGTCTTTGAGCCCCCTTTGCTGCAGTTAAGGAGTGAATTTTCCTAGGGGCACAGATCAATCCCAAGGTCAGGATGCTCCCTGGTATGCCCAGGGTCTGGGCCGGGGACCCTGACGTCTGTAATGATGGTTAAGGCAGTGATATCTATGGGAAGGAGTCACAGGCTGGGGCACTCAATCCACCTGTGCATGGTGATGTGGTAGTAGGCTGCATGAGGGGCCAGGCATATCAGTCGGTTTCTCAAGGCAGCCACCTTGGAACACTGAAGGGACATTTGGATAGCAGGGACGCAGGGCACTAGAAAGGCAAAGTCAGCAACAAAAACTTTTGTCGACTGCTGTGGACTGGATTCTGTCCCCCCACAATTTACAGTGTGGCCGCAGGGGGTATTTCAAATGCTGGAGGAAAACATGGAATTAATTTTAGTGCAGACAACCCTGAAATCCATGCTGAGGCTTTTTCATAACGGAGGCATTCCATGAAGGTTATGAAGACCCCTCATATTTGGAGCTGGGGCTTTTGGGAGGCAGTGAAGAGTAAATGAGATCCTAAGGGTGGAGCTCTGATCTGATGGGATTTGTGTCTTTATTAATGGATACACCAAAGAGGTTGGTCTCTTTCTCTCAGCTCACAAGCAACAGGGAAAGGCCAAATGACGATCTAGGGAGAAAGCAGCAAGCCGCTGAGGCGGCCCTCACCACAAACTGTAGCCACCAGCTTCCTGATCTCGGACTTCCCGGCCTTCAGAACCCAAAGGAATTAGATTTCTGTCGCTGATGTCACCCAGTCTGTGTATGTTGTCATGGCAGCCTGAGCAGACTAAGTCACAGATGTTGAGATTTTCCAAGAGACGAGTCCCAAGCTGGTTTGGGTGGCCAGACTGCTCCTGCCCTGGAGCCTCAGGCAGGGTGAAGCTGACGGCCTTGCTTAGCCTGCTGCAACTTTTTCTTCTGAGTCTCCCTCGAGAAAATGAGTGGCCTCTGTGGAACTGCCGTGACAGGACCCCGAGTTGTACAGGGTCAAGGGCGGGCTGTAAGCGAAGGTAACAAGACCCCTCACACTGTGGATGAGAGTCACATCGAGAAGCACTCCCCATGTCAACCCCAGCTGCACAAGGAGCTGACCTGCACAAGAGTGTAGGGCTTCAAGAACCAGTTGAATTTTGCATTTGGAATGAATGCTGCAGGGAGGAGGCCCCTGGACCCTGTCTCTCCTGGGATTCGATGGCATGCATTACAGGTAACTGCATGTGTGAATGCACTTGGTCCATCGGAGGAGCTCAATAAAATTTTGTTTCTCAGAGGCTGCTATGAGAGGGGAAGTGAGTCTTATTTTTGCAAGTAACAGCATTACTTTTTTATTAAAGCCTACCAAATAGGAGTATGTCGCTTACTTTTCTAATGTCTTATTTGCATATGGAATCTTTGTGTACATTCTCACTGCACACCACTCAAAGAACACAGGTGAAACAGTGCTCTTTCTCATTCACCCACTCCATTACCAGCCTCCTTATGATCAGTTTCCTCAATCACCACAGTTATGTTCACATCCATGCCCTCATAGAAACACCTGCTTCTGTTTACTGGGATCCTGAGGAAACATATTGACCAGCTACACCTGTTGTGTGGTACTGGCTTGTTGCATTGTATACTAAGTCTGGGTGAACATTTCCCAAGAGATGGTGGAGAACCGTCTCATCATCTCTAAGTTCTGCATAGTGTTCTATGCGGTGTGCCCCGATTCTTTAACTATTTCCACACACAGTGAACTTCATTTTCTTCCAGTCTTTAAAGGTTTCAAATGTTTCTCCAATATCCTTGCTCACAGAGGTTGTGTCTCCCCAGGGATGAGACACAGAAATGGAATTGGGAGAAAAGACTATATACGAGGGTACTTCAACAAGACCCTGGAAAACCGTGTTGAGAGACATGCTTGTTTTGCTGCAAAATTTTGGAAATCTGCTCATAGCTTTTCATTAATACACATATTCCATTAACTTGTGAATAAACCCTCATGCATTTGAACACTAAATAGCCCTTGATAAGTGGATTTCAAAGAGGAAGCACCAATTGATATCCTCAGGACGAGAGTATTCACTGTTTTCCCAATTGTACCGTTTTCTTAAGATTCATTTTTACTGATTTATTGGCTAGGCTAGCGATGGGGAGGTGGGTAGGAAGAAAGAGGGGGAGAGAAAGAGAGAGCAAGAGAGAGTCATTGAGAGAGACAGAGAAAAAGATCTTCCTTCCACTACTTCACTCTCCAAAACGCCTGCAATAGCCAGTACTGGGCCAGTTTAAAGCCAGGTGCTAAAAACTCTATCCAGGTTTCCCACGTGAGTGGCATGGGCCTGCATATTTGGGCCTTTTCCCACTTCCTTCCCAGGTACATTGGCAGCACGCTGGATCAGAGGTGGAACAGCTGGGGTGCACTGGCATTCTGAAATGGGATGCCGACATCTCAAACTTCACCACAAGTCTGCCACTGCTCTCAGTCCCTTTTGATGTTACCGTCTCTTAAGGATTTGCCAATTCAATGGCTGATACATAAGAGATGTTGAGAAAAGACCTCCTTTATGTTATTGAACCTAAATCCGGTACTCGTCACAAGAGAATCCAGTAACTCAGAGGACAAGGACTTAGAGACAGAAAAGGAAACAATGAACTCAGTCTTCTGCCAACCTGGGAAGTGGTGGACCAAGGCCTTAACGTCCAAGCTGTGGGAAATGGCAGGCTAACGTTATGTTAACATCCAAGCTGTCCAGTAAAGGAAAGGGGACCAAAATGTACATGAGCAAATACAGAATGAGCTGCGTGACCAGGGTCAGGTACTGGTATGCAAGGGGAAGAAAGTCCTCCAGTCATTCTGCTGTCCACTGGAGGTCTAATGGTCCCTCTCTCATGGTCATGCTGCTTTAGTTTTGGCTACCAACTGATTTTTAAAAAGATTTATTTATTTGAATGGCAGAGGCAAAGAAAAAGAGAGAGAAAGGCCTTTCATCTGCTGGTTTATTCCCTAGATGACTGCAAGGCCTGGAGCTGTTCTGACCCAAAGCTGGGAGCCAGGAGCTTCTTTTGGGTCCTCCAAGTGGGTGCAGGGGCCCAAGCACTTGTACTGCTTTCCCAGGCCATAGCAGAGAGCTGGATCAGAAGTGGAGCAGCCGGGACTTGAACCAGCGCCCATATACACCATCAGAATTTTAAGAGATTCAGAAGGAAACAGAATTATTAATCAATAGCAAGCAGGCACAGCTTCTGGTACACTTACACAAACCCCGAGAGTCCAGGGCAAGGCGTCCCTGGGAGCCTCTGCTCCTCGGGTGTGGCCTCCAGGGACTGTGTGGGGGTGGCCAGCAGAGGGACACGCACAGCAGATGTGAGAGCAGACAGTTTAGGGGTGCACGTGGCAGCTCTGACAAGGTATCCAGCAGTCCTGGGGGGTCGTAGCGGCGTCGGTGAAGGGTTCCAGAACAGATGCCTGAAAGGCGTGCTGACGCACGGTAGATGGGAAAGGGGGAAGGAACAGCAGGCAGCAGAGCTCATGCTGTGGAACAGGAAACAAGCAGGCCCAGGGAACAGCGCCTGTGCGGGAGTCAGGATTGGCCTCAAGGGGGCCACGCAGACGGTACTAATTGTGCCCCATGGAGACCCTGAGTTCCTTTCCTGAAGGCCTCCGGAGTGAGGGTGCTGTCTGGAATGCCCAGGCCCAGCCCCCGCGGAACTTGGTGAGCACCTGCAGACCCTGACCTAGAGGTTCTGAGGTCTGTCCTGGGGTGTCAGGCAGACATGCGTGTCCTCTAAGGACTTGGCCTGGGGGACTGCAGCCAGCTCACCCGTTTTGGAGCACTGGGCTGTGAAAGAGGCCACTTTGGGCAGGATGAGAGGCCAAGGCGCTCACAGCACATATTAGGGGATGGAGTCAGGGGAATGTCTTTGTGGGTGGTGATACAACACGTGCACAGCACAGCCCTGTGACCAGGCAGCTAAGTGGCTGGAGCTATCCAGCTGCACCAAACCCCATCTTGACCATTTGGTTTTCTACTGTTTGGTGCCAGGCTATGCCTGCTGATTACCCACGGGTAGGGTGGAGGGTGACCCCACCTCAGGCAAGGATCCTCCCTGCAAGCCCTGTGCTAATGGTAAGCAGAGAGCAAGTAGCCCACAAAGACTCATCTCTCAGGTTTGGGCCTCAGCAGACGCAGTGGGAGCCCTAGCTGTTGCTGAGCCCCACACAGTCTCACACCCCTTGCTCTCCCTCCTCAGGCAGCCCAGTTTCCATTCTGGAATGCAGAGGGGCCTTGGCATCTACAGGATGATGGCACAATGTCCATATCTGGGAACAAGCAGCTCCCACTGTCAGGGGTGGGGTGGGCGGAGGATGCTCAGGGCTCCAAGCTGCAGGAGATAAAAGGGATACTGCATGCCCTTGTCCCACATCAGAGGAGAGCACAATAGGCCTTAGTGTCCATGACCGTTAAATCATTTTTAAAGTATCAATTTACTGGGACCATGCTGTGTGTTAAGCCACAGGTCAGGCACTGTTGTTCCAGCACAAACCAGAGTTGGGAGAGTTGTGCAAAGGGACCCTCACAGTTGTCACTTTAGTGTGCTCAAGGCTATGATGGAGAAAGTAGATGGTACGTTTCTGTGCACAGCAGAGGGAGTCAGTGACCGAGACTACAGTGATCTGGGAAGAAGGAAGTCAGTGAGAAAATTAGGGGACAAAAGGACAAGTGGAAGGCTGAGTATGGAAATGGTGATTCCAGAGGAGACCCATAAGTTCAAAGAATTGAAAGCCTTTCTTTGAGACTGTGGACAAATGGCAGCCATGCTGTGCAGAAAGGAGATGCTGTATGAGAGAAGTAGAGTTGTGATGCCCAGCTGAGGTGTCTGAGGGATGAGAGGCAAGGCCAGAGAGAAAGGGGGGGTTTGTACAGAATCATGCCGTTTGGATCTGTCTGCATGGCTGGCATGGCTTGTGTCCCGTGATCCTGTCCCCGTGCAGTGTTCTACAGTGCATCCTGGGTCGTCCAAGTGCACCTCCTCCAGAGCATAATGGAGAGCTCAGAGTGAGACCCAGCTGTGGTCTTTCTTAGAAGGCAGTGGCCAGATCCTGTGCTCTGTGTCCTGGGGGATCTGCAGACCAGTGCATTATGAAGACAAGGGTAGGGGATTCTCTAGAATAAAGGCAGGAAAACACAGGGAAGGGCTGTTTCCAGGAGGGTGTGAAGGAAGTGAGTAAAAAGAGGCATCATCGGGGGTAGGGTTCTGGAATGAAGCACCAGGGACAGAAGAAGGTGATGGGAACTATGGAGGAAGCAAGGCTGGAGGTGACAGTGAGGAAGGGAAGGAGTGTGAGAGGAAGCGAAGAAGGGAGGGAGGGACCAGGGCATGTGGTCCTTTGCACGAGGGATATGGGCTCTGACCTGGCCCACTCTGGGAATGCCTGTGTCCACCAGAAAGTTTAGGACAGTATCTACTCAGATAGGCCTCCCTTCCAGGAGAACACAGGTTTTATTCTCCTTGCAGGGAAAATATTTTGGTGGCAATGGATTTTATTTTTGAGCACTGGAATTGTGGGTCACAGGGATCTTCCCTAGATGAGATTGCAGGGCCCATGTCAAGTAGTATATAGTATATTTTAAAAGTATATTAAAATGAGCTGCATTCACTGAGGGCCTACTAGGTACCACCCACTCTGCCATTGGAATTGTATAAATGAACTTGTCCTATCTGATAGCCCTGTCAGGTGCAGCTCAATCAGATCTTACAGAAAGGCCTGCTGAGGTCAGAGACTGAAGTGACTTGCTGAAGTCACACAGCTGATTAGTGACTAAGTGGGGACTTGCCCCTGGGTCTGCCTCAAATGTGGACACACCCCACATCACCTGTCTTCTTAGAAGCCCTCCCAGCCAGAGCTGGCCCTCCAGTCCCTTTTACCCGGGCCCAGCCTCTGTGTATTAGTCCTGTTGTATTAAGTATCGCCAATTGCTGAACAAGAAGTCACCCCAAACATTGTGGCTTCCAACTACAAACAATGACTTTTATAGGGTGCTGTGGATCAGGGTCCTGGACATGGTTTAATTGGGTCCTCTATTTCCCAGGCCCTCAAAAGTCTATCAACAAGTTGTCAGCCCACGGTCTGTGGTCTCCTCTGTAGACTTGACTGGGGGAGGCTCACCTTCCAAGTCCTCTCTTGTGGCTGCTGGCAGGACCAGTTCCCCAACAGTTGTGGGCTCGAGGGCTTCAGTTTCTGTCTGGTCATTGGCCAGAGATGGCAGACTGTTCCTCACCAACTGGTCTGCTCCATCAGGCAAATGGGCTAGATGAGCCTGAGAGTGAGACCATGAACGTGAGCAAGATGTAAGGAAGTCAGGCTCGCTATAGCCCAGCCTCAGAAACAACGTGCACCACATTTGTCCCGGCTCTTGGTTAGCCGCAGGTCTGATGGCTGGCATTGTGGCACATCAGGTTAAGCTGATGCTTGCAAGCCAGATAACATATGAGCTTCAGTTCATGTCCTGGCTGCCCCACTTCCAAACTAACTCCCTTCAGTGCACTGGGAAAGCAGTGGAAGATGGTCAAAGTACTTGCCACTGCATGGAGTTCCAGAATCCTGGCTTCTGTCTCAGCCAGCCCTGAGCATTGCAGCCATTTGAGGAGTGAACCAGCATATGGAAAATGCCTCTTTCTCTGCCTCTACTTCTCTATTAATACTCTCCCTCTCTCTGTAACTATGCTCTTCAAATAAGTAAACAAATCTTAAAAAAAAAAAAAAACAAGAAGCAAGTCAGTAGGTGCAACCCCCCCAAAGGGGAAGGAATTCCATAGGAACCCTGAGTGCCAGGAGGTACGTATATCTGGGAGGTGTTTTAGAAGGCTGCCTACAGTACATGTTCCTATACCTGACTCAGTACCCCAGCCCCTTAGGGTGTCACACTCTCTGATGGAGCAAAATGTTGATGGACAAGCTTGGATGATGCTGCATGACCTACTGAACCTGCTGATCTTCCAACAGGCTCATAGGATGGGTATGCCAAAGATTCATATCTTCTGGGTCCTTCCTACCCTATTTCCATCAGCAGTGTAGGGTCACTGGGTCCATGACTGTGAGAGCAGCTGCCAAGAGACCAGCCCCCTTTGTAAATTAGATGCTTGTGACTCTTGGGAAGGGCTGGGACCCAGGTTGGGGCTGCCGGCCTCCCCTGGTGAATTGGAGCTGCAGAATTAAGATTCTCCATGGATACAGGGCACACCCAGTGAGAGCAGGTTATAGGTGGGTGAGGCCTGGTTCCCAGGTGATCTGTAGAGGCAGCTGGGAGGCTCTTGTTTTTGCCCTCTGGGTTGGATTCTGTGTGGAAGTCCCTAGGTCCTCTCGGATGCCTTGTGGGAACATTTCTAAGGCAACATAGGAGCGCTCATGCCAGAGAGGCAGCTACTCTGACACTGCATGGAGACCCAGCAGTGGTCACACACTCAGGGTGGAGGAGCTGCTCTAGGGAGCAGAGAAGGAGTGCAGCTTGGGGGTGTTTTATGTGGATTCACAACAGTTCGCTCAGAAGCACGGGGGGCTCTGAAGCACTTAAAACAGAGCGTTATGACCTGTGGGTGGTGGCTGCCCTACTATTCTCCCTGATTTTCTGATCCCTTCAAATATTGCAGCAGAAAAACTCTGAAAGTGGGACACAGAACAGAAGGAGGGACTCCCAGGGTCACTGCACCCCTGTTTTTCCAGGTGCCTCTCAGAGCCACGTGCATTCATTTGAGGGTCCTGGTGCAGTCTGGAGTCTCCCAGGAACTGGAAGTTTCCATGAGGTTGTAAGTTCAGGAATGCTCGGGCTGGAGATGCCTGGCAGAACTTTACCAGCAGCAAATCAGTTGCAGAAAAGCCTGGACTTCTCCCAATTCCAGGAAGCCCCCACCTGACTCAGATCTTCCCCTGGGGCTCCTTTGTTGCAAGGTACAGCAAGAGCAGCTTCCGTAGGGACCTAGGATCCTAAGAGAAGGCAAACAGCCCGAGATAATGGATCAGGCCATGTACTGGGGACGTGCCTCGAAGGTGTGGTGCTGGTTAATGTGATCAGATAACTCAACTTCTCCAAAGCCTGTTCTGTTGATTCTGCCAAGTCGACCCTCTACCTGGCCCCACCTCACTGCCCCTCAACCCACAACCCACCTTCTGCCCCAGGCCCTCAACTGTCACCCAGTAGCTGCCCATCAAGCTCCCGATGACGTGTTTTCAGACAGCACATTTGCCCTCTGTGAGGGCACAATGCTATCTCAGCAATGCTGAGAACAAGCAGTTCTGTTCCCAGGCACAGAAGAACCAACCCATGTGGCTACTACTGTTACACTGTGTGTCCCTCAAGCGGCCCTCCCTGCCTCCTCCACCAAAAGGGCTGAAATACAAACCAGAGGAGGGACATGTCAGTTTGGAAAGGGACAACTAAAAGCACTGAACCAACAGAGTTAAGTGTGACTGCATTTATTTCAAGGCCTGCAACAACAGTGGGGAAAGCAGGGCAGCAGGGTAGCAGATTGGGCTTGGTCCCCCTTTATGGCTTGGTTTGCAGCTTGCCTGTCTGAATTTCGTTGTGCCTGGAGCTTGGGAGCCTTGGGGAATTCAAGGCAGGCCAGAGGTTCTCAGGGTAGGGCAGAAATGGAGGCATGTGGGCTTGGCTGTAAGCAGTGACAGAGGCAAGGGCTAGCTCTCATCACTCTCATGAAGCATATGGTGAAACCTCCTAGGGCTCTCTGGAGCCAGCTCCTCCAAGACCCTTCTAGAAGAGAAGTGTTCCGGGGCCAGCCTGTGCTAGGCCAAATCGGGAACCAGGAATGCCATCTGCATCTACAACATGGGTGGCAGGGATCCATGTACTTGGTACATTTTCTGCCCCCTCCCGAGTTTGTGATAATAGAAGATGGATCATAAGCATTCCAGGTAATCTAATAGGAAATGAGGGTGTCCCAAGGGATCACATATCCACATATCATAACATCTGACTTTAGCGGTAGTTCTTGAGACAGGCTACTCAGTCAGTCTCAGCGCAGGCCTGGGAACTCTCCAAAGTCCTGACCTTGAGGCTGCCAAAAGGTGTGTCTTGGACTTAAAATAGGTTCTCAAACCCTGGGGTGGGCCTTGACACTAGGTGCAATGTAGTCTGAGACCCAAGAACTTTGGACTCCTTCTCGCTTCTTCCCTTGTGGACAACTCTCTTTGGTAGTTTACGCATTGCTTTCATTGTCCAGTCCACTTCACAATGGCATGAGGTTAGTGAAATGTATCCCAGTTTTCAAATGTGGAAGCCAAGGCCCAGAGGAGATGTAGGCCCTGGGACCCAGATTCTTTTTTTTTTTTTTTTTTGACAGGCAGAGTGGACAGTGAGAGAGAGAGACAGAGAGAAAGGTCTTCCTTTTGCCGTTGGTTCACCCTCCAATGGCCGCTGCGGCCGGCGCATCGTGCTGATCTGAAGCCAGGAGCCAGGTGCTTCCCCTGGTTTCCCATGCGGGTGCAGGGCCCAAGCACTTGGACCATCCTCCACTGCACTCCCGGGCCATAGCAGAGAGCTGGCCTGGAAGAGGGGCAACCGGGACAGAATCCAGCGCCCCGACCGGGACTAGAACCCGGTGTGCCGGCACTGCAAGGTGGAGGATTAGCCTATTGAGCCACAGCGCCGGCCAGGACCGAGATTCTAAGGTGAAATCCTAACCCATGTGAGCAAGACTCCAAAGCCATGACCATGCTGGGGTCATAGAATGTTGTAGGTGAAACGTGAGGCCCCTTCACTTCTCCCCAATCCTAGTCATAGAAAGAATAATGTACACAGCAAAAATGAGCCTCCATTTGGCTCCAAGAAGAAGCCCTGTCTCAAATTCCACAAGACATGGTTTTGCAGAAGTAAGGGCAGGATAATGGGCCTGCTGTCCAAACTCGGAAGAACACCAGTATATCTGGTGTCCAGTACCTGAGAGAAGACTAACCGTGACTTTGACTCTCCTTCCCTAGGGGAAAAAATGCTTCTGAGCTCACATTCCAAATACCTTTGTGTTAGGTTGTTTAACCCCAGCTGAGATAAAATGGAAGGAGATGCGATAGACCACCAGTGATCTTTTCAGCCCCTCATAGCCCTCCTCTATGTAAACTCTCAACAGCTATTGCGAAAGCCATCATAATTTGCAAGCAACTGGCTGCTGGTGCATGGCCTGAGAGCTAATGGCACCCAGTGCCAACACCAAAGGCCTTTCCTCCAGGCAGCTGCTGAATGTGAGCTGTGGGTTCCCCAAGCATCAGCTACTCTGTGGAGGGTCATGCCACTGGATCTCCACAGCCCTTCTGGGAAGCAGAGGATATAATCCTTTAACACACTGGACTCATGCTCTCAAGTAGGTAGCAAGATATAAGAGCTTCTCACTGATCAGGGAATCGGTGAACAGTAATAAGCCCCTGGAACAAAGTGAGGACATGGATGGAATTCCAATCTTTTACTCATTCATCCTGTCAATGTCAGAAAGCACAGAGCTGTGAGTGTAATGGACACTGTTACTACTATAATCATCTGCTGCCCACTAGTGATCATTGGCCCAGTGATCTTACAAATGCCACCCAAATAATCGGGGATCATGTCTTCACAGGAAATATGGGATGTCATCTTCCCTGGGGCCAGGTTTGCCTAACATTTGTCCTCATGTTTTAAGTCTTTCAGTCCTCAAAGCAAGTGAATAAGGTGATTCTAGGTCCTGCCTATGGGAAGAGAGGTACATGTTAACCTCCACATCCTCAGAGGAATTTGATGGTTAAGCAAACCTAAGCAAAAGCTTCAAATACATGCCCCCTGTGTGTACAACCAGGATTTCCAGGGAATACCAAAAGTAGATGTCTGTCTGCTCTTGAGCAGCCAATCAAGGTTTGGGACAGCCTCCTTTGTTCACATCAATTCTTCATACCCATTTTACCCACCAGAGTGAAGAACCACCAAGATCGAGCCAACCTCCACAGCATAAATGAACACATAAATGTGTTCCCATGGATGTAACACAAACAAAACCCCAGATGCATGGAATGTGTATCAGCTTCCTGAATGCAATAGGCTTCTCTTTATTTCCTGTGCAATTGCTGAGAATGTTCCAGGCAACTTCTCAGCAACCCACTGTCTCTATGGATTTAGCAGAGTCCAAGTCCCCATCTGACTTCTCCAGCCTCTCATTGACTCCTCCTGCACCTGTGCTCCCTGTGTTGGTGAATGGCACTCCCAGGCCAAGGGCCACTCAAGCCATAAACCTAGGCATCATCCCTGTCTCTTCTTTGATCTTTCCCTGAGACTGATGTCCAATCAAAGGCAGACCATCCTACTTATCCTAAGTTAAACCTCTCTCAGATTCTACCACCTCTTCCAGTACTTTCCCGCAGAAAGTTCAACCGATGATTGAGTAAGTGGTATACTGTGGGCCTGTCTACACTCTGGGATTGAGACTAGGAGTGTCTGAAGGGGGCCAGGTATAAACAAAATTGAGTTGCACAGTCACAGTAGCTCACCAGTTGAGGGTTGCAATGAAATGCAGCTTCCGCATTACAGTAAGGAAATAGACGGATGTGATTTGACAGGAACCTTGGGAGTCCACTCCCCTGTTATTCTGTCTGCAAAGTTTACCAATTAGACTCAGTCTTCTGCAGAAGGCCAGTAGTTTTCTGACTCTGTCCAGGAGTACTCTGAAGTTCGGTATACCTACAGGACCATGGGAAGCAATGGGCATGGGGGCTTGCAAGCGTAACAGCTTATCCATTGGATCATGGTATCAGTTTATTAGTGGAAACAATTCCCCAGTGGGGTGCAGTGTCTGAAGACTTTGGATAGTGAATAGTGGGAACTATCTCCAGGCAACTCTGACTTGAAAACCCTGAGCTTTGGCTTCGGTTTGCTTAACCATCAAATTCCTCAGGAAATCTGTGGAAATCTTGGAAATCCTTAAGGCTTTAGCTTTGTGTTCTTGGGAATGCAAGTGCAGACTCTTGCCCTTATGAAGATGGGCTGATGCACATAGTAGAGCAGGAATCATTGACTCTCAGTTGTGAAATCAGCTGCTAGACTGCACTACTACTATGGAGGGTTCTTGCTTGGCTCAGTCAAGGACTGGCTACTGATCCCCGACTGCTGATGGGATTTCAGAATGGGGATGACATTGCTCACCTCATTTTAGATGATGGCAGAATAAAAGGAAAACACACGCACAGTTTCTGTAGTAAGCTGGTTGTTTAAATATGTTGTAGGATTGAGGGGCGAATGTCTTCGGGTTGCCCAGGATTCACTGGAATATAGCACCTGAGAGCTGAGGGTGGCGGGGGCAGAAAAGCAAACTTACTCTCTTGCACCCTTGCTCACTCTAATGCTCTTTTGTTCTCTACAAGTGCTGAGAGATCCTGGTGGGGGGGGGGCATGACCTCATCCTTGTCCTGAGACACTGTGCATTCAACTCACCCACATTAGCAATCCTGCAGGTACAGGAATGTTCAAATGATGTGCATAGGTGTGGGGACAGATGTGCAAGCCAAAGAGCAAAGCCTAGAATTTAGGTTCCATCGTGTTTCTGAAACAAACATGCAAAACTGATAACCCATACCATTCGCCACTGCCGACCTATCTTGTCTCCTTCTGGCACAAGTTGCTCTGCATGCTTAGGAAGCCCACAATGCAATACAGAATGGAAGCTGTTCTTGAGATGCCTGAGTTCACACGTTTCCAGCCAGGGATAACAGTAAGAGGAGGCATGTTTGATGCCTTTGGGCTGAATCTCAGACCTCCACAGCCAGAGATGAATTGAACATAAGGTGCTGACAGTCTATTTTTGAATGTGGCGTCAAAAGGAGAGACAACAAAAGAGAAATAAGCAAATAGTGCTACATCAAACTCAAAAGCTTCTGCACACAAAAGGGAGCAATCAGCAAAATGAAAAAGCCACCGATGGAATCAGAGAAAAGATTTGTCAACCACATATATAATGAGCAACTAATATCAAAACAACCTCAAACTCTCAATAGCATAAAGACACACAACACAATTTAAAATGGGCAAAGTACCCTGCATAGAAATTTTATCAAAAAGACACCTGCGGCCGGTGCCACGGCTCACTAGGCTAATCCTCTGCCTTGCAGCGCCGGCACACCGGGTTCTAGTCCCGGTCGGGGCGCTGGATTCTGTCCCGGTTGCCCCTCTTCCAGGCCAGCTCTCTGCTGTGGCCAGGGAGTGCAGTGGAGGATGGCCCAAGTGCTTGGGCCCTGCACCCCATGGGAGACCAGGATAAGTACCTGGCTCCTGCCATTGGATCAGTGCGGTGCCCCGGCCGCAGCACGCCGGCCTTGGCGGCCATTGGACGGTGAACCAACGGCAAAAGGAAGACCTTTCTCTCTGTCTCTCTCTCTCTCACCGTCCACTCTGCCTGTCAAAAAAAAATTAAAAAAAAAAGACACCTGCAAGGTCATGAGTTGGGTGCAAATGTGCTCCCCAATGAATCATCAGGGAAATGTAAGTCAATCCCAACAGATTTTAACCCAAACCTGTATAGCTTGGTATTATAAAGGTGAGAGATAAGTATTATCAAGAATGTAGGTAACACTTCTCCCACTGTAGGTAACACTTGTCCAGCTTTTGGAGTGTGTAAATGGCTACAGCCGTTATGCAACACAGTATCCAGTTTCCTCCAAAAAATTAAAAACAGAGGTACCATACAAGGATTCTTCAAGAAGTTGATGGAAAATATGCATTGTGAGAAACCTGGGTGTGGATTTCACACCAAGCCCTAATCAGGATGAGACATCAGTTTGAAAAGAACCCCTGTCAGAGAAACATGAATTCTAAAATTGAAGCAAGAACAAACATCAAATTTTTGGTGTAGTTGCCTGGAAGCATGGTAAGATTTCTGATGCTTCAGGGAATGTTTATCAGGATAATGCTTGAAGAAATCAGGAGCACAGACATGGATAACTCACTTTTAGGAGTGATGAGATCATGTTGAAGATGATGCTTGCAGCAGCAGACTGTCTCGACAATTTATGAGGAAAAATTAATTTCATATCACTCATATTGATAAGAACTGGTGATTAATGGCAGAAACAATAGACCTTTCTTTTTTTAACTTTTATTTAATGAATATAAATTTCCAAAGTACGACTTATGGATTACAATGGCTTCCCCCCCATACCGTCCCTCCCACCCGCAACCTTCCCCTTTTCCACTCCCTCTCCCCTTCCATTCACATCAAGATTCATTTTCGATTCTCTTAATATACAGAAGATCAGCTTAGTATACATTAAGTAAAGACTTCAACAGTTTGCTCCCACACAGAAACATAAAGTGAAAAATAATAGATGATTTTTTAAATGATGATGAAATCAGATCGGACCTATTGTCATGTTTAATCCCAGTGAGAGTCAAGTTGGGAATTGATAATTTCTTTTTTTTTTTTTTACATAAGATCAGTTTAGTATACATTAAGTAAAGATTTCAACAGTTTGCACCTCCATAGAAACACAAAGTGAAACATACTGTTTGAGTACTCGTTATAGCACCAAATCCCAATGTACAGCACATTAAGGACAGAGATCCTACATGAGGAGCAAGTGCACAGTGACTCCTGTTGTTGACTTTACCAATTGACACTCCTGTCTATGGCATCAGTAATCTCCCTATGCTCCAGTCATGAGTTTCCAAGGCTATGGAAGCCCTCTGAGTTCTCCGACTCTTATCTTGTTTAGACAAGGTCATAGTCAAAGTGGAGGTTCTCTCCTCCCTTCAGAGAAAGGTACCTCCTTCTTTGAAGACCTGTTCTTTCCACTGGGATCTCACTCACAGAGATCTTTCATTTAGTTGTTTTTTTTTTTTTTTTTTTTTTTTTTTTTTTTTTTTTTTTTTTTTTTGCCAGAGTGCCTTGGCTTTCCATGCCTGAAATACTCTCATGGGCTTTTCAGCCAGATCCGAATGGCTTTAGGGCTGATTCTGAGGCCAGAGTGCTATTTAGGACATCTGCCATTCTATGAGTCTGCTGAGTATCTCGCTTCCCATGTTGGATCACTCTCCCCTTTATTTATTCCATCAGTTAGTGTTAGCAGGTACTAGACTTGTTTATGTGCTTGCTTTGACTCTTAGTCCTTTCATTATGATCAATTGTGAACTGAAATTGATCACTTGGAATAGTGAGATGGCATTGGTACATGTCACCTTGATGGGATTGAATTGGAATCCCCTGGTATGAGAAACAATAGACATTTCAATTGGCTCAGTTTATGGCTGGCAAAACTCTTGTGCCCAGAGCAGCTGGAGACATGACCAGAGTATTCAATGGAAAATTTAAACTAATGGCATCAAGATCCTGAAGACTTGTCAAAGAATTGTAACAGGAAATAAAGCATGGCCTTTCCAATATGATCCTGAAGACAGAGCAGAACCAGTACACTGGCTACCAAGAGTTGAAATGGATCCAGTGAAAGCAAAAGCAGATTCATCAAGAGCAAAGGTCACAGCAACAGTTGTTTTGCAATGCCTTCAGCATTTTGCTTGTTGACCTTCTTGATAGCAGTGTTATAGCATCTGCTTAATCTGCTTATTATCAGAACATTTTGAAACAGTCATCCAATGCTGGAGCATAACAATACCTGGGGAATCTTCACCAGAAAGTCACTCTCCACAACAGCACTCCTGCTCAGTCTCCCCATCAAACTAGAGCAAATTTGCAAGAGTTGCAAGGAATAATCGTTAATCATCCACCATCCAGTTGGGATTTCATTCTTTCCGCCTTGTATTTTACTTTTTGTTTCCTAATATTAAAACATCTTATAGAGCACTCATTTTTCTTCAGTAACTTATGTAAAAATGACTGCATGGACGTGGTTAAATTCCTAGGACTCTCAGTTCTTTACAGGTGGACTAAATGTAGCTGTATCATCAACACAAATGCCGTGAACTTGAGAAACAAACTTTATTTTTTATTTTTATCTTTTAATCTCAGTTTTCTGAGATTGTTTGCAGTTTCCTCTAATAGGTACAGATCAGAAGCAGATGAAATCAGTGCCTTCAGTAAGAACACCCAATTTCACTGAAACAATGTTTACAGTAGCCCAAGTTCACTGATACAATGTTCAGAGTAGCCCAAGTTCACTGAAACAATGTTCACAGTAGCCAGTATATGAAACAACCTTTTATGTGTTTATGGGTAAATTGATAAAGCAATGTGTGTGTGTGTGTGTGTGTGTGTACATATATAGGTATGTGTGTATGCCTATCCATGTGAATATGTGTACACATGTAAACATACACATGCAGAGGAATATCATTAAGCTATAAAAAATACGAAAATCTTGCAATATTTAATTTGAATGAATCTGGAGGACAGTTTACTTTCTGAAATAAGCCACGCACACAAAAGGCAAACACTATATGATGTCACCTACGTGTTAACTCTAAGAAAGCCCAAACCAAAGAAACAAAGAGTAGCAACAATGGTTGGCAGAGCCTCAGGGTGGGGGAAATGGAGAGATGTTGCTCAAAGGGTCCACCTCTCATTTACAAGATGAATAAGCTCTTGGAAACGAATATACCACATGGTGACTATGACGGACATTGTGTATACATGTATATTTATTTATGCTCAAGTAAATGTGTTATGGATTATCCTATTTGTACCTTTATTTTTAAAAAATATTTATTTATTTATTTAAATGAAAGAGTAACACAGAAAGAGGAAAGGCAGAGAGAGAGAGAGAGAGAGGTCTTCTGTCTGCTGTTTCACTCTCCAATTGGTCCCAATGGCTGGAGCTGCGCCGATCCAAAGCCAGGAGCCAAGAGCTTCCTCTGGGTCTCCCACATGGGTGCCTGGGCCCAAGGACTTGGGCCATCTTCTACTGCTTTCCCAGGCCATAGCAGAGAGCAGGATGTGAAGTGGAGCAGCTGGGTTTCAAACCAGTGCCCACATAGGATGCTGGCACTTCAGGCCAGGGCATTAACTTGCTGTGCCACAGCGCCAGCCCCTGTACCTTTATTTATTAACATTTTACATAAATATTTTATATTTTCATGGGTATGCAATATATTAAAGAAATTAATTTATACACTAAATTTATGATATTAGTTTATATTTATATAAAAGTAATACATTTGGTATATTGCCATCCTGGTTGAGCATCCATTGTGTGAAATGGAGGGCTGCAGATTTCAGAGCTTCTCAGATTTGGGCATGTTTGCACATAAGACTGCGTATTGAGCTGTCTTGAGTAGGGAATCCAAGTTTAAACATGAAATGAAACTCATTTATGTGGCATATACACCTTTGCCCTTAGCCTGAAGGTAATTTTACATAGTGTTTTTGATTTACCCACATTTTGACTATGATCTGTCACACGACATCAGGTGCAGAATTGTTCATTTGTAGGATCCCATGAACATTTATCAAGTTTCTGATTTTTGGTTTCTGGATTAGAGTTTCAACCTGTAATACATACATGCATGCTTAAATATATGACATGTAATACATGCGATCCATTATGTAGACTACATTTTAGTATATAACGTATTGAAATGTAGATACATATAATATGTACACACATTTTATATCCATACTGATACACAGTTACTAATGCTATACTTGTTATACGTACTTAGAATTTGCCAAGAGAGTAGATCTTAAGTGTCACCAAAAACGGTGACTGTGTGAGTTGATGGATGTGGTAATTGGCTTGATTGTGATAATCACTTCACACTATATATGTAAATCATCTTGTATTTCTTTAATATCTAAGAGTTTTATTTGTCAACCAGATCAAGGGAAGGATGGGAGGAACAAAGGCCAAGACAAAGCCCATAGCTAGGAGAAAGTGACTGACTGGAAACATGTGGGGTGCATGAGCTGAGTCCTAGGAAGGAGAACCACCTGCTGCAGGTCGGACAGAGAGCTCAGGGTCCCCCCAGAGCTGAGAGAACAGGAATGTCAGTGGGAGGGCACAAGGGCTCCTCTGTGTGTGGGTAGGGAGCTGAAGCAGGAAGCATGTCCTGCTAAGAGGCCACAGAGTCCATGGGGCTGTGTGCAAAGAGGGAGGCTGGGAAGTCTGCATGGCCCATCCAAGAGTGCCTGAGGTGGGCAATGGCAGCCAATAGTCACATCAGCAGCAGAGTTGCTGCTGCCAGAAGATGCTGTGGAGTGCCATGTGGTGTCAGGTTGGCATCTGGTGTGAAGTGGGCATCTGCTTCGTTCTGGATTGGACAATATTAGGGTCATGTTGGGGAACACTGAACAGGCTGGGATTGTGCTGGAGGAGGGGGCAGAGGCGAGGGCTCCTTGTGGCCGAGTCCTGCTCCATGAAATCCCACTTGTGCCACTGGCGTTCAGTGTGTCTGCCCAGTTGTTCCGTTTACCTACGAAATGTCACCATAACATTCTTGGTTTCTACACACACATGCTATGAGCAAGCAAATGCACCCAAGGGCACACACACACACACACACACCCTTGCACACAAACAGGCATGCGTGGTCTCCTGCTGACACTCCAGCTGAGTACAGTGACTGAGCTCATGCTATCTGACAGCAGCTACGATGGAGCAAACACCCAAGAGGATCCCTGGTCCCTGTGACTGTGGAGCTCCTCTGCTCTGCACAGGGCTGTACCTCGTGGTGTGACTTCCCAGCCTCATGGGAGAAGTCATGGAGCTGAGCTTCCCCACTCACGGAGGACACAGCACAGGGGAGCATAGGTTGTGTGAGGAGACGGTGGGTACCTGGGCCATCAAAAAATCCATGGAGACACCAGATCTGAAAGAAAGCCAGCACACTACGACTCACAGCTTCATCCGTCCTGCACCTGTGGCTCCCACCTTGGCTGTCCTCCCAGGATGTAGGAACAGGACTATGGGGCCTCACAATGCCATTGCCTACCTGAGCCTTGTCCCACTTTCTCTACCTTGTGCTTAAAGACCCTGCACATCTGCACAAGTAAGGACAATTAATTCCCACATCACGCCCTGTTCAAGCAATTCCTTATTTTCTGGTTTTCACTGGGGACTGCCTGAGTGAGTCGGGGAAGATTTGTGTCTTCCTGTGTCCTGGTTAGCTTCATGATACCAAAAGCACATCCAGTATCCTTCTGCCTTGCTCTGGTGATTATCTGAGAGGGCCTCCTCCAGGTGGCTGAGTGAAAGGAGCAGATGTGCTCCTTACCTCGTCTGCAGATATTATGTCACCGTACACACCAAGGTCACCTTATAAAGGCAAGGGACCCTCTGCTTCTGAAAAGGAAGGAGCTGTGTTGGCCCCGAGATCATCGGTTAGAGGGGATCTTTTGAGTCATGACACGGGGAGGCCTGGGTGCTCTTCTGGAGTGCAAGAGTCTAAAACTTTGGGATCCACAGGTTCTTTGTCCACCAGAACCTCCCCACCTCTATAGAAGCACTGCCTAGTGCTTCCTAGATTGGTAGATTTTGTATTGCTAGAGGAAGGCATGGAATCGAGATTACTTTCTGGTTCCTGCTTATGAGGGGCCCATAGGGGTCAGAACTGTAAGCTGTGGACACTTCAGTGTTGCTTGGCTGCAGTCCATTGCCAGCTCAGCTCAGGGACAGGCAGATCTACCCCAAGAAGGGCTGGGCAGATTTACGCGGCACAGGCAGAGGCCAGCTCCTTCCCTCTGCTGCCCATTAAATACAAAGCTTACAACCTGAGATCACTTGAGGTCACTGTTGAAGGACACCTCATGTATCACAAAGCAAAAGCAGCCAAGCGTTCCCACACTTATTTCAGGCCCAGTGACAGAGCCATGGGCAATTCAGGGGCCTTGGGTAGCAGAGGGGTGTGCTCACCATTCACAGCTGAGTCTGCAGTTCTCTTGTCTAAGGGTCTGAGAGTTTGGTGTCCTCCCTTAGGAAGGAAAGCGGAGGGACAGGTGGGCCCTTGGCAGCCCTGAGGCATTCAGGACAGGAGTGGCATGCTCTTGGTGGGATGGGAATTGAGGCAGGTGGACTTGGCTGTGAGCAGTGAGAGAGGGAGGGGTGGCTGTGAGCTCTCACCTGAAGCACTTTGTAAAATCTGCCAGAGATCTCTGGTACCAGCTCCTCCGAGACTCTCCGAGGAGAGCAGACTCCCTGGGCCATCCTGAGCCACTGGATGGGTGCTGCATACTGTCAGACGAGACAAGCACTTTCTCAGGGCCCCTTGTGAGCCTTTGCACTCAGCAAATTATTGTCAATAGCCTCATGCTAAGGGACCCTGCCTTTCCCCAGCACCCACTACCACATCCCACAGCTATTCTGTGCATCCTTGGCACTGCTCATGTGTGGGACATACACCAGCGACCAGCACAGAACACAACTCAGCCCCCAGAAGACACTTTGGGACAGTGATGGAAATCAGATCACCAGCAGGGGGAACGGATGCTTCTGGGAATGTGTGCTGTGGCAGGAGTGAACATGAGGATCCCCTTCAAGAGACCAGCAAGTCTTCACTGTGCTGAGTGCAAATATGCCTGCCCCAGGTTCCAGCCCCTTCCGCAGCCCCCCTCTTCTCTGTCCCCGCCCCGTCTTCCTCCCTCCTGCAGCCCAGTGCATTGTGCTCACCCAGTGGATACTTTTCTGGCATGTGACCTCCCCTCTGCTCCTGAGTCTCTTACTCCCATCATCCAAACCGTCTTTCTGTTCACCCTCTTGGTCCTCGCAGCAGGCTCCAGCCAGGTTGCTTCTTGCTGCACAGACAAGGCTGAAGTGTTCAGACCGACGGTGAGTTGCCATTTGGTGGAGATGCCACAGACAGGAATGTCCGTGTGGGCACCTCCCCCAATTTGGGTCACAGGTTTATGTCCCTCAAAGGTGTGGGGAGGACTTGGGGTCCTAATGATTCATGAAAGTGAGGAGGGTGAGCGAGGAAGTGGCGTCCAGAGCCCAGACTGACAGCACACCTTTGCATCTCAGAGGGTGGTGTGAGGTCTGTGTGAGGGGCCACATGTGGTGGATGCTGGGCTGGAAGCTTGGGATGTGGAGGTGTGCAGAATGTCGGGGCCAGGGGTGGGAAGGGCCAGGCCTAGGTTTAACTGAGAGCAGAACAGCAGATGTTGAGGGTCCTTGTTTCCCAGCAAGACTCTTTCGAATTCCATCTCGGAAGCTCAGGTTTCAAGCAATGCTGCCAATACGTGACCCTGTGTACCAACCCGATTGTGGGGTCTGCAGCACTGACTTCAAGAAAACTCCCTGTAAACAGCACAGTGCCCTGAAGGGGAAGAGAGGCCGGTGGCCTCGGAGTCTTTTCTTTGGGTTTCAGCTGAGAGTACTGTTGGGAAAGCGTTGCCTGCACAATCCTGAGGACACAGGGCTCATCTCCTCTGTGAGCCCATCCCGCACTCTGCCCTCATGGGGATCCATCGCTACTTCAGCCATTTTGAGGGCAGCAGAAAACACGAGTACAACAGAGAGTGGAGAAGGAAGCTTAGAGGCCTACGGGAGGACTGAGGGCACCTCCCTCCCAGGCTTGGGAGTGGAGCTGGTGAAGACTTGCCAGAGGAGTTAGGCCTGAGGTGAGTGCCGAAAGAAGCCACCGAGAAACGGAGAACAGGGAGAGCATTGCTGCGGAAAGCCCAAGAAGATGCTTTGAGTTTCTGCTTCTGAGAGTGAGGAGGCCAGGTTTTCTGTTCTAGCTGTTAGGAGCAGGACGGCCAGTCGTGAGTTCCTGGGACAGGGTAAGGGAAGTGCCTCCCAGGGATGCTCATCCCGGCTTTTGTGAGAAGGAAAGGTGTATGCTTTTAAAAATGTTGATGACAATGCAATGCTTATGTTTACGTTGGCTTCATGCTTCTTATGTCCTGCCTTGCTTAAGCTCAAGACAAAAATATTTCCTCCTATGTGTTTTGAAGGCTTTAAACCTCTGCAGTTTATCCTTAGATCTTTTATTTATTTTTGAGTGAGCATTGGCATGTAACGTGAGATACTGAGGTTTGATGGCTTTCTTTCCCTCATAGAGAAGCTCTTTTTCCCAGCACCAATAGCTAATTATCCATTAATTAAATGATCTCAGAGTCTTCCCCCCAAACCAGCTTACGCTATTTGTGTAGGAATGTTTCTGAGCTCTCTGTTTTGGTCTTTGGTTCATATATCTGTTCTTATCGTCACGCCACGCTGTCATAGTTACCAGTCAAGGGGCTTGGTGATGTCCATTCGCCATCTTTGTTTTTCTCCAAGTGGCTTTGGCTGTCCTGTGTCTTTTGATTTCTACTTAAATTTGATAAAAGCTTTTCCTTTTAATCATGACTATGATTCTCCTGTAGTCTATAGGAGAATAGACTTCTTGGCCCATCACACATCAGTCTCCACCGTATATCTGCATTTCTTTACTTTTTAGTTTCTCTCAGCAAAGTTTTGTAATTGTCAGCACACATGTAATTCAATATTGCATTTAAATTCTCAATTACTCCTGTAGATTACATTTTGAGTACTCTGTTACCACATTTCAGAGAGACCATATGGTATTTTTCGTTTTGTGACTGGTTTATTTCACTAAGTATAGTGGTTTCTAGTTGCATTCATTTTGTTGCAAATGACAATATTTCATTTATTTTTACTGCTGTGTAGTATTTCATAATGTGTATATACCATAATTTCTTTATCCAGTCATCAGTTGATAAACATCTGGGTTGATTCCATATCTTAGGTGTTGTGAATTTCAGTGAGATCCCCTGTTTTTAGATTTTATTAATTTGAGGATGTTTCCAAGTTACTAATTTTTTGAAATCATGAATGGCTATTTTATGTTATCAGATGACTTTTTCTGTCATCCATCATGGTAACTGTTCTTTTTCATTCCATTTATATAGTGGAATATGTAGCTTGGTTTTTTAATGGTAGAGTGACTGCATCTTTCTATGGTAAGCTGTGCTTGCTAATGGATTATATTTATCATATCTTGTTGTATAAAAATGTCTAAACTTTGATTATGAAGTTTTGTATCTATGTTCATTAGTAATGTTGCACCACAGTATTTTTCTTCTGATGTCTTTAACTATTTATTGAATAAAAATAATGCTGGTCTCACAAAAGGAACCGAAAAATGTTCAGTCTTGTACTTTTTGAAAAAAACTTGGAGGCTTGTTGCTGATTTTTTTTTCTCTAAATGTTTGATATAGTTCACAAGTGAAGTTATCCAGAATTGAATATTTCTTTATGGGAAAATCTTATATTAGTATTCAATTTTTATAACCTCATGATAACATTTTGAAATGATTATCATTTGTCTATATGTAGTTATTAGTTGTCTTTTTTTGGCCAAAGAATCTCCTGGAAGTTTTCTGTTGAAATCATAGATATTCTGCCCTTAGTGTCTTGCCTCCCAGGCATCCATACACCTGCATTCCCCAGGCAGTTTTCATATACCTGGGCACACTCCAGGGCTGTGTTTCAGTCTCAGGATGGAAGCCATTGAAGGAACTTGAGTATGATTCCAACAGAAAATTTCCATTTTAAATGAGAAAATGTCAGATCTACTCTCCCTAGAGTGTAAACTGCACAAGGAAAGAGATCTTGTCTGATTTTCTTGTTCATCAAACTCATGTAGGATTAGTACCTACAAAAGTGCATAAGACATACTCAACAAAGATGCAGA
This sequence comes from Oryctolagus cuniculus, assembly GCF_051225735.1. Lineage (NCBI taxonomy): Eukaryota > Metazoa > Chordata > Mammalia > Lagomorpha > Leporidae > Oryctolagus > Oryctolagus cuniculus. The sequence goes on from NC_142888.1 coordinate 52,512,856, forward strand.
AGTGCCCAGAAAATCATGGACTTGACCTTAACTGTTTCCAATCTCTCTCTCCCCTCCTCCTCCTTCTTCCCTCTGCTCTCTCTGTATGTTTGTTTATTTGTATCCAGAATCTCATTTTATTTTTTAAATAACATCATGTATTTTTGAGGTATACAACATGGAGCTTGGAGTTGTGGTATAGTGGGTAAAGCTGCCACCTGTGATGCTAGTATCCTGCATGGGCACTGGTTTGTGTCCTGACTGTTCCACTTCTGATCCAGCTTCCTGCTCATGGACCTGAGAAAGCAGCAGAGGATGGCCCAAGTGCATAGATCCCTGCACCCATGTGAATAACCTGGAGGAAACTTTAGGCTCTTGGCTTAGGCATGGCTCAGCCTCAGTTGTTGTATCCATTTGGGTAGAGGACCAGTGGACGGAAGACCTCTCTCTCTCTCTGTAACTCTTCCATTCAAATAAGTAAAAATAAATCTTTTAGAAAAAGGTATACAACATGATACTTTTAATATATATATACACACATATATATGTTTGTATATTTTTATATATATAAACATAGTATACCTAAGAGGTACTCTAGCTAAATACATTGATATACTCATATCTATGCGATTGAATTCAGAATAAAAAGGGAATAGAACTGTGTTGCAGCTCTGGGCTTGGTTGTCGGGATACATGGCACTGCCCCAGCCTGGAGAAGCACAGCTCTGAGGCTCACAGGACCACTGACAGGGAATTTTACTTGCATCTTCACCTTCTCCCTAGCATACCCTTCTCTCTCTCTCCCTCTCTCTCCTTATCTCCCTTCTCCATCTGTCCATCTTTCTCACTCTCCTGCATCCGGAGTCTTGGTACATTCTTCATCAGAGCAGTGTGGGGCACAGGTTTGTGTACTCAGAAGTGTTAAGAGCTGCTCAGAGCCCTGTGTACTGGACAGACCCACCTGGTGGGATGAAGTTGTAAGCCCAGTCATAGTGCAAGGTTACAAACACTAAGGGTACAGTGGCTCTGTTCTTGCTGGGGCCAGGGTTGGTGAATGTTTCCTTCCTCCAAAGCATGAGACAAGGCCAGGTTGCTTCTGGTGCTGAATGGAGGAAGAAATGTAATAACACATCTTGGCAGGGAGTTGCAAGGTATAAAGTAAACAAAAATTCATTAACTAAGTAAAGAAAATGGGTCCAGGACCTAAATGTAAGTTGTGACACTATTTTTTTTTAAGTTGTGACACTATTAAACTCCTGGAAGAATACCTGGAGGAATCACTTCAAGACATTGCAATTGACAGTTTTTAATAAGACCTCAAATGCACAGCAAACAAGCGTGAAACGAGACAAATGGGATTATATGAAAGTCAAATGCTTTCTGCACAGCAAGGGAAAAACACAATCAAGATACAACTTACAGAAAGGGAGAAATTTGGCTGCAAACTGTTCAGCTGTCAAGGGGTTATTATTCAGAATCAACAAGGAACTCAAACAACTCAACAGCAAAATAATAACTAATCTGATTAAGAAATGGTCAGGAATGGGTGATGTGAACCTGTGTGTTAAGCCACTGCTTGAGATGCTCACATTTCATATGGGAGTTCCTGTTTTTCTTTCTTTTTCTTTCTTTCTTTCTTTCTTTCTTTCTTTCTTTCTTTCTTTCTTTCTTTTTTTTTACTTATTTGACAGGTAGAGTTATAGACAGTGAGAGAGAGAGACAGAAAAGTCTTCCTTCCATTGGTTCACTCCCCAAATGGCTACTACGGCCGGCACTGCGCTGATCCGAAGCCAGGAGCCAAGCACTTCTTCCTGGTCTCCCAAGCGGGTGCAGGGACCAAGGACTTGGGCCATCCTCCACGGCACTCCCGGGCCACAGCAGAGAGCTGGACTGGAAGAGGAGCAACTGGAACTAGAACCAGGCGCCCATATGGGATGCCGGCGCTGCAGGCAGAGTATTACCCAAGTGAGCCACGGCGCCGGCCCCAGGAGTTCCTGTTTTAAATCCCAGCTACTCCGCTTCCAATGCAGCTTCCAGCTAATACACTCAGGAAGCAGTAGACGATGGCTCAAGCACTTGAGTCCCTTCCACCCACATAGTAGACTCAGATTGAGGTCCTGAAACCTGATTTCACCTTATCCCAACTCTTGCTATTCTTGCTATTGTATGTATTAGGTTAAGTGAACCAGCTCTCAAAAGATTCTCTCTCTCTCTCTCTCTGTGTGTGTGTGTGTCCCCTAAATAAATCAATCTTTAAAAACGCAATAAATGTTCAATGATCTGAATGAGCATTTCCCAAAACAAGACATACAAATGACAAAGAAGTAGAAAAATGCTCAACATGAATCAACAGAGAAGACAAATCAAAACCACAATGAGATATTTTCTCACCGCATTTAGAGTTATCATTGTAAAAAAGACAAAAATAAAAAGTACCAAAGGATGGTGAGGATGCAGAGAAATGGAAACTCTTACCCACAGTCATTGTGGATGTAAATATGTAGCATGGTTATGGAAAACAGTATGGAAGTTTGTTCAAAAGCAGAACTATCTTAGAATTCCACAATTCCATTACTCAGTAAATATTTAAAGGAAATAAAGTTATTGTGTCAGAGAGACACCTGCATGCCTGTGTTTGTTGAAGCACTATTCACAGTAGCAGAGATAAACAAAATTAACTAAGATGCCCATGGATGGAGGAACAAAGTGTATAGTATGTATATACAATGGAATATTATGGAGGCAGAGAAAAGAATGGAATCCAGTGTATCAAGGCAACATAGAAATCAAACACATGTAGACAACTACTGTATTTTATCTTTTATATATGGAAGGTAAAAATGTTGATCACATAGAAGTAGAGAGTATATAGTAGGGACCACTTGTGGCTGGGAAGAAAAGGTGGAAATGGAGAGAGTTAGAGGGTGGATAATGGGAACCAAAACCTACTCTGAGATGTGGCAGTAGTTTTGGTGTTCTATGGCACAGAGGGCATCCAGAGTCTACAATTAACTAAACTTTTTTTTTAAAAAGGTTTATTTATTTGAAAGGCAGACTTACAGAGAAGCAGGGGCAGAGAGAGACAGAGAAATCTTCTATCGACTGGTTCACTCCCCAAATGGCTGCAGTGGCCTGAGTTGAACCAATCTGAAGCCAAGAGCCAGGAGCTTCTTCCAGGTCTCCCACACTGGTGCAGGGGTTCAAGGATTTGGACTATCTTCCACTGCTTTCTCAGGCCATAGCAGAGAGTTAGATTGGAAGTGGAGCAGTCGGGACTTGAACTGACGTCCATATGGGATTCCGGCACTGCAGGAGGTGGCTTAACCCGCTATGTTACAGCGTGGGCCCCTAAATGTACATTTCAAAATGACTACAGGAGTGGCTGGTGCTGTGGCTCACTTGGCTAATCCTCCACCTGTGGCGCCGGCACCCCAGGTTCTAGTCCCAGTTGGGGCGCCAGTTCTGTCCTAGTTGCTCCTCTTCCAGTCCAGCTCTCTGCTGTGGCCCGGGAAGGCAGTGGAGGATGGCCCAAGTGCTTGGGCCCTGCACCCGCATGGGAGACCAGGAAGAAGCACCTGGCTTCTGGCTTCAGATCGGTGCAGCGCGCCAGCTGTAGCAGCCATTTGGGGAGTGAACCAACAGAAAGGAAGACCTTTCTCTCTCTCTCTCTCTCACTGCCTAACTCTGCCTGTCAAAAAAATGACTACAGGAGAAGTGACTGAAGGTTCTCAACACATAGAACTGGTAATATTTAACACATGGGAGTGCTAACTACTGTGATTTGATCAGCACACATTGTATTCCTGTATTGACTTATGATACTGATTGCCTTAAATAAGGGCAAATGTTATGCATTGATTAAAGATGAACACAGGCAGGTTTTGTAGTGATTTGAGGGATGGACATTAGAGAGGACAAGAGAAAAATGAAACTCAATGTAAAGGATGAGAATGGATTGGGTTGTTGCTTTCCCCAAATTATCAAAACTTTGTTATTGGGACAATTGGAGAAATTTAATTGTGAACTATATAGGCATGTAGTAGTATTACCATATCACTGTTAAAGTTCTCCAAGGTGATAACAATGATGTGGTTGTATAGAATGTGCATGCTAGTATTTAGAGAATAGCATGCTGAAGTGTAGGGGTGAAATGTTTGGAATGGTGCAATGATTAAGCAGTTATTACAAAAAAGTATTTGAGAGATGAAGCAATGGGATCATATGGATCTGGGGAAAAGAATTTTCACTGCATTGTCACTTAGACTTTGTGTGATCTATATGTCAAAAGTTGAGGAAAACCTTGTCCTCAGATATTAGGCACTGAAATAAAATAAGTGGCTGCTGATATTTATTTGAAAATAATGTGTCAGAGGAGATGGAAAAGGATATGTATGAAATGTGTGGCCCTGAGCTGTTAGGGGATGCAGTTGAGAGAACAACTGGAGGTTCTTCACATGATCATCCCTTGTGCAGAAATGCTTAAAGTGTGGTCCCCCAAGCAGCAATGGCATCACCAGGGAAACTTGTTAGAGAAGCAACTTCCAGGGCACTGGCGCTGTAGCATAGTAGGGTAAGCCTTCACCTGAGGTGCTGGGATCCCATGTGGACACCCAATTCATGTCCTGGCTACTCCTCTTCCAATCCAGTTCTCTGCTTATGGCCTGGGAAAGCAATGGAAGATGACCCAAGTGCTTGGGGCCCTGCACCTGCATGGGAGACCCGAAGAAGTTCCTGGCTCCTGGCTTCAGAACCGAGCAGCTCTGGCTGTTGTGGCCATATTGGGAGTGAACCAATGGATGGAAGACTTTTCTCACTGTCTCTTCCTTTCTCTGTCTGTAACTCTACCACTCAAATAAATAAAATCTTTTTTAAAAAAGGCAAACTCTAGTCCCACCCCAGATTGCTATCTGAGACTAGATACAGCACTCCGTAATCTGGGTTGTAACAAGTGCTGTAGCTGATTGTGATGCAAGCTAATGTCTCAGAACTACTGCTTTCATGTAATGAACTGCAGTCGTTCATAAGATTGTTAACACACAGAACATTCACTTGAAATAATGCTCAGTGCAGTTTTTTTGAGAAGTGAGAGCAGGATTTATTTAGAGAGTGAATATACATTCACAAGTAAGTAAGAGCAACCCCACCTGGATAAATACCTGTCACCAGTGGCCTAGAGAATTGTTTATGAGAAGAGAGTTTCGGAGGGGGCCAGAGAGAAGGACCAATAGCAAGGACAAGAAGCCAAGAGGCAAAAATGTTACTCCAATATGTAACAGTCCCTTTTATAGGATAGTATATGGTCCCCTAATTGAATATACACATAGTATGGAATTTGGGTTGGGTTTATTGTGGGTGAGATTTTCTAGCAGTTTCAGAGTACCTTCAGGTGGAGTTTGATTTCCATGTGGCAACTATGGAGTACAATTCTTTTTGAAGAAACTATCTGTGTTTATTTTTATGTCATTTTTCACAGTACAATTTTTAAAATAAAGAAAACACACATCACAGATACTACACTGGCCATTTGTAATAAAATTTTAAGATTGATAATCTATGTTTAAATTTCAGATATAAAAGAGTTATTATTCCCAACACAGACAATGAGACTACGCCATTGACTTTAGAACTGAGACAGTGAAAATCTCAAATAAATCTCACTTATGAACCAAAGATATCAAAGCTACAAATTTGAGCAAACTAAAATTCCCAGTGTAGGAACAATGGAATGCATTATATATAATATACATTTATTCCAGGAGAACAAATCTGGTTCGACTTTAGGAAGTCTAGGAATAAAGACCAGCATGATGGAGGTATGTGGATTACTAATATGTTCTGTTGCTTGTGTAAATACTGATCTTATGTGTATGGTTAAATTTTGAAAACTATGACACATCCTTGAAATGGTTGTACTCTTTTGATTATAAGATAACATTTGATGAAGGTTTGGGAAAGTCAGTATGTGACAGTCCCTATATTCATAGATTGAATATATAGAGTCTTGGCTATTTTCACAAAAGCAAAAATAAGATTCGATATCTATTCATGATTTGTGAAACAAACTTTTGAAGCCAGGAGTTTAAGGGATGATTGCAATCCTGTGAAAAGGAAAAAGGAAAGGGAAGGGAAGGGAAGGGAAGGGAAGGGAATGAAGAAGGAAGGGAAAAATAACACAGGGAAACAATTTTAATCTGCTCATGTCGGCAACATTTTATTTGGAATCAGGAACAACCCTGAGAAACCCCCCGTTGCAGTCTCTATTAGACTTTGCACTGAGTGCAACAGGTAGCACAGTAAGAAGACCCTCAGTTGGATTATGTTTTTAACACTGAGAGTTACAGGGGAAAATCCAGAATGCATATAGACAAGTTTTTAAAGATATAATAAAGGGATACCTTGGTTTCTGAGTTGAAGATCATCATGCACTTTTTACTTGTTGAACATTAAGGTTAGTGGTGCAGTATACCTGTGATTATAAAGTAAATTGAAATTGTGTTATTGCAGAAATTAAAGAAAAACAAAGAAAGGAAGGAAGGGGGGTTGAGGGAGGGAGGGAAAGAGGGAAGGAAGTATGGCCATCTTCTTAGAATTGTATATATGAAATACATGAAATCTATTCTCTTTATGTTTATAAAATTAAAAATAATTTAAAAATATGAACAACTACACCTGAACTGATTTATGTGAATCTGCTTTTAACATCTTCAAAATAATTTTTACACTCAGTGAAATGTACAGATTTCACATGTACTACTGAATGGATTTTGGTAACTATGGAAATCTGTTAAATCAGCTCCTAAAACAAGGCATAGGATATTTTAATTATCCTAGAAAGTTCTCTCATGCTCCCTTCCAGTCATTCTCCAGCCCTAAGTAACCATTATTTTAATTTCCATCATTATAAAATTTCAAATTGAACTTCAAACAAATGAAATCCCTTAGGAATTTTTGTATTGGAGATTCATCCTTATTTTTTGTTGTATATATGATTCCTTTTTTTATTGCATAGTATCCCATTACATAAAAAAAACACGATTTCCTTAAACATTTGCCTGCTGATGAATATTTGAGTTGTCTCCATATTTTCCCCTGTTTTTAATTTCTATTTAGCTCCTTACCTTGAGTAGTGGTCTCCAAATATTTTTGTCATATCATTAATTAATTAAATTTGTTTTATATATATGTAAAATATTATCATGAACCAATGTCTCAAGGCACACTATATATTTAGAATAAAATGTATTGGGTGGTTATTTAGTGGATGGATGTTCATATTTTAACAGTTTTATTTATATTTTAATTTTTGTTGATTTCCTGTCATATCTGACTGATGTTTCATTAATTCTGAAAACTGTGCCTGATATTCAAAATCAATGTGGCCATTGAGGTTTTCATACTAGGATTAACAATAATATAAGCTCTGGCTATTTTTCTTTTAATGGTACATTACTAGTATATCTTCACACCTTTGTTTAATTGAAGGGACTATTGTAAACTACTGACTCATTTTATATAGATTTAATTAGTTGAGAATGAACAATAATATTTGTAAATTAACTTGACTAAAATTGAGTAATGAAATCTATAAACACTTTCTGGTGCAAATGTAGACTGACATATACCAACAAAAATGAAAGAAAATGCAAAAAATAAAGATATAATAGAGGATTTTATGGTGGCTGAGTTGCATGCAGATCATCATGCACTTGAAAAATCCAAATGCATTGCAAATAATCAGATCCACAAAATTGACATTGTAAAGCAAATATTAAATAAAAGAGCAGTGACATTCTAAGTATCATGGGAAAATGCAATAAATGTTATGCATTATGTGAATTTGTTAGAGTCGACCGCCTGAAAAACGTCACCAAGAGACACGTCTCTTATGCAAACAGCAAGGGGAAGCTTTATTGATTATCCAGCATGCTGGGGCTGTCTGATCATACATGAGCAGAGCAGCCCCGAATAACCAAAGGTTAGGGTTTATAAAGGCAAAAACCGCAAAACCGGGAAGGGGGGAATACACGGTTGCTATGCACGGTTGCTATACACAGTTGCTAAGATCAAAAGAGAGTACATAAAATCAAAAGAGAATATATGGTTACTGGGGTCAACATAACCTAAAACCTAAGTGAAATTAATATTCATCATAATCTTGACAATACCAGTTACAATCTTACAATTAGCAATTAGGACTTGACATTAATGTAAGACACAGACAAATCACATCTTCATTATTAGCCCAGGTAACCCAGGTGCAACCTTTCTACTTTTAAGCTTGAGCAATCATGCTAGGGGTTTTTGTGCTCTGCCAAGGGTGATGTAGTACACTGCTATTGTCTGAATATTTGAGATCATAGTTTCAGACCAGAGTCTCACGGTGGGGGGGGGGGTTCCAGAATGGAGTCTCAAGTGCTCCAAAATGGAGTCCCTACTGTCAAGGTGCTACTTTACTTTGTCTTATTTTCACAGCTGTACCAGGAAGGTTTAAACCTGTAAGCTTAAGCTTAACTTTTTACACCTGCACATATACAATTTTAACTCTTCAAATTCTTGATTCTTTATATATCCTATATATGAATCCTTTATCAGTTGCATAGTTTGCAAACATTTTCTTCCATTTTGTCTGTTGCCTCTCCTCTTGTTGAGTATTTCCTTTGCAATGCAGAAGCTTCTTAACTTGATGTAGTCTCATTTGTCTACTTTTGCCATTATTGCCTGTGTTTCAGTGGTCTTTGCCTCTGCTAATGCCTTGCAGAGTTTCCCTGCTGTTTTCCTCTAGTAATTTGATGGGATTAGGTTGTAGATTTATGTCCTTGATTCATTGTGAGTTAATTTTTGTATATGTAAGATAAGGCTTTTGTTTTATACTTCTGCACATGTAGATCCAATTTTCTCAGCACAATTTTTTTTAAATTTATTTAACAGAGTAAGACAGAGAGAGAGAGAGAGAGAGAGAGAGGAAGGTCTTCCTTCCATTGGTTCACCCCCCAAATGGCCACAATGGGTAGAGCTATGCCGATCCAAAGCCAGGAGCCAGGTGCTTCCTCCCAGTCTCCCATGTGAGTGCAGGGGCCCAGGCACTTGGGCCATCCTCCACTGCCTTTCTGGGCCACAGCAGAGAGCTGGACTCGAAGAGGAGCAACTGGGACTAGAACCAGTGCCCATATGGGATGCCAGTGCTGCAGGCAGAGGATTAACCAAGTGAGCCACGGCACTGGTCCTACAATTTGTTGAAAAGACTGTTCTTCCTCTAGTGATGGATTTTAGCTTTTTTGTTAGAGATTAGTTGGTTATAGCTGTGTGGATTAATTTCTGAGGTTTCTATTCTATTCCATTTGTCTACATGTCTGTTATTGTGCCAGTACCAGGTTGTTTTGATTATAACTGCCCTGTAAAAAATGGGCAATGGACATGAATAGGCATTTTTCAAAGGCTGAAATATAAATGGCCAACAGACGCATGAAAAAATGCTCAGAGATCACTAGCTATCAGAGAAATGCAATAAGGTTTCACCTCACTCAAGTTAGAATGATTATCATCCCCCAAATAAAAAAAATAATATATGCTTGCCAGGATGTGGGGAAAAAGATACCCTAATACACTGTTGGTGGGAATGTAAACTAGTACAACCATTATGGAAGACAGTATAGAGATTCCTCAGAAATCTGAAAATAGATCTACCATATGACCCAGCCATCAGACTCCTGGCAATTTACCCAAATGAAATAAAATCAGCATATGAAAGAGGTATCCCCATGTTGCAGCTCAATTCACGATAGTTAAGATATGGAATCCACCCAGAGGCCCATTGGCTGATGATTGCATAAAGAAAACGTGGTATACACTACAGTATAGAATCCTATTGAGCCATAAAAAAGAATGAAATGCTGTCTTTGGTAACAAAATGAATCTAACTGTTATTCATTATGCTTAATGAAATAAGTCCAAAAAGCCAGTCCAAAAAAGACAAATACATGTTTTCTGATAGGAGATTGCTAAGGTGGAATACAAAAATGTACAGGGATGAAATGGACATCTTGTGATTTGATTGTTGTTTTTGGCCCTTTTTATATTCCTGTGGAACTGTGTTCTTTCTATTTTCTGCTTCTTGAATGTTATGGTTAGTGGTACATTAAACCTGTGGTTATGGAATGGATTTAAATCATGTTTTTGCAAAAATTGAAGAAAAAGGAAAGGAAGGAAGGAGGGGAGAAAGGAAGGAAGGAAGGAAAAAGGGAGGAAGTATAGTTATCTTAAAATTGTACCTATAAAATACATTAAAATATATTCTCTTTATACTAATAAAAATTTTAGTGTATGTGCTGCTGAAACGAGCACAGTAATAAAAATTTAAAAAGATGTCAGTTAATCCAAATGGAAAGATTAAGACTGTGAAGACCCACAAAAAAAGAGAGATATTTCCAGTCTGTGGTCCTGAAGGCTGGCTATCTTACCAAGAGCCAGTTGCCAGCAATCTGGTACATAGATTCCGAGAAAACACACCCAGAATTCATGGCAATTGGTATTTCAGGGAACTTGACATGCAGACCCTAGCGGGTGTGTGTATGGGCGGGAGGCAGGGCAAAAGGCAAAGAATTGTGATGATGAGATAGGCGATGATCAGGAAGTCATAGAAACTGTATATACTAGACATTAAGAGAGTGAGATTTTGGCATATTGTGCCTGAGGAACAGGCACATCCATGTGTACAACAGAGCAGGGAGCTCAAAATGCGAGAGTCACAACTATGTATCCAGACGTCGATGACATCGACAAATTTCCTGTCAGGGACAGAATCTTCCCTAAGTGAGAAGCTCCACCAAGGAATATGGGCGGACGCAAGAACACGTGCTGTTTAAATGAAAATTAGTGAAGGAATTTAACATGATTTCCACATGCATTCACTCAAGATGGTTCACAGCCGAAGACGGGAGCGTAACCTGGGCAAGAAAGGTGCCTCAAGAGCTGCTGGTGGGACCAGTAGAGGTCACGTGGTGCCAAAGGGCGTGGCCCGGCAGTTCGTGTGCAGCGCCGGATCTGGAAGCTCATTGGTCGCCAGCCACTGGGTGGGGTGAGACTATACTCAAAGCTTATTGGTCCGTGTGGGAAGCGCGGGAAGGGGAGCTAGAGGGAGCCAGAGGGCGCGTCAACCAGGAACGAATTACCTCAGGACTTTTGTCCCACCTGACTAACTCTAAGCTGTTTGATTCTGGGTAACCGCAGGAGGGCGTCAGGAATTTGACCCACCTTCCCCATGCCTATTTCTCCCTCCGTTCCTGTTGCTCTGAACCCCTAATACTTTCCCTGTATTCATCTAGGCGGGGTCCCTCTCACGGTCCTGAGAGCCAACCCCACTCATATCGTCATGAGTAACCCCTTCTGGGAGGACCCTTTTCCCCAGTACCTTGTTGATAGCTCTGTGTCCATGGCTATGGTTCTGAGGTTGGGAGAAGGGAAAGATTGTGCTCCTTGAGGACATGGGGTGGGGCGGGTGGTGGGAGCCAGCAGTGAAAGCTCCATTTCTCATGCGCAGATAGGAGTATAGAAGAGAGTAGGAAGGCTGTGGAGACAGCACATGGGCTTGTGTGAGAGCAGAGAGGATGTGTGGGTCCAAGAGGAAAACTGGCGTGCTGAGGAGATAGATGCCTAGTGGCAATGACAGCGTCTGGCTCCTTTGTCAACGCAAGTAATACCTGTTGAGTGGGGAAATACATGGAGTGACTGAGGGGATGAAAGATGATAGTAATAATGGAAATAGGACCAGGGATCCTTGAGTACAGTAAGAAATTCTGGGGTGTTAGAGGGTAAGTAGTTTAAAGGGGGAGCAAGTGAATAATTAAGATTAATCTGGAGTTCAAGAAAAAATCAAAATGATTGGTGGGGGGAAGGTGAATACAGGACATACTTGAGACTATAACAGAATCCAGCTCAAGGGGCATAAACCCATTTGTGGGGAGTATATGAATGCAGGAGCTTAGGAAGACCATTGTCGAGGTGGATGTCAGGAAGGGTCATTGAATTTGGCAGCAGAATACAGGGAGATCCATCAGAAGAGGTGGTGATGGAGAGTAGTGATTGTTGAAGGAGGCTAGGAGTGCATATGTGTGCCCAAAAGGGAAATTCATTTATGGTGGGTTAAGAAGAGTAAGGAGGACAAAGAACAGATCACATATGTATATTGGACCCATGCCAAGAGGTTCAGGAGAGGAGTGTATGAATGAGTGGAGATCTCTGGGAAGCAGGCTTCAGGAGCAAGGGGATTAGGGAGAAAGTTGCACAAAGCCATGGGAGAAAAAGGGAGGGGGAGCTCAGATAGGAGTGGTGAGCAGGAGGATGTAGAATCCAGCCATCTTGGACAGGGTTTTAGAAAGGCAGAGGAAGAACAGTGGGGGTAGACATCATGTGGCCATTCTGACCTCTGCTCCTGACCCTAGAAACATGGAACCCCAAGAAATATCTGCTGTGCCCAGCTGCCCCTCCAACTTCAAAAGCACCACAGTGCGTGAGACTGGAACCCCATGTGGGCTTGAACGTGGCCCCAGAAGAGCTGTAGGTCTCTGTGACCGCTGTTACAACCATGGCATCACTACCCAAATCATGGGCCAGGAGCATAACTGCCACTTCCAGGCCTGCCAGTGTCACAATTGTGTCATCATCTCGTGAGTATGGTGTCTGATAAGGGGAGGGGTCAAGTTTCTTCTAAATGCGACTAATCTTAGATCTTCAATCTCTTACTTTAGGGAACCCTGCAAGGTCTTGCCTACTATGACTACCCGGAAGAGAGAGCAGGGGACACAGATAAAGAAACACCAGGCTCTAGGGCTGATGAAGAATACGGCTATTGCTCCTAGGGCTCCCCTCTATGTCAAGAATATGGCCACAGGAGCAGGAGTCAATAGTGAGTGTCTGGTGAAGAAATGGGTCTGAGTTAGGGTGGAAGAAACATGAATAGTTCTGTCACTAGTCCAGTTACTGAACTGTGGAGAGTCCTTGGGCAATTTACTGGTTGGCTCTTAGCTTGCCCAAGAATAAACAGTCAACAGTGTTTCCAACGAAGTGTTTGTAGGAAGGAAAGATGTGGGGATCTGGTGGCGGGGGGGAGGAGGTCCACTTGGAGATGAGAACTCAATTTGGAGCTGTGATAGAGAGAAGTGGGGTCGATGGGGTGAGGGGTGTAAGGGGAGGCTCACCAAAGTGGTCTCTTGTCTTTCACAGCTGGGAAGGTGAACATCATGCCCCAGCCACAGGCCTACCCTTGCTACATCCCCAATCTGGTAAGCAGAGTCTGTTCCCAGTTGGGGAGGCTCCCATTCATCCACTGCCTGCACCCTTTTCACTGTGTTCCAAAGACATGGGTTCCACCTCCAACCCTACCGCATCCTATCCTTGTGACCATGGGCAAAACTGCTTCTTTCAAGGGCCCAATTTCCCCTGTTGCAAAAGGCAAGATCTTGAAGGTCTTCAGAGCTCTGAGGTCATGGGTCTTGTATTTATCCCCAAACATGCACACTCCTCCTGTCATGGCCAACCCCACACCTGACTGCAGCTTATGCTTTATAACCCTACAGGGGACACCCCCAAGTGTGTTTCTGTTCAGCCAGACCCCAGAACCTACATTTCTGCCTTGCACTCCAGTGATCACGGAGCCTCAACTGGTATTTGCTATTTCTGGACAGCCCCAAGGGGCCCCTATGTTGCCTGCCACGTGAGTAGAGTACCAGTCACTAGCTGGTTGTGTGTTTTTTTTTTAAAGATTCATTTATTTATTTGAAAATCTGAGTTACACAGAGAGAGGAGAGGCAGAGAGAGAGAGGTCTTCCATCTGCTGGTTCACTCCCCAATTGGCTACAATGGCCAGAGCTGTGCCGATTTGAAGCCAGGAGCCATGAGCTTCTTCCTAGTCTCTCACGTGGGTACAGGGGCCCAAGGACTTGAGCCATCTTGTACTGCTTTCCCAGGCCATAGCAGAGAGCTGGACAGGAAGTGGAGCAGCCAAGTCTCGAACCGGCACCCATATGGGATGCCGGCGCTTCAGGCGAGGGTGTTAACATGTTGCACCATAGCACCAGCTCCAGAGCTGGTTGTGTTTTATGCTGTCATTATCCCAACGTTGTGCTTGGTGCCACAGGTTAGGAGGAAGCAGAGGAGGAAAATCAAAAGAAGGAAGAAAAATAAGAGGTGAAGGTCAAAGAGAAGGTGGAATCTGAGACTAACTTGCAAAAACAGGCCTTCCCCAGCTTTATCTTTACGTATTTGTGTGACCTTGAGCCAGAAACTTTATGTGTCCCAGCCTCTGTTTCCCAACCTGTGTTCTGGGGACAATAATTTTATACATAGGGCATTGAAAAGAGGACTAGCAAAGGCCTGTTGTATAGTTGACTTTCAGCAATCAGAGAAATTGTTCCACATGAATCACATGGACAGACTAGAAGGCCCATGCTGTAAAGACATATCATGATGGGGTGAGCCATTGAAGGCATTGGGAAACCCTGGGGCATTTTATCAATATTTATTTGGGTGAGGCAAGCTTCTCCTTCAAGGTCCATGGGTATCAGGCAACATGGAGATGAGAACCAGTCCTTGAATAGGGATGACAATAACATCTCTCCAAGGGCTTTGCAAATTAAAACATGGCCACCTGTGCTTTCCCATCATCTTCCCTGAGGGCCATAGGGAGAAAGGCTGGCAGCAGTTAGAGTCTCAGGATACATATGCAAAAGAGGTGTGGAACCATAAACAGATGGAACAGGAAGAGAGACTTGCTCAAGCCACAACAATATGGTCCCATGGGCCTTTGGATTGCAGACAAGAAACTCTGCCCCACTTTCTGTGTACTGATGCTATGTGTCTGCCAGAGGGTTTAATCCCCTGGCCTCTCCTCTCCTTGTTTGCAGATGCTCAAGACTGATCCTTCAGCCTTGTGCCACCCTTGACCCTCGTCTACTGCAGCCACAGGTTCTGGGGAAGGTGTGGGGTCCAGAAACCTGGTGTGGGCTGAGCTTACGTGACGTGGGCAGGAGCAGGTTGGGGGGTGGTTGAAGGGAATATGGGTGTGAAGGGACACTTGTCTCATTGGGAGGAGGTGTGGCTTTCCAGCACTGTTCTCTGATGGCCTTTCTTTCCAGGTCCAGAAAGGCTCTGAGCAAGATGTGGTTGCTGCCTCCGAGTGTCAGCGGAAGCTGGAGGCTGCTGAGGCACTGTTGGCTCTGAAATACTCTCGCCCAGTGCCAACTGACTCCACCACTCTGGCCCAGCCCTGTGGCCCTCCAGGTAGCAGGCCCTTGAAAGGGCACCCCAAAGGTGGGGATAGTTGGGAGAGAGCAATAGGTGGGTTGAGGTGAGCAGGAATCAGCAGTTTCTAACTGGGAAATCAGGTTCAGTGGGTTGACTTTCCTTGGTTCTGGGTATATGGCTCCTCAGTGTGATCCCTGATATGGTACCTGAGCGTTGCCCAGTGGACTTTGAGAATGTCAAGCTTTGTGTTCTGTGATGCGTTCTGTGTCCTGAAGTCAAGCAACAAGGAAACTGAGCCTCTGAGAGAGGCAGGTACTTGCTCTATTACATGTGCATAACAAGTGGGAGAACCAGGTTCTTGATCTCAGTGCAGTGCTCTGTCCTCAGACAACTGTGGTCTGCTGTCGCCAGGGCAGGACACAGGAAAGTGCAAAGAGCTTGATCTAGAAGTCCTTTTACCTGGCTTCTGCATCTTTTGTCCAGTCTCGATGTGGAGCTTGGCTGCCTTCCCACACTGTGTTGTGCAACAAAACCTCAATGATTTTTCCAAAGAAGATGGGTTGTAGGAGCTCTGAGTGGGAGAAACACCTGGTGAGGCTAAGGAGCAGGGCTGTGTCCCCTCACATGAGCCTGGTGGATGGGGCCCAGTGTGTGAGTGAAGCAACAGGTCTGAAGAAACTGCTGGAAAGGAAGGGAACAGTCCACACAGGTTACCAATCAAGGAGTGGGATGCCCGACCAGCAAGTGCACGTGCTGAGGAGCCAGGGATTGTTTTCAAGTTAGGGAGAGGCATATTCCAACACCCAAGGCTTAGCAAAAAGACATGGTATCTATCTTTGGAGGGTTTAGGTAGACGACTGAGATGATGGAAATAGAGGTAAAGAGTTCCAAGGCTTGTGCAATCATTGCAGTGAAAAATCTGTGAGGGGCCTGGAAAACACACAGGGGAAATCTGGCAGGGTTATGGATGTGACCTGGTTCTGAATCTGTCCTTTCTGTCTTCAGCTCCTGCTGGAGATAAAACACACCAGACTCCTGGTTCTGCTCTGCACCCCAGGCCTACTACCTCCATCTCACTGCCTATTGGATATATAGGTTGCATCTCTCTCTTGAGATAAGAGCCCAGAGGACAGCACATGTCTAAGGCACTGCTTATTTGATATCCTGTTTCTGAGTTACAGAATGGTTAGAGTTAACTGCTGAATTTTTAGAGCAGTAGGATGTTTTATAAGTTTGCAGACCCTTTTTATTATGTGATGCAATTCCCTGGTTGAGATTGAACACTCTTACTCCTTTAGATACTTGAATTCATTTTTGTTTCTTATTAACAATAGAAACGTTTACCCTAAAAAGATAAATATGTTATTGGAGTTCACAATGAATTTGTATGTAAGCCTGTTTATTTTTCTTGTAAGTGGGGACATACCCTGTTTAATCACATCTGTATTCATTCATGCATAAACATTATTCTGCCTTTATGCCTATTTTTTGTATGTGTGCAGATAATAAACTCTTGTTGTAAGGCATGGAAAGTATGGGTCTTTGTTACTGCACCAGAAAAGAGATGATTCTGACTGTTACACACTTGTTCAACCCATGATTCACAATGAGTATCACCTTCCCCAATAAGTGGAATTTCTTAACAAGGCAAGATAAGAAGGTGATAGAGTAAAAAGTTGGGGCATTTATTCACTGAGCAATCGACAGACTTGTCCTACTGGTGTAGCTTGTTTCTAGTTGTCCAGAGGGCTGGGGGAATGGCAATGATCACAGGATTAAGCAGATCATGTTTAAGCAGGTCCTACTTGATATGGACAACTCCTAGTACATGTTGTCCTTAAAACGGCAGCTACTGCTCTGCTCAAGCCATTTGCTGTCATGGAGTAATGTGGGAACATTTTTAACAATGCGGATTTGACAAGAGAATAAGGAATTCTAGATTTTTATGTAAATTTACTCAATTTGTCAGTGTTAGGAAAATGGCACAGTGTTATCTATGGCGCAATCTACACCCTAGCACTATCTTAGGCTCTAGCCCCTGCTGCCATTGCTAGAAGCCAGGTGGCCAAATGGCCCAACCACCGATGTCAAGCTCCACCCCCATCCTAATGGGATTCACTGCTTCTGCTTCCCTGCCCGCCCTCTGACAAAGTTTTAAAAGGACCTGTTCCTGAACATGTGGCTCTCTCGGCTCCTCTCATCTTCTCTCCTCTCTTGCTCCCCTCTCTCGCTCGTCTTCTCTTCTCTCTCCTCCTCTCTTCTCGTCTTCTCTTCTCTCTCATCTCCTCTCTCTTGCTCTCTCTCCCTTTCTCCTTTCCTCTTCTCTCTCTCTCTCTTACTTTCTCTTTCTCCTTCTTTTCCCCTTCCCTCCAGCCTGCTGGGTTTTCTCCAATAAAACCTTTCCCTTACTCTGGTGTTTGGTGTGTTTTGTGGCCACCTTACATTGATGCCGAAACCCAGGACCTTACAGTCAGTGTTGGCAGAGGTTTCTTCTTTCGGCGCTGTATGTGAATGAAAGCTAACAGTATAAACCATCTCTGGCTAATGGCATGCTGGTTTAATTCAGGTCCAAAGTGAATTGTCCGATAGGGTCACTGGGACGATTCAGGACAACAAGAATCAAAGAGGGAGAGTGAGATCCACCCAGCTCCTACTTTGAATCACTCATGCAGTAAGAGGAAGTGTTGCTGTCTTTGATATAGTCTATGCCCACTCTATGCTAAGCACACATAGCCTCACAACACCCCCTGTGAACTATGGCTCATTCTTGCCATTCTAACTATAGGGAAGCACACTCAAAGAGTGAAAGTCACTTTCATTCATGGTTTCAGGAAAGCTTTTTGTCCAAGATCAGGAAAAATTCCTTTGTCTTTGCCATCCACTAATCAGCTATTAATAATTTTGCAGAATAAATTATAAAATGTTCAAACCTCAAGGCAGCAGACAAAAATCAGGAGATTTTTTCCCCCAAGGTTTGTGGGTCCTTTATTTCCTCTTAATCCTATGGATTTGTAATAATCATTCAGACCTTCCAGACCTATTCTTCTCAGTCTTCTGTTGGAGTTCTAAACATGCAAAGCAATAGAAACTTCCACCAGACAGCCAAAAAGCTCAATTGGAAACACGTGGGCATGCACTCATTCCTACAATGTAGCCCCTCTTCTACCTTCCCTCTCTCTCTCTTTATCCAAGATGATTGATGGTGATTATATCAAATTGCAACTTAAGCAGTCAGAGTTCTTATATCTTGTATCTGATGACAGAATTGCATAAACACAAATCACTCAGGACATGGAGCAAGGCTGAAGTCCAACTCACACTTTCCTTCTTTCCCCTGATTAGGTACCTTAATATAAGATCCCAAAACTGCCCCTCTTCCAGCAATACACAAACAAGTCCACATGATCTGAGGGAAAGGAACTAGGGACCTGGCAAAGAACTAAGACCCTGGTACAAAATTGTCTTGCAAATATTTGGGTGAATGAAGATGTGTATTTTGGTGAAAGGATGTGACATGAAATGAGAAAGCACAAAAGAAACAAAGTGATGCAGGTTGGGAAGAGAGAGAGGCCCTTTTCTCTGTTTCTTTTTGTTTGTAGGAGACCAAATATCTCCCTGCAGGGCTTTTCAGACTTGCCACTAGCAGCACACACACACACACACACACACACTCACAGAGAGAGAGAGAGAGAGAGAGAGAGAGATTTATGTCACTTTTTAAGTAATCTGTAAATGGAATATTTTGGGGTTTGAAGACATGTTTTTAAATATTTTTTGCTTACTTCATGTTGCAGTATACTACTCCACTTCACAGATTTAAGAGCTACCCATACAGAGCACTTTGGGTCATGTCTTGACTCTCTCATGTTATGGAATGATATCAGTTCAATCAGTGCATATCCAACAAATTAGATCGCAGGCAGAGTGAATGAATTTCCAGCAGCAGTGTGAAGGAAAAGGCTTTAAAACACCATACTAGGATAACGGATGCAGGGGGAAATGCTGTAAGTTCTCACATTTGCACTCTTAAAATACCAAAGTGATGTCAATGATCACAGAGTTGGGGAGCCAGCTTTGTGGCACAGTAGGTTAAGACACTGCTTGCAATGCCCAGCACTGCCTCTGTGAGAGCCAGTTTGAGTTCTGGCTACTCAAATTTCAGTGCACCTCTGAGCTGATATGCCTGAGTTAGCAGGGAGGATGGCCCAAGTACTTGAGCCCCTGCTACACATGTAGGAAACCCAAGATGATGCTTCCAGCTCCTGGCTTTGGCCTGTTACAGCCCTGGACATTGCGCCCTCTGAGGGGTGAACCAGAGGATGGAAGATCTATATCTATCTCCATCTCTATCTTTCAGTCTCACTCTCATTCTCTCTGTTATTCTGCCTCTCAAATAAATAAATAAAAAAAATAAATCTATAAAATAAAATGGATGTAGACATTAAGAAGTGACTATTTCCACCATTTAGGTACAATAATATCAACCTCAGGAGCACATATAATTGTAAAATGTAGTAAAATGATTAGGGATTGAGGCATATGAAGCATGTGTCACATGTGTTTTCAATACAATAGATGTGACTGCTAGTTGACAGAACTTAGTTTTTATTTTTTTATTTTTTAACTTTTATTTAATGAATATAAATTTCCAAAGTACAGCTTATGGATTACAATGGCTTTCCCCCCATAACTTCCCTCCTACCCACAACCCTCCCCTTTCCCGCTCCCTCTCCCCTTCCATTCACATCAAGATTCATTTTCAATTCTCTTTATATACAGAAGATCAGTTTAGCATATATTAAGTAAAGATTTCAACAGTTCGCACCCACATAGAAACACAGAGTGAAAAATACTGTTTGGGTACTAGTTATAGCATTAAATCACAATGTACAGCAATTTAAGGACAGAGATCCTACATGAGGAGCAAGTGCACAGTGACTCCTGTTGTTGACTTAACAAATTGACACTGTTGTTTATGGCATCAGTAATCACCCTAGGCTCTTGTCATGAGCTGCCAAGGCTATGGAAGCCTTTTGAGTTCACCGACTCTGATCATATTTAGGCAAGGTTGTAGTCAGAGTGGAAGTTCTCTCCTCCCTTCAGAGAAAGGGACCTCCTTCTCTGATGACCTAGAACTTAGTTTTTAATAATGTCTCTATTCAAGCCCTGATTCTCAGGACTCCTATAAACTTAACAGTCAGCTCTGGTGTTCCAGTAACAGCCAGCTCCAGAACTCCCTGCTTTCAATCTGCTCAGAGAGACTCCTCTTTCATTGTAGGTCTTATTAACTGTTCTGGGCCATAAAGACCTGCTACAGCTAGTTTCTATCCAAGAATAGCCTACTATTGGTGGAAATGTATAATTTCTTACTAACAAATGTAAAGATCTGGCACAAATATTGATCAGAAGGAAAGTCAAAAATATTTGAAAATCTCCAGTAGAAGAAAGATACAGGAGCAGGTACAGTTACAAGAAAGTTATAATTTTGTATATTAGAATTTGAAGGCAAAATCTGAAACTGTAAACTACAAATCTATGTTAATGGGTGTATAATATGTAAGGAAATAAACTGCAACCTCAATGGTTGTATGGGGCTGGAGCTATTAATTGGTAGACTTTTGCTATGGAATGCAAGTGTTTGTTATCGGTTTCAAAGAGAATGCCACAAGAATGTGTTTATCCAATGGATTTGCTAGTACAAATTAATATTGCTGCAGATTACATGTTAATGAAAATGAGAAGGGAAGAAATGCTGATTACTGGAAACACTGGTCATGGCAGGTGCAAGTGTGGAGTGATGAACAAGGGGTGAAACGTGAAGCAGAGAGAGAAAATAAATCAAACTTGGTATCAATCATCAATTCTCTCATACAATGCTTAAACATTTACATGAATGTTTAGGAATCAAGACCAGCTGTACCCATGACACCTGACATGTAGCTGAGTTCCCCTTGTTTCACATGTTTCAAGATACTGGTCTTGTCAGTCTGTGTCACTGTGATTTTAATTTGCTTTTATCTCCTTTATCATACATGCAGAGGGGTAGGATGGGTTACACTCATAGTTATTTGGATATTTTGTTTTGCTAGTTTCCCAATCATGCCAATAATGTCTCTCACTTTGGTGTGTGGGAACACTTCAAACAATCTAATATGCTTCCTTTTCCTGTTATAGGAGTGTAACTATTTGAGAGAATCCTTTAAGTGCAACTGAAGCTGGAGAGATACTTGTGGAAAGACAATGGGTGAGAACTTGTGCTGGCAGTATTGCCTTGTGTCTGGGAGATGGGAAATACAAACCGATGCTCATTACAAGCAGGATTTGAGGTGAATGATGACTGCTAGCATCTAGGTCAGCTGCGGAGGTGTTCCTCTTAACGGATTGTGGGGTGTGTGTGTGTGTTTGAGAGAGGGAGGGTAGAGAGAGAGGCTTGGAGTGTCTACAAGTGTTATGTGGTAGGGAGGTGGTTCTATGCCCAGCAGAATAATACAATGTGAGGGGCAGGAGCCGCGGAAGCCCCAGGATCTGCGCGCCAGTGCTCGAAGGGGAGTGCGTGCCACACAGACAACAGCGGGCAGGCTTGGGACGTTCAGGGCTCCGAGTCCACACATCGGCGCTGGAAGGGGAGTGGACCTGTGTGGAGAGCGTGGGAGCCCACAGTTCGGGACACCAGCGGCAGACTCAACACACCAGCACTGGAACGCGTGGTGAGCCGAACCTCAATAGCCCGAGACACTGGCAGGCAAGCGGAGAGAGGAGACTAGAGGGAACGACCCCCGGGGGGGGGGGGGAGTTCACCAGGCTAGCTGGAAGAGAGAGAGAGAGAAAAAAAAAAGGTGACTGGTACGGACACGGGTTTTTCTCTCTCCGCTCACCTCTCAAGGGCGAGCAAGACAAAGAGCAGGCGCCATCTTGGACATACGTCATAAGCAGAGCGACCTCAGGTGTGCACCGGCCCTGAGCCTAGCAGAAAAACCTGACTCTGGGCGGGGCGAATTAACAGGAGATTAGGACCTAGCAAATTTGTGGTGCTACTGAACTGAGACTGTGAAAAAAGAGACGGTGGGGGAGAGAACTCACGGAATTCACGTGAGCACTCTCCAGAGACGCTACAATTCTGTAACTTTGGCAACCCAGTGGGAGACTGAAGGAGAATTTGAGCCCACTCTGAGGGCCGAACAGATTCCCTGTGTGGCCCTTGGGAAAGAGCTTCCGATCTCTGGCTCCTGTGGGTATATCATTTGCCTGCTAACTACCTTCAACTTCGTTCAGCTGTGCAGAATAACTTCCCTTTTGAATCAAAAAAAAAAAAAAAAAAAGAAAGAGAGAAAGAGAGAGAGGTTTACCACGCCTAACCTGGGAGTGTCACCTTTGGCACACCAAACAGAGCTCTCAGGCCACACCCATCTCAAGCCCTGAGGCTCCATCAAAAACAGATAGTCCACTTAATCTAGAGTCATAGTATAACAAGAAAAAGCACCACAGTGAAGAAACCAAATATCTCCAATATGCCAAATAACAAACGCAAAAACCAAGGTAATAAAAACAAGGAAGTCACCATGACGCCCTCAAATGAAAAAGACACCCCAATTCAAGATTATGAAGATGATGACATAGAAGAAATGCAAGAAGCAGATCTCAAAAAATTGATAAGAACATTAAGAAGTTCTCAAAAACAAATTCTTGAACTACAGAAATCCTTAATGGACAAGATAGAAAATCTCTCTCGTGAAAATGAAATATTAAGGAGGAATCAAAATGAAACGAAACAACTAGTATAACAGGAAACTGTGATAGTGACTGAAGTGAAGAATTCAATAGATCAAATGAAAAATACAATAGAGAGCCTTACAAACAGAATGGGTGAAGCAGAAGAGAGAATATCGGACTTAGAAGACAGAGAACAGGAAAGGATACAGTCAGACCAAAGAAAAGAAGAGGAAATTAGAAATCTAAAACATATTGTCGGGAATCTTCAGGATACTATTAAAAAACCCAACATTCGGGTTCTAGGAGTTCCTGAAGGCATGGAGAGGGAGAAAGGATTAGAAGGCCTTTTTAGTGAGATATTAGCAGAAAATTTCCCAGGTTTGGAGAAGGACAGAGAAATCCTAGTACAGGAAGCTCACAGAACCCCTAATAAACATGACCAAAAGAGATCCTCACCATGACACGTTGTAATTAAACTCTCCACAGTGAAA
Organism: Oryctolagus cuniculus; assembly: GCF_051225735.1. Lineage (NCBI taxonomy): Eukaryota > Metazoa > Chordata > Mammalia > Lagomorpha > Leporidae > Oryctolagus > Oryctolagus cuniculus. The sequence continues at coordinate 52,536,273 of NC_142888.1, forward strand.
CATAAAGAAAAGATCCTAAAATGTGTAAGAGAGAAACGTCAGATTACTCTCAGAGGATCTCCAATCAGACTCACAGCTGACTTCTCATCAGAAACTCTACAAGCTAGGAGGGAATGGCGAGATATAGCCCAGGTACTAAGAGAGAACAACTGCCAGCCCAGAATATTATATCCTGCAAAGCTATCATTTGTGAATGAAGGTGAAATAAAGACTTTTCATAGCAAACAGAAATTGAAAGAATTTGTCGCCACTCGTCCAGCCCTGCAAAAGATGCTTAAAGATGTGTTACACACAGAAACAAAGAAACACGGTCATCAATATGAAAGAAGGTAAAGGAAGGAAACCAAGGAAGGAAAGCTCACAGCAAAAGATCACAGGGAATTCAAAGCATATATTAGAACTTATCTTTGGCAAATGGCAGGGCAAAGTTACCACTTATCATTAGTCACATTGAACGTGAATGGCCTGAACAGTCCAGTTAAAAGACACCGATTGGCTGATTGGGTTAAGGAACAAAACCCATCTATTTGCTGCTTACAAGAAACACATCTTTCCAACAAAGATCCATACAGACTGAAAGTGAAAGGCTGGAAAAAGATATACCATGCCAACAGAAATGAAAAAAGAGCGGGCGTAGCAATCTTAATATCAGACAACATAAACTTTACCACAAAAACCGTTAAGAGAGACAAGGAGGGACACTACATAATGATTAAGGGATCAATTCAACAGGAAGATATAACAATTATCGATGTATATGCACCTAACTACAGGGCACCGGTTTATCTAAAAGATTTGTTAAGGGACTTAAAGGGAGACTTAGACCCCAATACAATAGTACTGGGGGACTTCAATACTCCACTCTCAGAAATAGACAGATCAATAGGACAGAAGATCAACAAGGATACAGTAGATTTAGACGACACTATAGCCCAAATGGATCTAACAGATATATACAGAACTTTCAATCCTACAGCTAAAGATTTTACATTCTTCTCAGCAGTACATGGAACCTTCTCTAGGATTGACCACATACTAGGCCATAAAGCAAGTCTCAGCAAATTCAAAAGAATTAGAATCATACCATGCAGCTTCTCAGACCATAAAGGAATGAAGTTGGAAATTAGCAACTCAGGAATCCCTAGAGCATACGCAAACAGATGGAGATTGAACAACATGCTCCTGAATGAACAATGGGTCATAGAAGAAATCAAAAGAGAAATCAAAAACTTTCTGGAAGTAAATGAGGATAACAGCACAACATACCAAAACTTATGGGACACAGCAAAAGCAGTGTTAAGAGGAAAGTTTATATCAATAGGTGCCTACATCAAGAAATTGGAAAGGCACCAAATAGATGAGCTTTCAATTCACCTCAAGGATCTAGAAAACCTACAGCAAACCAGACCCAAATCTAGTAGGAGAAGAGAAATAATTAAAATGAGAGAAGAAATCAACAGGATTGAATGAAGAAAAACATTCCAAAAAATCAGCCAAACGAGGAGCTGGTTTTTTGAAAAAATAAACAAAATTGACACCCCATTGGCCCAACTAACTAAAAAAAGAAGAGAAAAGACCCAAATCAATAAAATCAGACATGAAAAAGGAAACGTAACAACAGACACCACAGAAATAAAAAGAATCATCAGAAATTACTACAAGGACTTGTATGCCAGCAAACAGGGAAACCTATCAGAAATGGATAGATTCCTGGACACATGCAACCTACCTAAATTGAACCAGGAAGACATCGAAAACCTAAACAGACCCATAACTGAGACAGAAATTGAAACAGTAATAAAGGCCCTCCCAACAAAGAAAAGCCCAGGACCAGATGGATTCACTGCTGAATTCTACCAGACATTTAAAGAAGAACTAACTCCATTTCTTCTCAAACTATGCAGAACAATCGAAGAAGAGGGAATCCTCTCAAATTCTTTCTATGAAGCCAGCATCACCTTAATTCCTAAGCCGGAAAAAGATGCAGCACTGAAAGAGAATTACAGACCAATATCCCTGATGAACATAGATGCAAAAATCCTCAATAAAATTCTGGCCAATAGAATGCAACAACACATCAGAAAGATCATCCACCCAGACCAAGTGGGATTTATCCCTGGTATGCAGGGATGGTTTAATGTGCGCAAGACAATCAATGTGATACACCACATTAACAGACTGCAGAAGAAAAACCATATGATTCTCTCAATAGATGCCGAGAAAGCATTTGATAAAATACAACACCCTTTCATGATGAAAACTCTAAGCAAACTGGGTATGGAAGGAACATTCCTCAATACAATCAAAGCAATATATGAAAAACCCACGGCCAACATCCTATTGAATGGGGAAAAGTTGGAAGCATTTCCACTGAGATCTGGTACCAGACAGGGATGTCCACTCTCACCACTGCTATTCAATATAGTTCTGGAGGTTCTAGCCAGAGCTATTAGGCAAGAAAAAGAAATTAAAGGGATACAAATTGGGAAGGAAGAACTCAAACTATCCCTCTTTGCAGATGACATGATTCTTTATTTAGAGGACCCAAAGAACTCTACTAAGAGACTATTGGAACTCATAGAAGAGTTTGGCAAAGTAGCAGGGTATAAAATCAATGCAAAAAAATCAACAGCCTTTGTATACACAGACAATGCCATGGCTGAGGAAGAACTTCTAAGATGAATCCCATTCACAATAGCTACAAAAACAATCAAATACCTTGGAATAAACTTAACCAAGGACGTTCAAGATCTCTACGATGAAAATTACAAAACCTTAAAGAAAGAAATAGAAGAGGATACCAAGAAATGGAAAAATCTTCCATGCTCATGGATTGGAAGAATCAATATCATCAAAATGTCCATTCTCCCAAAAGCAATTTATAAATTCAATGCAATACCAATCAAGATACCGAAGACCTTCTTCTCAGATCTGGAAAAAATGGTGCTGAAATTTATATGGAGGCACAAGAGACCTCGAATAGCTAAAGCAATCTTGTATAACAAAAACAAAGCCGGAGGCATCACAATACCAGATTTCAGGACATACTACAGGGCAGTTGTAATCAAAACAGCGTGGTACTGGTACAGAAACAGATGGATAGACCAATGGAACAGAATTGAAACACCAGAAATCAACCCAAACATCTACAGCCAACTTATATTTGATCAAGGATCTAAAACTAATTCCTGGAGCAAGGACAGTCTATTCAATAAATGGTGCTGGGAAAATTGGATTTCCACGTGCAGAATCATGAAGCAAGACCCCTACCTTACATCTTACATAAAAATCCACTCAACATGGATTAAAGACCTAAATCTACGTCCTGACACCATCAAGTTATTAGAGAACATTGGAGAAACCCTTCAAGATATTGGCACAGGCAAAGAATTTCTGGAAAAGACCCGGGAGGCACAGGAAGTCAAAGCCAAAATCAACTATTGGGATTGCCTCAGATTGAGAAGTTTCTGTACTGCAAAAGAAACAGTCAGGAGAGTGAAGAGACAACCGACAGAATGGGAAAAAATATTTGCAAACTATGCAACAGATAAAGGATTAATAACCAGAATCTACAAAGAGATCAAGAAACTCCACAAAAACAAAACCAACAACCCAATTAAGAGATGGGCCAAGGACCTCAATAGACATTTTTCAAAAGAGGAAATCCAAATGGCCAACAGGCACATGAAAAAATGTTCAAGGTCATTAGCAATCAGGGAAATGCAAATCAAAACCACAATGAGGTTTCACCTCACCCCGGTTAGAATGGCTCACATTCAGAAATCTACCAACAACAGATGCTGGTGAGGATGTGGGGAAAAAGGGACACTAACCCACTGTTGGTGGGAATGCAATCTGGTCAAGCCACTATGGAAGTCAGTCTGGAGATTCCTCAGAAACCTGAAGATAACCCTACCGTTCGACCCAGCCATCCCACTCCTTGGAATTTACCCAAAGGAATTTAAATTGGCAAACAAAAAAGCGGTCTGCAGCCTAATGTTTATTGCAGCTCAATTCACAATAGCTAAGACCTGGAACCAACCTATATGCCCATCAACGGTAGACTGGATAAAGAAATTATGGGATATGTACTCTTTAGAATACTATACCGCAGTAAGAAACAACGAAATCCAGTCATTTGCAACAAAATGGAGGAATCTGGAACACATCATGCTGAGTGAAATTAGCCAGTCCCAAAGGGACAAATACCATATGTTCTCCCTGATCGGTGACAACTGACTGAACACCAAAAAGGAAACCTCCTGAAGTGAAATGGACACTATGGGAAACGGTGACTTGATCAGCATAGCCCTGACTGTTAATGAACAACTTAATACATTATCCCTCTTAGTAGTTTTTTTGTCTGTTCTACTTAATATGACTGGTTTAATTCTGTAATTAATACACAGTTATTCTTAAGTGTTGAAAGTTAACTGAAATGTGATCCCTGTTAAACATAAGAGTGGGAATAAGAGAGGGAAGAGATGTATAATTTGGGACATGCTCAAGCTGACTTGCCCCAAATGGTAGAGTTAGAAACATACCAGGGGATTCCAATTCAATCTCATCAAGGTGGCATGTACCAATGCCATCTCACTATTCCAAGTGATCAATTTCAGTTCACAATTGATCATAATGAAAGTACTAAGAGTCAAAGGGAGCACATAAACAAGTCTAGTACCTGCTAACACTAACCGATAGAATAAATAAGGGGGAGAGTGATCCAACATGGGAAGTGAGATACTCAACAGACTCATAGAATGGCAGATGTCCTAAATAGCACTCTGGCCTCAGAATCAGCCCTAAAGGCACTCGGATCTGGCTGAAAAGCCCATGAGAGTATTTCAGGCATGGAAAGCCAAGACACTCTGGCAAAAGATCTCTGTGAGTGAGATCCCAGTGGAAAGAACAGGTCTTCAAAGAAGGAGGTACCTTTCTCTGAAGGGAGGAGAGAACCTCCACTTTGACTATGACCTTGTCTAAACAAGATAAGAATCGGAGAACTCAGAGGGCTTCCATAGCCTTGGAAACTCATGACTGGAGCATAGGGAGATTACTGATGCCATAGACAGGAGTGTCAATTGGTAAAGTCAACAACAGGAGTTACTGTGCACTTACTCCTCATGTAGGATCTCTGTCCTTAATGTGCTGTGCATTGAGATTTAATGCTATAACGAGTACTCAAACAATATATTTCACTTTGTGTTTCTATGGGGGTGCAAACTGTTGAAATCCTTACTTAATGTATACTAAGCTGATCTTCTGTATATAAAGAGAATCGAAAATGAATCTTGATGTGAATGGAAGGGGAGAGGGAGTGGGAAAGGGGAGGGTTGTGGGTGGGAGGGACGTTATGGGGGGGAAGCCATTGTAATCCATAAATCGTACTTTGGAAATTTATATTCATTAAATAAAAGTTAAAAAAAATTAAATCCTGTTTTGCAATAAAATGGAAAAAAAAATGTGAGGGGCAGACTGGGAGCCTCAGTGGAAATTGTAACATGACAGTAGATTCCATGTCCCTGGGCTCTCCTGGGCTGCACTGGGGGTGCAGGTTCCCTGTGGGTAAGCTCTGCTAGACAATGCAGTACAGTGTCTAAGTATTTACCACGTGTAAATTTACTTGCCCATGAGAATGTCTGATGAGGTCCTAATTTCCCCCAGTTTGAATACTTGGAGCACTCTCTCCAGCTCTGGAATGCTATGTCTCAGGCCAGACAGTTTTTTTGCACCATTAGAAAAAGAATTGGACATTCACCAGATGGCTCGAGCACCCTCTCTACCCATCCTATGCGTATGTCCACATTAAGGCCCTTACCTCTGGGAGGGCTCCTCATATCCCAGCCTCACTTTTCCTGCTGAATTTTCCTCTGAATTTTCTGGATGAAAAGAGTTGAGTTGAAACCTCTTCTCTTGAACACAAGATGGAGGTGCTGATCAAAAGGGCAGACGAGGATAAGTATACTCAGTCTGTGAGGACTTGTTCCCTGAGACCTCACAGTCTTCCTGGGGGAACATGAATGCCAGCTGGGGGTGCCACGTGTGGGGCGTGACTCTGTATGGCCTTGTTCCAGCCTGACTGGCTGACTAGATGCCTCACTTTGTGGGGAAATGAAAATAGGACAATATAGATGCGGCTCTTAGTGGATATCCGAAGTGTGAGCTTCAGGAAGAGCACACCTGCTCCTGAAGAAGCTATGAGCAAAGTGTTGCACATATCGCAGATTCCTGCCAGAAAGCAGCCATATTATCCAGGAGCTGCATGCCTTCATCAATAGGAGTTTTGTGCAGTAGAGGTACCCAGAATGATAGGGTATTATCAATACCCTATTTAGAGTTTCCTTAAGGATCTGTTAACTTGTGAACAAGGGTTGTCCTGTTTGTGTCCATAAAATGAGGGAAGGTGGACTATCTACAACTGTGAGTCCAGTACTGGTCTTGGAGAAATGCACTGTAAGTGCATGTGTGAGGCAGTGAAAGCAACAACAGCAGTGCTGGGGCCTGTCCCTGAAATGTAACAGCAAGGTATGTTGGCATATATTTGTAGGGGGCTGTGAAAATGGACCCAAACAAATGAACACTGTGGTGCTGATTTATGAGCACGGGAGGGGATGTGACACATAGTACCTGTTGTGTCTTATTCCAGTTCTACATAAGTTACCTAGTGGAGTAACTTTACACATGACTGCTTTAGATGCTAACACAATGTTCTGTAACACATAATAGACTGTTGGGTTGAGTTTGCAGTACAGTTTGATAAGAAGATTCAGTTCCATGAAACTCAATGGCTGCCTCTGTGTCTTAGGATTGGGAGATTGTCTGGCTTTAGAAAGGTAATAGGGATTGCTTCTCTGCCTTTTGGCTAAGATCAACTGAAAAGTAATGGGGAACTATACTTATGGATGAGCATTTTTTTCATGTGTCAGTTGGCCATTTGGATTTCATCTTTTGAAAAATGCCTGTTCATATGCTTAGCCCATTTCTTAACTGGATTGCTTGTTTTGTTTTGTTGAATTGCTAGAATTCCTTATATATCTTGGATATTAATCTTTTATTAGATGTATAATTTGCAAATATTGTCTCCCCTTCTCCCCTCCACTGAAAACTTTTAACTTTCCCCCATGAACATGATTTCTTTACTGTTATCTTCTTGTGGTAAAAATCAGCTCATCTTTTCCATATTCAGCCATTTTGTGTCTCCTGGAATTGGACCATTTCCTCCCAGCAGTTACATGCCATAGTGGGGAGGGGATGGGCTGCATGTTTAAAAATGCCATGAAGGGTTCTAGCATTTTGAATGTGGCTCTTTCTTGATTGGCATTCTCTTGGTTGCTGTAGGATTTTGAATTGTTTTCAGGCCTCCTGTAAGTTTCTTTTAGCCTGTGTCTGGGATATTCTTTCAGTGTTTCATTTGGGAAAGAAGAGACTGTATAGTACTGTTAGTGTACCATTTTGCTAACTTCACTCATAGTGACACATTTAATTCATATAAGAAGTAAGACCATAGAAATAATTTAGTTTCCCTTCATTCAGTTTTGGTCTTTTACACCTGCTAAGAAGTTCTCCCATTTCACCAAGGCTGGTGAATTTATTGGAATAACATTATTCAAAACATGCCATTATTACACTTTTTTGCCTAGAAGATCTAGTCTGGTAGTCACACAAACATTTTTGATAACAGTAGCGTCTTCTTTATTCTTGATCAATTTATCTAGAGTTTTACCAATTTTTTGGTCATTTCAGAGACTCTGTTTCTCTTAATTCAAGTTTTTTTTTTAACTTTTATTTAATGAATATAAATTTCCAAAGTACGATTTATGGATTACAATGGCTTCCCCCCCATACCGTCCCTCCCACCCACAACCCTCCCCTTTCCCACTCCCTCTCCCCTTCCATTCACATCAAGATTCATACACGTATTCATTTTCCATTTTATTGATTTCTGATCTTTATTAGTTCTGTCCTTCCTCCCTCCTTGAGGTTACCTTGCATGTATTGATTTTAACTTTTCTAATAGAAGTGCAGATCAATTTCTGAGGCTTTTGTTCTCATCTATCACAGGCATTTAAAACAACTAATTAACTAATCAAAAAAAATTGATTTCTACAGGACTGCTTTAGTAGCGCCCCAGAAATATCTACAGGTTGTGTTTTCATTTTCATTCAGTTCAAAGCATCTTCTAGTTTCCCTGTCATTCTTCATTGTCATTCAAATTTATTCTGTTTAAATGCAAATTTTTTTGGATTTTTGATACATGCCAGCTATTGGTTTATCATTTAATTCTGTAGTGACCAGAAAACATACTCAGTAAGTCTTAACCCTTTTGTTGATGTTCAATTAAAAGCGTTTGTTTCATTTCAAATGCAAGTTTGTTGTTCTATGGCCACATTGTGACAGAAAGATGTGCTTTAATTATTTATGTAACACCATGTTTAATTATAAATGTGCATAGTGGGACATTCAAGGCAAGTTTGGTAAGGTAGGATGGGAATGGGTTATCTTGGCAGACTGAGACACTCTTCTCTTGAAAAAATAGACACAAAATGTAAAATTTGGTCTTGCTCAGTTTTCATTCATGTAACTGGAGTTTGACTACTTACCAGTAAATATTGTGTTGTTTATTCAGCATTCTCAAATACCAGGTATGTCCCAATCATTCCCCAAGCCTTGGAACTCACTTCGTGAAGTTTCAGGGGGGAAACAGAATGGTAAGCAGAATTAGCTTGGGGTTTCAAAGTCAGCCTGCCTGGGTTCAAATCTCACTGTCACCCCTACAATCTCTGCACATTGGGCAACTGCTTTAAACTTCTTTCCGTGTTTCCATGTTTAGAATTGATTACAGTTTTATCACAGGATTATTGTCCAGATTAAATGCATATTATGATTAAGATTAAAGTACAACACTGGCATATGAAAGGGCTTTCAAAACCTTAGCACTTCCCTTCACCAGCATCTTTTTCACAAGCATGAGTTCCATGTGGGCACCATGCTAATTTTGTTTCTGCATTGCTTCATCCTGGTGCTAGACATGCAGTAGGAACTCAAATATATTTATGGAAGGATGTCACAGTCCTTCTTTTTGATGAGATCAGTATGTAGTAGAGATGTCCAAGCCCAGTCATTACGACAATCATGAAAGCATATATTTGAGAACAGAAAATGTCATATCTACTCTTCCTAGAGTGTAAACTGCACAAGGAAAAGAGATCTTTTTTTATATTTCCTTTCATTCACTGAAAGATGTTAATTAAAAATATATACAGGAATTTCTCACATGATCTACTTTACAAGGCTAAACACTGATGCTTTCAACCTGATTTGTAGACTGGGAAGAAGAAATAAGAGAAACATGACTCTTCACTTACATTACAACAAAATATTTTTCAACTGACATCCAGATTGCTGTCTTTGATCATGAGGCTAATTTTTGTAATACCTTTTGTAATTATCTTAATCTCTTTTTGAAAAGATACAAATGATTCCAGAGTATCTGTGCCACAAGATGTGTTTTATGTGCCTCACCCATTTCTTTACACATTAGAAACTTTTGGGAGAAAAAAATGTCTCCTGACTCATGTAACATTGAAAGTAAAGTATTTGAAAAATTTCAGATTTGGGATCAATTTGTCTTACACACCACATTATGAAGGTCACTTATGACCTGGGCATTTACTTTGTGACTTCTGCGAAAGTTTTCAGTTGTTTGAAAGATATTACACTCAGTCTTCACATTTTCTAACACACATTCTGTAAATGAAATAATAATTTCCTTGCAGCACATATTTATTAAAGTGTCTGGGAATATATATGTGTGCGGGTGCAAGACCTAAGAAACTTTTCAGCTGATCAAATCTGTAGCATCAGGCATACTTGGTTGTTAAAAAACAATTTGTTATACTGTAGCATGCCTCTTATTTTTCTTTAAAGATTTATTTATTTGAAAGTCAGAGTTACACAGAGAGAGGAAAAGCAGAGAGAGAGAGAGAGAGAGAGAGAGAAAGAGAGAGAGAGGGGTCTTTCATCTGCTGGTTCACTCCCCAATTGACCACAACGGCCGGAGCTGCACTGATCCAGAGCCAGGAGCCAGGAGCCTCCTACGGGTCTCCCACATGGGTGCAGGGGCCCAAGGACTTGGGCCGTCTTCCACTGGTATCCCAGGCCATAGCAGAGAGTTGGATCGGAAGAGGAATAGCCATTACTAGAACTGAACACCACATGGAATGCCGATGCTTCAGGCCAGGGCGTTAACCTGCTACACCACAGCGTCAGCCCTGCCACTTATTTTAATATATTCTTTATTTGTTGTTCAAGACTAATCTTTATTATTTCTATTTTTATTAAAATAAAGAAAACAGATTTCATGTGTTTCATAAGAAGATAACCATATTCCCTCACTCCATCTTTCATTCCCTCAATCACCCTCCTTCCTTCCTTTCTCTTTTGTTTTCTTTTAATTTTTGCAAAAACATAATTACAGTCCACTATATAATCATAGGATTAATGTATCACTTATACCACTATTCATAATATTCAGCAAGCAAAAAGTAGAAAGACCACAGTTCCAAATGAGCATAAGCAAGAGCTAAAAATAACAATCACATCAAAAGATTCCATTCCATTTCCATGCTTTTTCTGTATTATATACAAACAACCACATACCAGAGAATGCATGATATCTATTGTTTGTGGACTGGCTTATTTCAATAAACATAATGGTTCCCAGTTGCATCCATTTTGTTGCAAAAGACAGGATTTCATTTGGTTTTATGGTTGAGTAGTATTCCACAGTGTACACATACCACATTTTCTTCATCTAGTCATCAGCTTCTCCAAGTGTCAGTTTCTCTCCTATAGATTACCTTTTCAGTATTCTATTAGTTACCACAGATCACAGAGAACATATGGTAATTGTCTTTTGGGGACTGGCTTATGTTATTAAGTATAAAGGTTTCCAGCTGTATTCATTTTGTTGCAAATGACAAGATTTCATTCTTTTTCCATTGTGTAGTATTCCATAGTGTATATATACCATAATTTCTTTATTTAGTCTTCAACTGATGGACATTTGGGTTTTCCAAATCTTAGATATTATGAATTGAGATACAATAAACAAGGGGGCACAGATTACTCTTTCATATACTGATTTCTTTTCGTCTGGGTAAATTCCCAGGAGTGGCATAGCTGGATCATATGGTACATCCATATTCAGATTTCTGAGGTATCTCCACACTGTCTTTCACAATGGATGTACCAGTTTACATTCCACCTACAGTGGACCAGGGTACCTCCCTGCCACTCCCCATTCTTGCCAGCATTTGTTGTTTGCTGATTTCTGTATGAAAACCATTCTAACTGGGGATGAGGTGAAACCTTATTTTGGTTTTGATTTGGATTGTCTGATGGCTAGTGATCCAGAGCATTTTTTCATGCACCTGTTGGTCATTTGAATTGTTTGTTTTGTTGTTGTTGATTTTTTGAGCTCTTTATAGATTTTATATATTAATCTTTTTTTATTAGTTGCATAGTTTGCAAATATTTTCTCCCATTCTGTCGGTTGCCTCTTCACTTTGCTGAGTGTTTCTTTAGCAGTGTAGAAGCTTCATAGCTCGATGTAATTCCATTTGTCTATTTTTACTTTGATTGCCTGTGCTTCTGGGGGTCTTTTCTAAGAATTTGTTCCCTATGCCAATGTCTTGAAGAGTTTCCATGCTATTTTCCTCTAGTAATTTGACAGTATCATGTCATAGATTTAGATTCTTGGTCTTTCTTTATTTTATTTTTGAATAGGTGAATAGGGTGCAAGATAAGGGTCTTGTTCCATATTTATGCAAGCATAGACCCAATTTTCCAAGCACCATTTGTTGAAGAGACTGTCCCTAGTCAAAGATTTGTTGGTTGTGGCAGCATGAATTAATGTTTGGGACTTCTATTCTGTTCCACTGGTATACATGTTTATTTTTGTACCAGTACCAGGCTGTTTTGATTATAAGTGCCCTGCAGTATGTCTTCATAATGTGATGCTTCCAGCTTTGCTTTTGTTGTTTAATAGTTGAACTATTCAGGTCTCTTCTGTTTTGACAAATTTTAGCATTGTTTTTTCTAAATCTGAGGAGAATGCCCTTGGTATTTTGATTGGAGTCACATTGAATCTGTACATTGCTTTCAGTTGTATGGACATTTTGATGATATTAATTTTTCCAATCTATGAACATGCAAGATTTTCCATTTTTGGTGTCTTCTCTTTTTTCCTTAATGTTTTGTAATCTTCATTGCAGAGATTTTTCACATCATTAATTAAATTTATTCCAAGGTATTTAAAATTTTTGTTGCTATTGTGAATGGCACAGATCTTTCAAGTTCTTTTTCCACCATGGCATTGATTATGTATGGAAATACTATTTATTTTTGTGTTGATTTTATATCCTGCAATTTACAAAACTCTTCTATGAGTTCCAGTAGTCTCTTGGTGGAGTCATCAGAAAATATAGACAATTTGACTTTCTCCTTTCCAATTTGTATCCCTTGGTTACTTTTTCTTGCCTAATGGCTCTGGCTAAATCTTCCAGGACTATACTGAATAGCAATGGTGAGAGTGGGCACCCTTGTATAGTTCCGGATATTAGTGGAAATGCTTCCAACTTTCTCCATTCAGTATGATGTTGGCTATGGGGTTGTCATATACTGCCTTGATTGTGTTGAGGAATGTTCCTTCTATACGCAATTTGCTTAAAGTTTTCATTATGAAAGGATGTTGTATTTTATCAAATGCTTTATCTGCATCTATTGAGATGATCATATGGTTTTTGTTCTTCAGTTTGTTAATGCAGTGTATCACATTGATTGATTTGTGAATGCTGAACCATCCCTGCATACCAAGGATAAAATCCACTTGGTCTGGGTGGAAGATCTTTCTGATGTGTTGTTGGATTTGATTAGCCAGTATTTTGTTGAGTATTTTTGCATCTATGTTCATCAGGGAAATTGGTCTATGGTTCTCTTTCTCTGTTGTTTCTTTTTCTGGTTTAGGAATTAGGGTGATGCTGGCTTTATAGAAGGCATTTGGGAGGATTCCCTCCCATTCAATTGTTTCAAATAGCTTGAGAAGAATTGGAATTAGTTCTTCTTTAAATGTCTGGTAGAATTCAGCAGTGAAGCTATATAGTCCTGGTTTTTATTTGTTTATAGGTTCTTTATTAATGTGCATTTGGCAACTGTGCTATCCATCTTTGTTATTTGTTATTAGGTTTTCTAAGTCTTCATGACTCAATTTTGGTAGATTGTATGTGTCCAGGAATCTATCCATTTCTTCTAGATTTTCTGATTTGTTGGCATCTAGCTCTTTGTAGTAATTCCTGATGATTCTTTGTATTTCTGTGGTATCTCTGATTCTACTTATTTGTTTTTTTTTTTTTGTTATTGGGGCCGATGTTGTATGAATTTTGTATTTTTTTTTAAAAACAGATCTTCATTTCACTGATTTTTTGTATTATTTTTTGGTTTCTGTTTATTCTTCTCTAATTTTAATGATTTGTTATCTTATGCTAATTTTGGGTTTGGTGTGTTGTTGCTTTTCTAGGTCCTAAAGATGCATTGATAGCTCATTTATTTGGTATGCTTCCAATTTCTTATGTAGGCACCAATTACAAACTTAATGTTATTTTTGCTGTATCCCATAAGTTTTGATATGTTGTACTGTAATCTTCATTTGTTTACAGAAATTTTTTGACTTCTGTTTTGATTTCTTCTATGACCCACTGTACATTCCAGGGCATGTTGTTCAGTTTCTATTTTGCATATAGTCTTGAGATTCTTGAGCTGTTAATTTTTAGATTCATTCCATTGTGATTGCAAAACATGCATGGCATAATTTTGAGTTTATTGAATTTGGTGATACTTGCTTTATGGCCTAGCATATGACATATGCTTGAGAAAGTTCCATGAAATGATGAAAAGAATGTGCATTCTGCAACTGTGGGATGAAAGGTTTTGTAGATACAATTTAGGTCCATTTGATCCATAGTGTAGATTAGCTCTGTTTCTTTTTTTTATTTTTTTTGTCTAGGTGATCTGTCCACTACTGAAAGTGGGATGCTGAAGTCCCCCATTAGTATTGTATTGGAGTCTATGCCTCCCTTTGGATCCATTAACATTTCTTTTAACTAGCCAGTTGTCCTGGCATTGGGTGCATATATATTTATTATAACCACATCTTCCTGTTGAATTGATCCCTTAATTATTACACAGTGACCATATTTGTCTCTCTTTTGTTTTTGTTTTTGTTTTTGACAGGCAGAGTGGACAGTGAGAGAAAGAGACAGAGACAAATGTCTTCCTTTACCATTGGTTCACCCTCCAATGGCCGCCAAGGCTGGCGCACTGTGGCCGGCGCACCATGCTGATCCAATGGCAGGAGCCAGGTACTTATCCTGGTCTCCCATGGGGTGCAGGGCCCAAGTACTTGGGCCATCCTCCACTGAACTCCCTGGCCACAGCAGAGAGCTGACCTGGAAGAGGGGCAACCGGGACAGAATCCGGCGCCCCAACCGGGACTAGAACCCGGTGTGCCGGCACCGCAAGGCAGTGGATTAGCCTAGTGAGCCGTGGCACCAGCCAATATTTGTCTCTTTTAACAGTTTGTTCTGTTAAAGTCTATTTTGTCTGATATTAGGATTATTACACCTACTCATTTCTGTTTTCTTCATCATGCAATATCTTTTTTCTCATCCTTTCACTTTCAGTCTGTGTGTATATTTGTTGCTAGGTGTGTTTCTTGTAGACAGCAAGTATATGGGTCTTGTTTTTTAATCCATCCAGCCAGTCTGTATCATTTTTTTACTTGTTGTAATCTTTATTTAAGTTACACAAGTTTCATATATTTAATATATACAGATTTAGTAATAAAGTGGAGCTTCCCCTCTCCTCTGCCCACATTCCAACCATTTCCTCCCCTCCAAAGCAAACAATAAGAATATTTACAGAAAATAGCAGGACTATATCACTACTTATCAACAGTAAACTTGAATGTAAATAGCATAAACTCTTCAGTTAAAAGATACAGACTGAACAAAAGATTGGGAACTCAGTACACAAGACTCCCACAGCCACTAGATTCAGAGGATCTACTCTGCCCCACTAGCCTGTCCCATCCACAGAGAGGCAGAGACATTACCAGAGTCAGCTGCCTGTGGGTGCTCCCCCTGAGAAGTTTGAGTCCTAGAACCTGTGATATGTTGAGAGGCTGGGGAACACCTCACAGTTCTGTGTGGGTGCCTACCCCCTGTAAATCATCCCAGCCTGACTCAACGTCAATGGGGAACATGTATTTTTTCCTTCTGGTAGAATCTCTGGATCACCCACATGTACAAGAGCCACTGGCTGCAGCCCCCACTTGTTTTACAATGTTACCTTTTCCCTAATGGATCCTAGGTGCATGCAAACGTGCTGCTACTGCTGGTACTGCTGACAAGATGACCTTTTGTCCCAGCCAGTTGCTGGGTGTGCATACAAGTGCTTCTGTAGCAGCTGCTTATGCTCAAAATGATGCTCTCCCTCTCTCAGTCGGTTACTAGGAGCTGTTGTAAGTGGCTTGGGGAGAGAGAAACATGCTCCCCCCTTTATTTCACTGGGTCAGTGGGTACCCTATCACTTTTTGGACTCCAGGCCAGACTCATGCCAAGCTCCCCCTCTGACCTTGTTACCAGTGAAATAAGTTACTGCAATCTGATCTCACCTCACTCTCCAAAGCTGGTAGTTTCTCTGGTTCTCAGCTGCTAGGGTCACGTGTTGTGTCCATGCTTGTGATGCACATCTGTACCTTCCACACCAACCCATGCATTCCTCTTCATTCCATAGAATTACAGTGCAGTTTTCTCTCTCTTTGCTGAGAATGTGCTTCCTGCACTTTTTATTTTTACTACTTACCCTTAGCCTAAGTAGTATGCCCTTCATTATTCTGCCATCTTGGAATCTTCCAACTAGTATTTTCTTGAAGATTTTTCCATGTTTATCAGGAATATTGGTCTGTAGTTCTCTTTCTTAAGAAGCTACACCATTTTAATTTGGAGACTTCTTATATTGCATTATTCCTTTTTATTTTTTATTAAGAATATTCAATTAATTCTGATTTCAAGCAACTGAAGAAACTTCTGTTTTGAAATAACCAATTTTATCACTGATGATGGCTACAGGAGAAATTCTTATAAAATTCATCATATATTTGCTGACAGTTCCCTTAATATTTAATCATTATTCTCCTTAAACTTCTTTCAAAACAATGAAGAAAGAGTTTTCCTCTTTGTCTGCTAAAGCAAATATGACATCCTCCTAGAGTGATAAACATTTAAGAAGTGCAGGGTGGGAAGTGGGGCTGGGGCCATGGTGTGGCCTCTGCATTACAAAATAAAGCCCTGGATATCCTCAAAAAAAGCAAATATAACATCAGTAACAACAACAAGGTTGTGATGATAGATGTTCTTCTTTTTTTTTTTTTTAAACTTTTATTTAATGCATATAAATTTCCAAAGTACGACTTATGGATTACAATGGCTTCCCCCCCATATCGTCCCTCCCACCCACAACCCTCCCCTTTCCCACTCCCTCTCCCCTTCCATTCACATCAAGATTCATTTTTGATTATCTTAATATACAGAAGATCAGCTTAGTATACATTAAGTATGGATTTCAACAGTTTGCTCCCACACAGAAACATAAAGTGAAAAATAATAGATGATTTTTTTAAATGATGATGAAATCAGAGCAGACCTATTGTCATGTTTAATCCCAGTGAGAGTCAAGTTGGGAATTGATAATTTCTTTTTTTTTTTTTTTTTTTTTTTTTTTTTTTTACAGAGGATCAGTTTAGTATGCATTAAGTAAGGATTTCAACAGTTTGCACCCCCATAGAAACACAAAGTGAAATATATTGTTTGAGTACTCGTTATAGCATTAAATCTCAATGTACAGCACATTAAGGACAGAGATCCTACATGAGGAGCAAGTGCACAGTGACTCCTGTTGTTGACTTTACAAATTGACACTCCTGTCTATGGCATCAGTAATCTCCCTATGCTCCAGTCATGAGTTTCCAAGGCTATGGAAGCCCTCTGAGTTCTCCGACTCTTATCTTGTTTAGACAAGGTCATAGTCAAAGTGGAGGTTCTCTCCTCCCTTCAGAGAAAGGTACCTCCTTCTTTGATGACCTGTTCTTTCCACTGGGATCTCACTCGCAGAGATCTTTTGCCAGAGTGTCTTGGCTTTCCATGCCTGAAATACTCTCATGAGCTTTTCAGCCAGCTCCGAATGCCTTTAGGGCTGATTCTGAGGCCAGAGTGCTATTTAGGACATCTGCCATTCTATGAGTCTGTTGAGTATCTCACTTCCCATGTTGGATCACTCTCCCCTTTATTTACTCCATCAGTTAGCATTAGCAGGTACTAGACTTGTCTATGTGCTCCCTTTGACTCCCAGTCCCTTCACCATGACCAACTGTGAACTGAAACTGATCACCTGGAACAGTGAGATGGCATTGGTACATGCCACCTTGATGGGATTGAATTGGAATCCCCTGGTATGCTTCCAACTCCACCACTTGGGGCAAGTCAGCCTGAGCATGTCCCAAATTATACATCTCTTCCCTCTCCCATTCCCACCACCATGTTCAACAGGGATCACATTTCAGTTAATTTTGAACACTTAAGAATAACTGTGCATCAATTACAGATCTAAACCAGTCATATT
This sequence comes from Oryctolagus cuniculus, assembly GCF_051225735.1. Taxonomy (NCBI): domain Eukaryota; kingdom Metazoa; phylum Chordata; class Mammalia; order Lagomorpha; family Leporidae; genus Oryctolagus; species Oryctolagus cuniculus. The sequence goes on from NC_142888.1 coordinate 52,554,009, forward strand.
AAGTAGAACAGATAAAAAAACTACTAAGAGGGATAATGTATTTAGTTGTTCATTAACAGTCAGGGCTATGCTGATCAAGCCACCATTTCCCATAGTGTCCACCTCACTCCAACAGGTTTCCCTCTTGGTGTTCAGTCAGTCGTCACCGATCAGGGAGAACATATGGTATTTGTCCCTTTGGGACTGGCTAATTTCACTCAGCATGATGTGTTCCAGATTCCTCCATTTTGTTGCAAATGACTGGATTTCGTTGTTTCTTACTGCGGTATAGTATTCTAAAGAGTACATATCCCATAATTTCTTTATCCAGTCTATCGTTGATGGGCATTTAGGTTGGTTCCAGGTCTTAGCTATTGTGAATTGAGCTGTAATAAACATTAGGGTGCAGACCTCTTTTTTGTTTGCCAATTTAAATTCCTTTGGGTAAATTCCAAGGAGTGGGATGGCTGGGTCGAACGGTAGGGTTATCTTCAGGTTTCTGAGGAATCTCCAAACTGACTTCCATAGTGGCTTGACCAGTTTGCATTCCCACCAACAGTGGGTTAGTGTCCCTTTTTCCCCACATCCTCGCCAGCATCTGTTGTTGGTAGATTTCTGCATGTGAGCCATTCTAACCGGGGTGAGGTGAAACCTCATTGTGGTTTTGATTTGCATTTCCCTGATTGCTAATGACCTTGAACATTTTTTCATGTGCCTGTTGTCCATTTGGATTTCCTCTTTTGAAAACTGTCTATTGAGGTCATTCGCCCATCTCTTAAGTGGGTTGTTGGTTTTGTTTTTGTGGAGTTTCTTGATCTCTTTGTAGATTCTTGTTATTAACCCTTTGTCTGTTGCATAGTTTGCAAATATTTTTTCCCATTCTGTCGGTTGTCTTTTCACTCTCCTGACTGTTTCTTTTGCAGTACAGAAACTTCTCAATCTGAGGCAATCCCAATAGTTGATTTTGGCTTTGACTGCCTGTGCCTCCCGGGTCTTTTCCAGAAATTCTTTGCCTGTGCCAATATCTTGAAGGGTTTCTCCAATGTTCTCTAGTAACGTGATGGTGTCAGGTCATAGATTTAGGTCTTTAATCCATGTTGAGTGGATTTTTGTGTAAGGTGTAAGGTAGGGGTCTTGCTTCATGATTCTGCACGTGGAAATCCAATTTTCCCAGCACCATTTATTGAATAGACTGTCCTTGCTCCAGGAATTAGTTTTAGATCCTTGATCAAATATAAGTTGGCTGTAGATGTTTGGGTTGATTTCTGGTGTTTCAATTCTGTTCCATTGGTCTATCCATCTGTTTCTGTACCAGTACCATGCTGTTTTGATTACAACTGCCCTGTAGTATGTCCTGAAATCTGGTATTGTGATGCCTCCGGCTTTGTTTTTGTTGTACAAGATTGCTTTAGCTATTCGAGGTCTCTTGTGCCTCCATATAAATTTCAGCACCATTTTTTCCAGATCTGAGAAGAAGGTCTTCGGTATCTTGATTGGTATTGCATTGAATCTGTAAATTGCTTTTGGGAGAATGGACATTTTGATGATATTGATTCTTCCAATCCATGAGCATGGAAGATTTTTCCATTTCTTGGTATCCTCTTCTATTTCTTTCTTTAAGGTTTTGTAATTTTCATCGTAGAGATCTTTAACGTCTTTGGTTAAGTTTATTCCAAGGTATTTGATTGTTTTTGTAGCTATTGTGAATGGGATTGATCTTAGAAGTTCTTCCTCAGCCATGGCATTGTCTGTGTATACAAAGGCTGTTGATTTTTGTGCATTGATTTTATACCCTGCTACTTTGCCAAACTCTTCTATGAGTTCCAATAGTCTCTTAGTAGAGTTCTTTGGGTCCCCTAAATAAAGAATCATGTCATCTGCAAAGAGGGATAGTTTGAGTTCTTCCTTCCCAATTTGTATCCCTTTAATTTCTTTTTCTTGCCTAATAGCTCTGGCTAGAACCTCCAGAACTATATTGAATAGCAGTGGTGAGAGTGGGCATCCCTGTCTGGTTCCAGATCTCAGTGGAAATGCTTCCAACTTTTCCCCATTCAATAGGATGTTGGCTGTGGGTTTTTCATAGATTGCTTTGATTGTATTGAGGAATGTTCCTTCCAAACCCAGTTTGCTTAGAGTTTTCATCATGAACGGGTGTTGTATTTTATCAAATGCTTTCTCGGCATCTATTGAGAGAATCATATGGTTTTTCTTCTGCAGTCTGTTAATGTGGTGTATCACATTGATTGTCTTGCGCACATTAAACCATCCCTGCATACCAGGGATAAATCCCACTTGGTCTGGGTGGATGATCTTTCTGATGTGTTGTTGCATTCTATTGGCCAGAATTTTATTGAGGATTTTTGCATCTATGTTCATCAGGGATATTGGTCTGTAATTCTCTTCCAGTGCTGCATCTTTTTCCGGCTTAGGAATTAAGGTGATGCTGGCTTCATAGAAAGAATTTGGGAGGACTCCCTCTTCTTCGATTGTTCTGAATAGTTTGAGAAGAATTGGAGTTAGTTCTTCTTTAAACGTCTGGTAGAATTCAGCAGTGAATCCATCTGGTCCTGGGCTTTTCTTTGTTGGGAGGGCCTTTATTACTGTTTCAATTTCTGTCTCAGTTATGGGTCTGTTTAGGTTTTCTATGTCTTCCTGGTTCAATTTAGGCAGGTTGCATGTGTCCAGGAATCTATCCATTTCTGATAGGTTTCCCTGTTTGCTGGCATACAAGTCCTTGTAGTAATTTCTGATGATTCTTTTTATTTCTGTGGTGTCTGTTGTTACATTTCCTTTTTCATCTCTGATTTTATTGATTTGGGTCTTTTCTCTTCTTTTTTTAGTTAGTTGGGCCAATGGGGTGTCAATTTTGTTTATTTTTTCAAAAAACCAGCTCTTCGTTTGGCTGATTTTTTGTAATGTTTTCCTTGATTCAATCCTGTTGATTTCTTCTCTGATTTTAATTATTTCTCTTCTCCTACTAGATTTGGGTCTGATTTGCTGTAGGTTTTCTAGATCCTTGAGGTGAATTGAAAGCTCATCTATTTGGTGTCTTTCCAATTTCTTGATGTAGGCACCTATTGATATAAACTTTCCTCTTAACACTGCTTTTGCTGTGTCCCATAAGTTTTGGTATGTTGTGCTGTTATCCTCATTTACTTCCAGAAAGTTTTTGATTTCTCTTTTGATTTCTTCTATGACCCATTGTTCATTCAGGAGCATGTTGTTCAATCTCCATCTGTTTGCGTATGCTCTAGGGATTCCTGAGTTGCTAATTTCCAACTTCATTCCTTTATGGTCTGAGAAGCTGCATGGTATGATTCTAATTCTTTTGAATTTGCTGAGACTTGCTTTATGGCCTAGTATGTGGTCAATCCTAGAGAAGGTTCCATGTACTGCTGAGAAGAATGTAAAATCTTTAGCTGTAGGATTGAAAGTTCTGTATATATCTGTTAGATCCATTTGGGCTATAGTGTCGTCTAAATCTACTGTATCCTTGTTGATCTTCTGACCGGATGATCTGTCTATTTCTGAGAGTGGAGTATTGAAGTCCCCCAGTACTACTGTATTGGGGTCTAAGTCTCCCTTTAAGTCCGTTAATAAATCTTTTAGATAAACTGGTGCCCTGTAGTTAGGTGCATATACATTGATAATTGTTATATCTTCCTGTTGAATTGATCCCTTAATCATTATGTAGTGTCCCTCTTTGTCTCTCTTAACAGTTTTTGTGGTAAAGTTTATGTTGTCCGATATTAAGATGGCTACGCCCGCTCTTTTTTCATTTCTGTTGGCATGGTATATCTTTTTCCAGCCTTTCACTTTCAGTCTGTATGGATCTTTGTTGGAAAGATGTGTTTCTTGTAAGCAGCAAATAGATGGGTTTTGTTCCTTAACCCAATCAGCCAATCGGTGTCTTTTAACTGGACAGTTCAGGCCATTCACGTTCAAAGTGACTAATGATAAGTGGTAAATTTGCCCTGCCATTTGCCAAAGATAAGTTCTAATATATGCTTTGAATTCCCTGTGATCTTTTGCTGTGAGGTTTCCTTCCTTGGTTTCCTTCCTTTACCTTCTTTCATATTGATGACCGTGTTTCTGTGTTTCTGTGTGTAACACATCTTTAAGCATCTTTTGCAGGGCTGGACGAGTGGCAACAAATTCTTTCAATTTCTGTTTGCAATGAAAAGTCTTTATTTCACCTTCATTCACAAATGATAGCTTTGCAGGATAGATAGATGTTCTTCTTTACAGCAAGGTACCTGCCAGTGAAAGTAAGAATGAGTGACAGAATTAGAAAATCATCAATTTTCAACCACTTAAAGAATAACAAATTTGGCAAGAACTCTGAATGAAGGATAAGGATAAGAGGTGAAATTCTGGGTAATGAATGACATCACTATCCCACAATATCACGAGTCAGAGCATTTGTCAATCACATTGAAAAGATGGTAACTTCATAATGGAGATATCTTCCTGAGAAAAACTTGAAATGAGTGATTAAACTGAGTCATATGAAGTTCATCTCAGATAAATAGGCAAAATGGTGATAGGTGACTCCAGATTTATTACAATGTGAACTGCTCATCATCTCCTCACTTTTCTAACCACAAATATTACACATAAATTCAACAAGAAGTATATATAGGAAAACTCATATCATGGGACACCTTACAAGCCAACAGGTCTATGGTCTGGAAAAATATCAGTGTCACAGGGGAAAAATGATTATGGTGTTGGGGCTCAGGGCATTTCCAAACGTGCCACCACAACCTATAGGGTCTAAGGACGTGTCCACCATGGTCCAGGTCCCATTGATATGCCTTTGCAGCTGTCAATGACACCTACTATCAGCAGTGCTCACCTGAGCAGGACCTGGTCATGAGTAAAACAAAGTCTTCAATCCCAGCGAAACCACTGTCATTGGTGGAAGCCCCAGCTACCAGAGGTACTCACTCTTGCAGTCACTGGGGACACAGTCACTGCAGTGCACAATCTCGGGGCTACTAATGTCTTTACTGGGAGCCCCAGTCACCAGTGCTGCTGGCCCTCTGGGCTATGATTGTGAGTTCCACAGGGTCCATGCCCTCAGTGCCCCTGTTGCTGATATCAGAGGCCTGGATATACACACCCCACCTTAGTAGTGCCAGAGGAAATGTCTCCCATTCCTAACTTCTACCATTCTCATTGTTTGAGTGGCCACACAGAGTGTGTCCCAACTACACTACTGCAAATACCACAGCTGCCTGGGTCACTATAGTGCCCTCACCCCCATGTAGCCCTTGGAGATGGATCTGCTCTCTGACCCGGCTGCCTTCTGTGATGTATCCACAGACAATGATCACAGTTTAAGAAGCTGTATTTTGAGTACACAGCAGTGAAAAGTGGAACCAAAGAAGACACACCCTACAAAATCATCACCCTAAGACACATTAGGAAGAAGCCTTTCACTACAAAAATTACCTTACATAGTTAGTAGGGACAACTGATCACCACATGAAAAAACAAAAAATGATGGAAAACCGTGGTAACATTTAGCCCTCAGAAGGGACACACTATTTTTCTAGCAGGAGACCACAAACAGAAGGATATTGATAAAATACTAGATAAGAAATTCAAAAGAAATATTCTAAGGGAGCCGTATGAAATATAAGAGAACTCAGACAATTCAATGAAATTAGGAAAGCAATTCATTATATGAAGCCATAATTCAGTAAAGTTATAGAGCTAATAAATGATAACCAAAAAGAAATCTTGCAGCAAAAGAACTCAGTTAAGTCAAATACAAAATACGGTTGAGAGATTCAAAAACAGACTACATCAGGCAAATGAAAATTTATGAACACAAAGACAGATGTTATGAAACATCCTCATCAGATAAAATTTTTTTCATTAATTTACAGGCCTAAAGAATGTCTCCAACACTTACAGACCACCATTAAAGGAAGTAATATTTCAACTGTTGGTGTCGATGAAGATGAAATGAATGGAAAATGTACAGATAATGTAGTCAATAAAACAAGGGATGAAGACTTTGTAATCTTGGTAAAAAAAAATGGGCATCCAGGTCCAAGAGATCCAAAGGACCCCCAAATGGATTTAACCCTAAAAGATCCTCATTGGAGTATCTTATAGCCATACAGTGAAGAGAATTTTAAAAATAGCAAGAGAAGTGTGCCACATCACATCACATTTAAGGGGAAAGCCCTTAGTGTAGTAGCAGAGTTTTCAGGACAGGGAAAAATGAAGTGTGATACATTTCCCATGCTGAAACAAAAAAAATTGCTAACCAAATGTAAATATCTCACAAAGCTGTCCTTCAGAACTGAAGGAGACATGAAGACTTTCCAAGACAAGCAAAAAACTGGGACTTTTCCTGGTCCTCAGAAAGTCCCTGCAAGAAAGGCTTAAAGGAAGTGAAAGGGTTATAACTTCCATAATGAACCACTAAGAAAATAAAAATCACTGGTAGGCAGAAATACAACAACACAATATGAGAGAATCAACACTTAACACAATAGAAAATAAGAAACCAGGGAAATAAACAGTAACAGAGACAGAAATTAGCAAAGAATATATAAAGTGATCAAAACAGTTGGGAAAGAAAAAGGGTAAATTATTTCTCATAAATAATAAGATTGAATATTAATTGATTAAGTTCCACAGTTAAAAAGATACAGAGTGGATTGAAAAGCCAAAAAGAAGATCCACTTCTAAGCTGACTATGGAAACTCCCTTGACCAGTAAAGAAACACACTCTGATTGCAAAGGGAAAGAAAAGGTATTGCATGCAAATAGAAAGTAAAATCATGCAACAGCAGTTAAATTGATAGCAGATAAACTAGAGTTTAGAGAAAAGTGACCAATCCAGCAAAAGTAAATGACTACAACAAATGTTTGTAACAATGCTGGAGTTCCGTTTCAATCAAGCTAGCATTACTAGATGCAATTCAGAAATAAACTCAGACATTAAAAGTTGGAGCATCAACACCTTACATTCCTCAGTAGACAGATTAATCCAGATAACAAATAAAAACACAAGCCAGAGTTAACTTATATTTTAGCCCAAAGGTACATGACAGACATTGAAAACATATGTCATTCAGCAGTTGAAGAATTCATACTCTCCTCATCAGCTCAGGGAACACAGTCCAGTACAAACCTTGTATTACACAACAAAATGCTAAATGTACAATAGATGTGGTCTCCCTGGTACCAGGATGGGGGGATGTTCCCATCCCCCAAAGAACAGGACAGAAGAGCCAGGTTGCCTCTGGCCTTGGAGGAGGGAGAGATGTCAGATATCCTGGAAGGCATAAAATAAATAAAAAATTCATTAAATAGTGGTTGACCTTGTGGCATAATGGGTAAAGTCAGCACCTGCAACGCTGGAATCCCATATGGGCACTGGTTTAAGTTCTGGCTGCTCCTCTGATTGAGCTCCCTGCCATTAACAGGGAGCTTGGAAGAGCAGCAGAAGATGGCTCAAGTGCTTGGGCCCCTGCACCCATGTGGGAGACCCAGAAGAAGCCCCTGGCTCCTAGCTTTGGTCTGGTGCAGCCCTGGATGTTGTGGCCTTTTGGTGAGTGAACCAGTGATGGAAGACACACTCTCTCTCCTGCTTTCTCTCTCTCTCTCTCTCTCTCTAACTACATTTCAAACAAATAAAACAAATCTTAAAAAATTCATTAACTAGATATGGAAAATGGATCAAAGATCTAAATGTAAGGCCTGTAATTATTGTACTCCTGGAAGAATTCCTGGGGAACACAATATTTGACATTGCAATTGATGATATTTCTTTTGGATAAGATCTCAAATGCATAGGCAACAAACATGAAATGAGGCAAATGCTTTCTGCACATCAAGGGAAATAATTAAACGAAGACACAATATATAGAAAGGGAGAAATCGGTTGCAAACTGTTTAGCTGCCAAGGGATTACTATTTAGAATAAACAAGGATCTCAACTCCACAGCAAAATAGCAAATAATCCATTTTAAAAATGATCATGGGCTGGTGTTATGACCCAGTAGGTCAATCCAGCATTTGGAATGCCCACATCCCATACAGGAGTTCATGTCTGAAGCTCCCACTACTCGGCCTCCAATGCAGCTTACTACTAATGCACTCAGGAAACAGCAGATGATGACTCAAGTGCTTGAGTCCATGTCAACCACATAGTACACTTGATTGAAGTCCTAGCATCTGACTTCAGCCTGTGCAAACCCTGGCTGAAATAAGCATTTGGGGAAGCAATCCATCTGTTACACGATCTCTCTCTCTGTCTCTCTTTTTCCCCTCTGTGTGTGTTTGTGTGCATGTGTTGTGTGTGTGTGTGTGTGTGTGTGTGCATGTCCCCTCTCTCATGGTGTGACTCTGCCTTACAACTAAATAAACCAATCTTTAAAAAAGCACACATATTCAATTATCTGAGTGGACATTTCTCAAAACAAGACCTACATATGGCAAAGAAGTAGATGAAAAAATGTTCAACATGAGTCATCATCAGGGAAATGCAAACCAAAATCACAATGAGATGTGTTCTCACCCCAGTTAGAGTCATTATGATTAGAAGAAAGATAAAAAATACTACCAGAGGGTGATGAAGATACAGAGAAAGGGAAACGCTTACTGACAGTCATCAGGGATGTAAATATGTAGTGCCTGTCTGGAAAACAGTTCCGAGGTTCGTTCAAAAGCAGAACCATCTTATGATTCCATGATGCCAAAGGAAATAAAATTATTATATCAGAGAGATATCTGCTTTTCTATGTTTGTTACAGCACTAGTCACAGTAGCAAAGTTAAAAAAAAACAACAACTAAGGTTTCCAAGGATGGAGAAACAAAAAAGCATGGTATATACACATGATGAACTATTACTCAGTCATAGAAAAGGATGAGGGGCCAGCCTGTGGGGAGCAACTCGGACTAGACTGTTACTGGAATTAAGACTTATTCTATGCATCTGCTCTCCCACAATATGGCGCTGAGAAGGGAGTAACAACTTCTACGCAGCTGCCTCTCACCAACTTGAGTGATGACCTGCAGGAGCTGATCCCGCTCCTGATTGGAGGAGAGCAGCGTACTCGGCGTGTGGGTAGCAGAGTTGGGATTGGTGGAAGAGGACTATAGGGGAGGAGAGAGACAACATGCACCAGGAACATCTATCCGAATAACACCTGAGCAGCCCCCGAGAGAGCCGGCCGGCGGTGTGCCGCTCCCCCGCGGAAGTGGGGAAGATGGCAGTGGGAACCGCCCTTCCACGGAGGTGGAGGGGACGGTGGCCAACCCGGGAAGAACCAGCAGCAAACCCGGGGAGGGCCAAGCAGACGAAAGAACGCAGGGTCCTGTGTCGTTCCTCCACGAAGAGGGGGAGCAACATAATGGTGCCGTGACTCGGATATGAAGCCTAGGCAGGGTTTAGTGTCGTTCCTCCACGAAGAGGGGAAGCGACACCAGCCTTGTGGTGTAATGAGTTAAGCTGCCTCCTGCAACACTGGCATCCCATATGGGCACTGGTTCAATTCCTGGCTGCTCCACTTCTTTTTTATTGTTTTTTTTTTCTTTTAAATTTTATTTAAGGTGTACAAATTTCATATATACAGATTTAGAAACATAGTGATTCTTCTCACTTTATATTCCCTCCTGCCCATGGTTCCACCCTTCTTCTTCATCTCTTTCCTATTCCAGTTCTTAATTTTTACAAAGATCTATTTTCATTTTGCTTTATGATTAAAATTAACCGTACACTAAGTAAAGAGTTCAATAAATAGCATGAAGAAAAAAAAAAAAAAACCACTGTTTCTCAACAGTAGAGACAAGGGCTGTAAATGATCTTTGAATCTCAAAATGTCAATTTCACTCCACTACATTACATTTTAGGTACTCTATTAGTTCCCACAGATCAGGGAAAACATATGGTATTTGTCTTTTTGGTACTAGCTTATTTCAGTAAGCTTAATGGTTTCCAGTTGCAACCATTTTGTTGCAAAAGACAGGATTTCATTTTTTTTACTGCTCAGTGGTATTCCATAGTGTATGTATGCCATAATTTCCTGTTTCAGCCATCAGTTGATGGACATTTGAGTTAGGGGCCAGCACTATGGCTTAGTGGGTTAAGCTGCTGTCTGTATTGCCAATTGTCAGTTAATGGGGGCTGGTTCAAGTCCCAGTTGCTCTGTTTCCCATCAAGATTCCTGCTGATGCATCTCATAAAGCAGTGGAGGATGGCCCAACTCTTTGGGCCCATGCACCCACATGGGAGACCCGGAGGAAGCTCCTGGCTCCTGGCTTTGGACCAACCCAGCTCTTGCTGTTGTAACTATTTGTGGAGTGAACCAGTGGATGAAGGATCTCTCTCTCTCTCTCTCTCTTTCTCCTCTCTCTGTAACTCTGCCTTTCAAATAAATAAATACATCTTTTAAAAAAACAAAAAAAGAACAAATAATAAGTAGGTGTTGGATTTTATTTTTTTCCTGTGTGAAAATAACCAAGACTTTTATGTTTTCAACCTATGAATACAGTGATTGTCATGAATAGACTTTTCTAAAACCATCAGGAAATTTTATTTTATAATTGAGAGAACACAATAACTACACATCACAAGAATGTGTCATGATTTTCAAAACTTAAAAAGACACGTGGGAGTAGCATTTATAGCAATCAGCAGACTTAATAGCAACACACACGTCTCCCTCATGCTAGTCTTTTATCCCTTGTCTTCCTAAAGTCAAAGCATATTTGTTCTCTTGGGATGAATATTCTTTTGATAAAAGTATTCTATTTTATCTACACTGGGTGTTTCCATTTGCTCAAATTGGGTATAGTTTTGATACCTTTGGTTCATGAGACTGATTTGCCATTTTTTCTGGATAATACACTCTTTTTCTGGTTCCAAAGTCAAAGGTGCAGTCCCATTAATTTAATTGGGAAACAATTCCACTTTTATGTCTGTGTTTGTGAAAGATGGATTTTCAATCTTGAAATTTTCTTACACATGTCAGTTAAGTGTCTGTAATGTGTGTTTTCTTAATTTTAATACTTGTACTGTGTGAAATGATATAAAAATAAGCATAAATGATTAATAATTCTATTCCATGATGGCCACATGGAAGTTAAACTCCACATGGAGGTGCCATAAAACTCCCTCAAAGCCTCACATATACTAAGCCCTACTCAAACTCTGCACCATTTGTATATTTAGGGGATCACCTCCTACCACATAAAAAGGACTGCTACATGTGAGAGCAACCCTTTTGCCTTTTGGCTTCTTGACCTTTTTGTTTTCTGTTCTCTCTGGCCTCCTCCAACACTGTTTCCTCATAGGCAACTCTCTGACCCACTCATGACAGGTATCTCAGGTATCTCTCCAGGTGCAGATGCCCACACTAATTTGTGAGTGTATAAGCACTTTAACTTTAAATAAATCCTGCTGTCACTTGTAAAAAAAAAAAACAAAAGGAAGAATTGTACTGTGAATTATCTCAAATGAATTCTCTGTGTGTGAACGACCTTATGAGTTTATTACATGGTTTATTACATGAGTGAAGTGATCCTGGGTCATTAGCTTGCATCTGAATCAATTTACATCCGAATCTTATCTACTCCACATGCTCAGTCTGTCTTCCTGAAGTCTTAAGTCTCAGTTTAAATATTTTCCATTACTCCCTGTTGTATGCATCCAAATCAGCTTGTTACAACCCAGATTCCTGAGCACTGTATTTTTAGTTTCAGATGGCAAGCTCTGGAGTGGAACATAGAGTTTGCTTTTCTAACAAGTTCCTTGGTGATGCTGGTGATGCTTAAGGGATGACAACTCGAAGACTTCTTTTTTTTTTCTTAAAGACTTCTGCTCAAGGAACCTCCAATTAGTCTTCTCTCAACTGCATCCACTGACAGCTCAGGGCCTGCATATTTCATACAAATCCTCCCCCTTCCTCTCTGCCACATTAGTTTCAAACAAGTATCAGAATCACCTAATTTGATTGGTAAATATTTCAGCTCCTAACTAATATCTGAGGCCTGGGTTTTCCTAAATTGTTGACATGTAGATCACACAAAGTCAAAGCAACAATGTAGTGAAAATTCTTTTCCTGAGATCAGTACGATGCCATTGTTCCATCTCTCAGTTAATTTTTTGGAATAACTGCTCAACCATTTCACAGTTCCAAATACTTTATCCCAATACTTCAGCAGGCTGACTTTTAAATAGTATACACCCCATATACAACCATGGTATTGCTATCACCTTGGAGAACTTTAACAGTGATATGGTAATACTATGTGCATACATGGGTCATAATTAAATTTCATCAACTGTACACATAATATTCTTTTGAGAATTTGGAGAAAGAAAAAAATCTAATTCTTTCTCATCATTTGCATTCAGTTTTTATGTTTCTTTTGTCTCCTCTAATATTAAGCCCTCAAATCACTTCAAAACATGTGTTCATTTTGGATTGATGCATAACACCTGCCCTTATTTATGGCATTTAGTTGTGGTAGAATGAGAAGGCCATGCCAAGGTGGCCGCTGGCAAGCGAGCGTCAGTTACTCAGGAATGGCTTTGAAACCCACCTGGCAATGGAGCCTGCCTGGCAACAGGCTGTGGTTGGATGGCTTTGAAACCCACATGGCAAACGGAGCCTGCCTGGCAACAAGCTGTGATTGGATGGCTTTGGAAACTGTCTGGCAACAGGCTATGATTGGTTAGGGCATAGACTGCCCCTTGACCGGATTGGCTGGTCTTGGCTATATAAGCTGTTGTACCAACTGAAATAAATGAGTCTGCGGGCTGCTTGCCTCAAGCCGGCTTTCACCCAACTCCCAGGGTCTGTGTGGTGACTCCACGCCTCTTGCCCCCACCACGCTCCTCCTCTCAGAAAGGAATCCACTGCAACATTGTTGAGAAATCAACTGCAACATTTAGTATTGTAAGTCAGTACAGATACACAATGTAAGATGATCAAATCATGGCAGTTCTAGCACTCCCTTGTGCTCAGATAGTATCACTTCTATGTCTTCGGAATCTCGAGACCCTTCTATTCTAGTCATTTTGAAATAGATAATTAATTTTAGACTCTAGTTGTCCTCTGTACTATACAACACCAGAATACTTCTCTGCCTCAAAGTGGGTTTTGGTTCCCCTTATCCACCCATTCACTCTCCGAACTTCCACTTCCTCTTCCCATCCTCCAGCGGCCCTTATTCTACTTTCTACTTGTATGAGATCAACAATTTTAGCTTCTGCATATGAAAGAGAAAATATGGTATTTTCTAGATGTGCTTGATTATTTTTCCTAACACAATGCCCTCTAGTTCCATGTTGCCTTGAAAGAGTGGATTTCATTTTTTCCTTTTTTTAAAGATTTATTTTTATTTATTTTAAAGGCAGAATTATGAGGAGAAAAAAAGAGAGGGAGAGAGGGAGAGAGGGAAAGAGGGAGAGGGAGAGAGAGAGAGAAATCATCAATCTACTGTTTCACTTTCCAAATGGCCACAACTGCTTGGGGCTGGGCCAGGCTGAGGCCATTAATTTCAACAGAGTCTCCCATGTGCATGCAGGATCACAAGGACCATCTTCTGCTGCTTTCTGAGGCTCATTAGGAGAGAGCTGGATCAGAAGTGGAGCAGGGGCCAGCATAGCGACATAAAGGGTAAAGCCTCCACCTAAAATGCCTGCATCTCACAAGTTCCAGACTCAGCTGCTCCATTTCCAATCCAGTTCCCTGTTGATGGCCTGGGAAAAGCAGTAGAAGATGACCCAAGTACTTGGGCTCCTGCTACCCACGTGGGAGACCTGGAAGAAGCTCCTGACTCCTGACTTCAACCCTGCACAGCCCTGGCTATTGCGGTCATATGAGGATTAAACCAATGGATAACAGATCTCTGTCTCTCTCACTCTCCCCCTTTCTCTCTATCTCACCTTCCTGTAGCTCTGATTTTCAGATAAATAAATCAAATTCGTAAAGAACTGTATTTGTCTCCACCTCTCTCTTGGTCTCTCTGCCTTTCAAATAAATCAATACATAAATCTCCATGAAAGAAAACAACTTCAGCTTGAATACATGATTAGCAATAACCAGTTTTAAAAAGATTTATCTATTTGAAAGGAAGAATTAGAGAGAGAGAGAGAGAGAGTTAGAGATATCGTCCATCTCCTGGTTCACCTCCCAAATGGCTGCAATGGCTAGGACTGGGCCAGGCTGAAGCCAGGATCTAGGAGCTTCTTCCTGGTCTTCCACATGGGTGCAGGGGCCCAAGCACTTGGGCCATCTTCTGCTACTTTTCCCAGGCACATTAGCATGGATCATGGATCAGTTGTAGAGTAGCTGAGACTCCAACCGGTGCCCAATGTCAGCACTGCAGACAGTGGCTTAATCCCCTGTGCCACAGTGCCAGCCCCACCTTCTCATGATTTGTGAGATAAACTTTTGAATCTAGGAATGTAAGTGATGGTTGCTATGCTGCTAAAAGGAAAAGAGAAAGGAAAGGAAAGGAAAGGAAAGGAAAGGAAAGGAAAGGAAAGGAAAGGAAAGGAAAGGAAAAGAAAGGAAAGGAGGAAGAAAAGAAGGAGGAAGGAAGTAATGAAGGAAGGAAGGAAGAAAGGAAGAAAAAGGAAAAAAGGAAGGAAGGAAGAAAAATAAAGAGAGAGAAGAAGGAAGGAAGAAAAGAAAACACAGGGAAACCATTTTAATCTGTACATGTTGACAGCATACTATTTAAAATCAAGAACAACCTAGTGAAGCCCTCTTTTGCAATCTCTGTTAGACCTTGCACTGGGCACAACAGCCAGCACAGTAAGAAGATCCTCAATTGAATTACATTTCCAAATTATATTTCTCAAAGTTACTGAGAAAATCCCAGAAGGTGATAGACAAAATTTTTAAAGATATAATAGAGGATATCATGGTGGCTGAGTTGAAGATCATCATGCAATTGAAAAATCCAAATGCATTGTTATTATTCATACCCACATAAATTGACATTTTAAGCAGCAAATACAAGAGCAGCAACACTCTGTTGTGGGAACATGTAATAAATGTACATTATATGAATTTATAAAAGATAAAAATTAATCTAAACAGAAAGATTATGACTGTGAAGACCCACCAAAAAGGAGAGACATTCCAATCTGGTAGCTATCTTACAGAGAACCAATTTTCAGTAACCTGATATATTCAGAAAAAACACTAGAAATTCATGGCAACTGGGCTTTCAGGGAATCTGACATGCAGAAACGTGTGTGTGTGTGTGTGTGTGTGTGCAATAGTGATGATGGGTTTGGTGATGATCAGGAAGACACAGAGACTCTCCTGAGCAGATATCAAGATGGATGCTTAGGTGATACAAATTAAGACAGTGAGGTAATGGCATAGGAACATGGAAATCCGTGTGTACAACAGAGCAGGGAGCGCAGAACGTGAGACACGTGACTGGGCATCCAAATGTCTGTGACGTCAACAAATATTCGCTCAGGGGCAGAATCTGCCTTGAGAAGCTCTGCCATAGGAATATGGGCTGGCGCAAGAATGCGTACTGTTTATACATAAATTAGTGAAGGAGTTTAAGGTGTTGTAAACATGTATTCACTCAAGATGGTTCACAGTCTAAATAAGGAGCGTACCCTGGGCAAGAAAGGTGCCACAGGAGTTACTGGTGGTTCCGGTAGAGGCCACACTGGGACGAAGTGTGAGGCCCGGCAGATACCGAGTAGCGGCGGATCTGGAAGTGCATTGGTCGCCGGCCACTGGGTGGGGTAAGATACTGTACTCAAATCTTATTGGCCCATGTGGGAAGAACTGGAAATGGAGCCAGAGGGAGCCAGAGGGAGCCAGACAGAGCCAGAGGGGGCACCAGCAGAGGAATTTAGGATTCCCTCAGGTTCCCTTTTGAGCTGATTGAATCTGAGCTGCTGAAGGCTGGGTAACCAAAGGCTGGTGTCAAGAATTTGACCTTCTTTCCCCATACCTTGTTCCACACTACCTCTCTGCACACTGGACCCCTAACCCCTTGCCTGCCTTCACCTAGGTGGAGTCCCCTCCTGGGTCCTGAAGTCCTAACTCACTTGTAGCCCTCATGTGGAACCCCCTCTGGGAGGAGCCCTTTCCCTGGTTCCTGGTTACTAGCCATATGTCCCTGGCCATGATTTTGAGGAGGGGAGACGGTAAAGATTGTGATTTCTTAGGAGATGAGATAGGGCGTGCAGTGGGAGCTGGGCTGTGCAGTTTCCACTGCTTGTGCATGTAAAGTCTGTGGAAGAGAGTAGGAAGCTGGTGTAGGCAGTGCATGGGTTTGTGTGAGTGCAGAGAGGATTGGGGGTCCAAGAGGAAAACTGGTGCAATGAGGAGATAGAAGCATGGTGGCCAGGGCTGGACCTGGCTTCTTAGGCCTTGCAATGAATATTATTGAGTGATGAATCCAAGGAATGACAGAGGGGATAAAAGAAAATAATAACAGAAATAGGGCCAGGGTCCTGGAGTACAGTAAGGCATTCTGGGGAGTGAGACGGTAATCAATTTAAAGGCAAGGGGTGAGGGGAGGAAGTAAGGAAGAAATCAAGATTATGGTGGAGTACAAGAAAAAAAGTCAGAATGGTATATGAGGGGGAAACTGAACGTTGTGCATACTTGAGTCTGATAATACAATCCAGTGCAAGGGGCATAAACACATGTGTGTCAGTACATGAATGCAGGAGTTTAGGAAGACAATTGTTGATGTGGATGTCAGGAATGCTTGCTGTGTTTGGCAGTGTGCAGGGTGATCCATCAGGAGGCAGGGTAGTGATTGTTCAAGGGGACCAGGAGTGCATATGTGTCCCTTAAAAGTGACTCACCTACAGAAGGGTTAATGCGAGCAAGGATGACAAGGATCAGGAGAAGAAGGTATGCATGACTGGAGTTCCCTCTGAAGGAGGCTACAGTAGTAATTAGGTTAGTGTGGGAAGGTTGGACAAAGCCAACTTTCATTGGAAAAAAGGGAATGGGCTGTCTGTTAAGAATGGTGAGTAGGACTGAAAAGGGAGATGCAACTCTTGAACATGGTTTTCCAAAGACAGAAGAAGGATGGTGGAAATAGGAGATCACGTGGCCATTCTGACCTCTGCTTCTGATCCTAGAAATATGGAACCCCAAGAAATACATGCTGTACACAGCTGCCCCTCCAACTTCAAGTACACTGGAACACATGAGACTGGAGAACCGTGGGGATTTGAACCTGGCCCCAGAGGAGCTGTAGGTCTTTGCCTCTGCTGTCACAACCATGGCATCGCTGCCCAAACTATGGGCCAGGAGCATGTCTGCCTCTTCCACGCCTGTCAGTGTCACAACTCTGTCTTTTTCTTGTGAGTATGGTGTCTGACAAGGAGAGGGATTGGGTCTTTTCTAAATGTGACTAACATTAGAATTGAAATCTCTTTTTTTAGGGAACCTTGCAAGGCCTTGCCTACTATGACTACCCTGAAGAGGGAACAGGGGGCACAGAATCACCTGACTCTTGGTATGATCAAGAGCATGGCTATTGCTCCCAGGACTCACCTCTATGTCAAGAATATGGCCATGGAAGCAGCAGTGCACCGTAAGTGGATAGCCAGGAAGTGGGCCTGAGTTAGGGTGGAGGAAACGTGAGTAGTTCAGTCACTAGCCCAATCACGGAATTGTGGTGCAGCCTTGGTAAATTTACTGGTTGGCTCATAGCTTGCCTAAATATAAACAGTCATCAATGTTGTCAAGCAAGTGTTTGTAGAAAGGAAAGATCTGGGGAGTAGGTGGTGGGTAAGAAAGTTCCACGGTGAGATGAGAACTCAATTTGGGGCTATACCTGAGAGACATGGGGTTGATGTGGTGAGGGGAGAAGCAGAGGTTAAACAAAGTGCTCCCTTGTCTTTCACAGATGGGAAGATGAACACTATGCCCCAGCCACAGGCCTGCCCTTGCTACATCCCCAGTCAGGTAAGGAGAGTCTGTTGCCAATTGGGAAAGCTCCCATCCATCCATTGCCCACATGCTTTCTACTTGTCCCAAAGGCATGGATTCCATCTGCAACACTAGGGCCCAATTTCCCTTGTTGCAAAAGGCATGATCGACTGGCTGGTCTTGAAGGCCTTTAGAATTCCATGGTTATGGGATCCTATCTTCATCTCGAAACATGCAGACTCTTACTTTCCTGGACAGTCTCACACCTGACTGAAGCTTGTGCTCTCTGGCCCTGCAGGGGATACCCCCAGGGATGTTGCTGTTAAGCCATCCGCCAGAACTTACATTTCTGCCCTGCGCTCCAGTGACCACAGAGCCACCACAGATGTTTGCTATTTGTGGTCAGCCCCATGGGCCCACTCTTCTGCCTGGCACGTGAGTACAGTGCTAGCCATGAGCTGGTTGTGTCCTGTGCTGTCATGTGCCAAACCTTGTTCTTGATACTGTGAATTAAGAAGAAGCAGGGGAGAAAGAGCAGAAGGAGGAAAAGGAAAAAGTTAAGGCCAAGGAGAAGGCAGGATCTGAAACACATGCAAGGTCAGGGCTCTCCCAGCTTTGCTGTTACCCATTTGTGAGACCTTGGACCAAGGACTTTATGTGTCCCAGCCTCCATTTCCTACCTCTGTTCTGAGGGCAATAATTGTATGTACAGATCATTGAAAAGAAGACTATGAAGAGGCCTGCTATGTCATCAGCGTTCAGCTATCTAAGGAAGTTGTTCCAGTTTATCAGATGGACAGGCTTAAAGACCTATGCTTCAAAGCAGGGTCCTGATAGGGAGGGCCATTAAAGGCCCTTAGGAAACTCCAGGGGTCCATTTTAGGAAGAATGTGTGGGTGAGGCAAGCTTCTCCTTCAAGGTCCATGGGTATCAGGCAACATGGAGATGAGAACCAGTCCTTGAATAGGGATGACAATAACATCTCTCCAAGGGCTTTGCAAATTAAAACATGGCCACCTGTGCTTTCCCATCATCTTCCCTGAGGGCCATAGGGAGAAAGGCTGGCAGCAGTTAGAGTCTCAGGATACATATGCAAAAGAGGTGTGGAACCATAAACAGATGGAACAGGAAGAGAGACTTGCTCAAGCCACAACAATATGGTCCCATGGGCCTTTGGATTGCAGACAAGAAACTCTGCCCCACTTTCTGTGTACTGATGCTATGTGTCTGCCAGAGGGTTTAATCCCCTGGCCTCTCCTCTCCTTGTTTGCAGATGCTCAAGACTGATCCTTCAGCCTTGTGCCACCCTTGACCCTCGTCTACTGCAGCCACAGGTTCTGGGGAAGGTGTGGGGTCCAGAAACCTGGTGTGGGCTGAGCTTACGTGACGTGGGCAGGAGCAGGTTGGGGGGTGGTTGAAGGGAATATGGGTGTGAAGGGACACTTGTCTCATTGGGAGGAGGTGTGGCTTTCCAGCACTGTTCTCTGATGGCCTTTCTTTCCAGGTCCAGAAAGGCTCTGAGCAAGATGTGGTTGCTGCCTCCGAGTGTCAGCGGAAGCTGGAGGCTGCTGAGGCACTGTTGGCTCTGAAATACTCTCGCCCAGTGCCAACTGACTCCACCACTCTGGCCCAGCCCTGTGGCCCTCCAGGTAGCAGGCCCTTGAAAGGGCACCCCAAAGGTGGGGATAGTTGGGAGAGAGCAATAGGTGGGTTGAGGTGAGCAGGAATCAGCAGTTTCTAACTGGGAAATCAGGTTCAGTGGGTTGACTTTCCTTGGTTCTGGGTATATGGCTCCTCAGTGTGATCCCTGATATGGTACCTGAGCGTTGCCCAGTGGACTTTGAGAATGTCAAGCTTTGTGTTCTGTGATGCGTTCTGTGTCCTGAAGTCAAGCAACAAGGAAACTGAGCCTCTGAGAGAGGCAGGTACTTGCTCTATTACATGTGCATAACAAGTGGGAGAACCAGGTTCTTGATCTCAGTGCAGTACTCTGTCCTCAGACAACTGTGGTCTGCTGTGGCCTGGGTAAGACACATAGAGGTCTAAAGGGCTTGGTCTGGTACCTGCCGTTAGGGTCTTTTGGTCTAATCTCCATGTGGAACTTGGCTGCCATCTCACTTTGAGTTGTGCAACCAAACCTCAATGATTTTTCCAAAGAAGATGGGCTGTACGAGCTCTTAGTAGGAGAAACACCTGGGAGTCTGAGGATCAGGGCTAGGCACCCTCAGACAAGGCTGGTATGTGGGTGTATAAGTGAAACAATAGATCTGAAAGAACTGCCGGGACAGAAGAGTGCAAGCTGCACAGGTTACCAATCATAGAGTGTGATGCCTGACCAGAGATTGCAGGTGGTGAGGAGCAAGGGATTCTTTTTGAACTAGAGCTAGAAGAATATTCCCAGATACTGGGCTTGGCAAAAAGGCATGTGGTGACTATTGTTGATGGGTTGAAGCAGGCAAGACTGAGATACGGAAAACAGAGGAGTTTCAAAGCTTGTGCAGTAATCATGGTGACGAATCTATGATGGTGCTGGAAAACCAAGAGGGGAGACCAGGGAGAGGATGTGGATATGACCTGGCTCTGAATCCATCCTTTCTGTCTATAGCTCCTGCTGGAGAAAGAACACTGCAATCTCCCATTCCTGCTGAGTGCCCCAGGCCAGCCACCTCCAACTCACTGCCTGGTGGACATCTGGGCTGCATCTGAGTTAGGATCCCAAAGGATGAGGCATGGTTAGAGCTGCCTATATGATTTGCTGTTTTGAATTGCACAATCATTAGTGCTAAATGAGGAACATCATTTGTTAGAGCATTTTTTAGACTTCAGGCATTTTTTAGACTTGCAGAGCCTTATTAATACGTGGAGGAATTCTTTGGTTGAGGTTCGATACTCTTGTACCTCCATAGCTTACTCCTTTGGATACTTGCATCTTTTTTTATGTCTCTTATTAAAAACAGAATTATATACCCTTACCAGATGAATCTGTCATGGGGTTTGCATTAAGTTCATGTGTTGATTTTTTAAAGAAATTATCGACATACTCTGTACATTCACACCTGTATTTATGGTGGCTTCACTTTGTATCTAGGTTTGTGTGAGTGAATAGATAATAACATCTAGCTGTAAGGCATGGGATGTATGAGTCTTTGGTAACCATACCAGAATTTAGACAATCCTGACTGTAATATACATGTTCAACTCATGATTCAAAATGAGTATCACCTTCCCTTATAAGTGGGATTTCTTATCTAGACTAGATAAGAAGACAATAGAGGAAAAAGTAGTGACATTTATTCACTGTGCGATTGAGTATCTGTCCTCATCTGGAATAGCAAGTTTCCAGTTTCCAGAGGACTGGGAGTGGCAACAACCACAGGATCAAGCAGATCACATTATAGCAGGCCCTACTGGCTGTGGACAACTGACAGTATATGCTCTCCCTAATAGGGAAGCAGCTGCGTGCTGCAAGGTATTTGTTGTGTGCACTAAGGTGAATGCATTGTTAGCAATGTGCAGATTTTATTAGAGAAAATGATATTCTGGATTTGTATGTAAAGTTACTAAATTTGTCAGTGGTGGCTGAGGTTTCTTCTTTTAGTACTCTGTGAGTGAAACCAACATCTCTGGCCAATGGCATGCTGGTTTACTTAGGGTACAACGTGAATCAATGTTAGGGGAATTGCGACCAATCAAGATCATAAGAATCAGAGGGATAATGAGTTCCACCCAGCTCCTATTTTGAAGTATTAATGCAGTATGAGGAAGTGCTGCTGTTTTTTTTTTTATTTTTTTATTTTTTGACAGGCAGAGTGGACAGTGAGAGAGACAGAGAGAAAGGTCTTCCTTTTGCCGTTGGTTCACCCTCCAATGGCCGCCGCGGCCGGCGCATCATGCTGATCCGAAGCCAGGAGCCAGGTGCTTCTCCTGGTTTCCCATGCGGGTGCAGGGCCCAAGCACTTGGGCCATCTACTTACTGCTTTCCCAGGCCATAGCAGAGAGCTCGATCAGAAGTGGAGCAGCCCGGTCTTGAACCAGTGCCTGTAGAGGGTGCTGACACTGCAAGCGGCAGCTTTACCTGCTATGCCCAGAAGTGTATTTTTGTAATTACTTATTTGTTTGAAAGGCTGAGAGAGAGAGAGAGAGAGAGAGAGAGATCTTCCATCCATTTGTTCACTTCCAAAATGGCCCCAAAGGCTAAGACTGGGCCAGGTCAAAGCCAGGAGCCAGAAGCTTCTTTCAGGTCTTCCATGTGAGTGCAGGAGCCAAGGACTTGGGCCATCTTCTCTCTGCTTTCCCAAGCACATTAGCAGGGAGCTGGATCAGAAGTGGAGCAGCCAGGACATGAACTGACACCCATGTGGGATGCTACCATTGCAGGTGATGGCTTTACCTGCTCTGTCACAACACCAGCCCTGAAAGAAGCGTGTTTTGGTGAAAGGATGTGTCATGAGAAGAGGGGCGCTAAAGAAACTTAGTGATGCAGGTTAGGGGAAGGAGTGATGCCCATTTTCCTGTGCCTTTTCCTTTATCTGAGACACAACTCCATTTCCCTGCAGAGCTTTTCAGATGTGCCACTGGTACAACATCCACCCACTCACCCACCCACCCACCGCCCCCCCCCCCCCCAGAGATTTGTGTCACTTTTTAAATAGTCTCAATGGCATATTTGGGGGAATCTGAGGACATCTTTGTAAATAGTGTTTTTTTTTTTTTGTTATTTCCCTTTGGGATGTACTACTCCATTTCATAGATTTAAGACTTCACCAGACAGAGCACTATGGGTCGTGCCTTGGCGCTCTCTTTTTTTTTAACTTTTATTTAATAAATATAAATTTTCAAAGTACAGCTTTTGGATTACAGTGGCTTTTTCCCGCATAACTTCCCTCCCACCTGCAACCCTCCCATCTCCCGCTCCCTCTCCCATCCCATTCACATCAAGATTCATTTTTAATTATCTTTATATACAGAAGATCAATTTAGTGTATATTAAGTAAAGATTTCAACAGTTTGCCCCCACACAGAAACACAAAGTGTAACGTACTGTTTGAGTACTAGTTATACCGTTAATTCACATAGTACAACACATTAAGGACAGAGATCCTACATAGGGAGTAAGTGCACAGTGACTCCTGTTGTTGATTTAACAATTGACACTCTTGTTTATGGCATCAGTAATCAACCTAGGCTCTTGTCATGTGTTGCCATGGCTATGGAAGCCTCTTGAGTTCGCCAGCTCCGATCTTATTTAGACAAGGCCATAGTCAAAGTGGAAGTTCTCTCCTCCCTTCAGAGAAATGTACCTCCTTCTTTGATGGCTTGGCTGGCTCTCTTATGTTATGGAATGGCATCAGTTCAATCTGAGCATATCCAACAAACCAGAGCACAGGCAGAGTGAATCGATTTCAATCAGTATTGTGAAGGAAAAGGTTTTAATAACAGCTTATTAGGACATAGGGGAGAGAGGGAAATGCTCTAAGTTGTCACATTTGCACTTTTTAGATAACAAAGGGTTGTCCATGAATGCAGAGCTGAAAGGCCAGTGTTGTGTCACAGTAGGTGAATACACTGCTTGCAATGCAAAGCATTCCCTATATGAGAGCCAGTTCCAGCCTGGCTGCTGGAATTTCAATGCAACTCCCAACTTATGTGCCTAAGTAAGCACTAGGCGATAGCTCAAGTACTTGGGCCCCTGCTACTCACGTAGGAGACCCAAATGATGTTCCTGGTTTGTGGTTTGTTCTGGTCCAGTCCTGGCCATTGTGGGCATTTAGGAAGTGAACCAGAGTATAGAAGATCTCTCCATCTCTGTCTATCTCTCTGTCACTCTCTCTCAAGTAAATATCTAAGCTAAAATGGATGAAGAAATTGGGATGTAATATACTTCCACCATTCAGGTACAATAAGTATAAACCACAGAACATGTACAATAGTAGAACGCATGTAAATAATTAGGTATTTCTGAACTTCAAGCATGTGTCACATGTGTTTTCAATACAATAGATGTGACTGTGAGTTGACAGAACTTAGTTTTTAATAATGTCTCTATTCAAGCCCTGATTCTCAGGACTCCTATAAACTTAACAGTCAGCTCTGGTATTCCAATAACAGCCAGCTCCAGAACTCCCTGCTTTCAATCTGCTCAGAGAGACTCCTCTTTCATTGTAGGTCCTATTAACAGTTCTGGGCCATGAAGACCTGCTACAGCTGGTTTCTATCCAAGAACAGCTTATCGTTGGTGGTAATGTATAATTTCTTACTAACAAATGTAAAGATCTGGCACAAATATTGATCAGAAGGAAAGTCAAAAATATTTGAAAATCTCCAGTAGAAGAAAGATACAGGAGCAGGTACAGTTACAAGAAAGTTATAATTTTGTATATTAGAATTTGAAGGCAAAATCTGGAACTGTAAACTACAAATCTATGTTAATGGGTGTACAATATGTAAGGAAATAAACTGCAACCTCAATGGTTATATGGGGCTGGAGCTATTAATTGGTAGACTTCTGCTATGGAATGCAAGTGTTTGTTATCGGTTTCAAAGAGAATGCCACAAAAATGTGTTTATGTAATGGCTACATTTAATATTGCTGCAGATTACATGTCAATGAAAATGAGAAGGGAAGCAATGCTGATTACTGGAAACGCTGGTGCAGGTGCAGAGTGATGAACAAGGGGTGAGACATGAAGCAGAGAGAGAAAATAAATCAAACTTGGTCTCAATTAATCATCAATTCTCTCATATGGACCACTCTCTGAGAGCATGACTCCAATGTCTAGATACCTCCCACCAGACCCAACTCCTATCTGCCACAGTTTGAACAGGTCGCTACTATTAATGCATCCAGCACTAATATTAAGACATCAGAGTTTAAACACTTACTTGAGTGTTTAGGAGACAAGACCAGCTGTACCTGTAAAAACTGACATGTAGCAGAGTTCCCCTTGTTTCACATGTTTCAAGATACTGGTCTTGTCAGTCTGTGTCACTGTTGCTTCAATTTTTTTTCTTTCCTTGATTTTATGTGTAGGGGGCAGACTGGATTATGTTCATAGTTCTTGGAATATTCTCATTTGATAGTTTCCCTATCAAGCCAATAGTGTTTTTCACTTTGGTGTGTGGGAACACTTCAAACATTTTAATATGCTTCCTTTCCCTGTTATAGAAGTTGAAAATATTTGCACTCCTTTTCCATTTTAAATTTAATGGTGAGTTCTTTCATTTGGATGTATGTCCTCGAAGATTTATTTAATTCTCAAAAGAGTTTTGTGAGATTTTTCATACTAAACAATGACACTTATGATTTAGGCAAACCAGGGTCAGAGATGTGAGTTGCCCCAGAATTCTGATGTGGCATCCTGACCCAGAATGTAGGACTGTAAATCCAGTGATTGCCCCCCCCCTTCTGCCTCTGAGTGCTGCCCAATGGGGAGTATAGAAAGAGGGGTGTGTTGGGAAGTGAGAACACCTATCTGGGCAGATTCTCATCTTGCGCACTCCCAGCACCTTAAAGTGAATCATGCCCCCAAAGAAGTATGTGCTCAGTGAGGACTTGCTGAAGAGTCTGTGAATTGCTCCTACCTAAGAGCCAATGCCCACGGGGCATTCTTGCTCCCAAGATGCCTTGGTCTGAGTGAAAGGTGTTGTTATGGCTAGTCCTCACACTAGAATCACAGGGAAGTTGAGTCCCCAATGTAACTGATGTATGGAGGCTGAATAAGCCATTTGTGTGAGTTACAGCTGAGCCTGAGACATTATAGCTACTCACCCTGCAAAGGTAGCATCCCACATGAGTCATAGGGATATTCCTGTACCTCTCCATTCCCTTTCCAATTCTGCAAAAAATATAATTGTCCCATGATTTGTTATTTGTCTTCATGAAGCCCCATTAATC
The DNA here is from genome assembly GCF_051225735.1 of Oryctolagus cuniculus. Classification (NCBI taxonomy): domain Eukaryota; kingdom Metazoa; phylum Chordata; class Mammalia; order Lagomorpha; family Leporidae; genus Oryctolagus; species Oryctolagus cuniculus. The sequence continues at coordinate 52,579,792 of NC_142888.1, forward strand.
TTTATCCGTGTCCAAAAATCTAGCATTGTGCTCGCTCCTTTGGGTTAGACACATCATGTGTCCTTCTCCTACACAGCTCCACTGTCATTTAATAGATGTTAAAGGGCTACCAAAAGTTCCAGGTGCCTGTATATTTGCAATGTGGAAAGCCTGTTGGCAGCATTTCTCTTTTCAAATACCATGTTTGTGCGTGTGTGTGTTGGTCCACATAAGGAACAGCTATTCCACACAAGCTGAAGTGGAGACCACTTTATCTTAACAGACACCTGAGTCCTTTAGCTTCAGGTCAGTCCACTCAGGGACCAGCCCCATCCCTGGCATCCTGTCCTGTTAGCTGCCCAGCTGTGTTTCATGGCTTGTGTGTCACGGACTGAATTGTTTTCTTCTAGTCTATTATGAAAAGGAGAATATTCTGATCACTTCTCTGGCAGCCTCTTCCAAGTTCCTGAACTAAGAAAACCCTCTAGGCTCAGCTGAATTAGGAGGGATATTTGTGAAAACACAGTGGGTAAAGACTTGGGCTGGCAGCATTGCTTTGTGTCTGGGATATGGGAAATGGAAATCAATGCTCAATGCAAGAAGAGTTTGAGGTGTGTGATGACTACTAGCATCCAGGTCAACAGCAGAGTTATTCCTCCCGTTGGACTGTACCTGTACTCAATGTTTCTCTCTCTCTCTCTCTCTCTCTCTCTCTCTCTCTCCCTTTGTGTGTGTGTGTGTGTGTGTGTGAGAGAGAGAGAGAGAGAGAGGGAGAGAGAGAGGGAGAGAGAGAGGGAGAATGCAAGTGGTAGGTATAAAGCAAGTGGTTATATGCCTAGAAGAGTAGGACAATGTTAAGGGCAGAGTGGGAACCTCGATGGGAACTGTAACATGACAGTGGATTCTATGTCCCTGGGCTCTCCTGGCCTGTGTTGGAGGATGTGCGCTCCCTGTGGGCAATCCCTGCTAGACAATGTAGTATAATGACTATGTGCTTTGTTATGTGAGTATTTGATGAGGGCCCTAATTGCCCCCAGTTTGAACACTTGGAGCACTCCTTCTATCTCTGGGATGCTGTATCTGTGGCCAGACAGAGTACTTGCACCATCAGAGAAAGAACTGGACATTCATCATATGCTCAAGTATCTCCCTCTTCTGAACCAAGCCAGCGGTCTACATTAAGGCCAGAGAGCCCCTTCACCCCCAGGAGGGATCTGTGCCTTCCAGTCCCCACTTTCCCTCCAGTGCACACACCTGACTCTGGAGAAGAAGCTGAGTTGAGATATCTTCTCATGGACGAACACCAGATGGAGGTGCTGACCAAAAGAGCAGACAGGGCTAGGTAAGTACTCAACCCAGTGAGGACTTGATCCCTGCAACCCTCAGAGGCAGCTGGGTATCATGTATGGCATCTGGGGAAGCCCTGTGAGGGTGTGGCTCTGAACAACCCTGTTCCAACCTGACTGTGTGATTAGATGCCTCCTTGGTGGGGAAATGAGAACACAATGAGACATAGACGTTGCTCCTGGTGGCCGTCCCAAGTGCGGCCTTTAGGAAGAGCACATGTGCTCCTGAGGAGGCCACATGTGAGGTGCTGCACATGTTGCAGGTCCCTCCCAGCAAGCAGCACTTGTCCTCCAGGGAGCTGAAGGGCCTCAGCAATAGGGGTTTTGTGCGGTAGAAGTACCTAGAGTGATAGGGTGTTACTGAGATCTTATTCAGAATTTCCCTAAGCTCAGTTAACCTGTAAGCAAGGGTTCTCCTGTGTGTACCCATGAAATGGAAGAATTGGGCCACCTGTAGCTGTCGGACCACTGCTGGTGCTGGAGAAATGCCCAGTTTGAGTGCATGTGTCAGGCAGTGAAAGCATCAACAGCAGTATTGTGACCTGTCCCCATAATGTAATGGAAAGTTTATGTGTATAGGGGCTGTGAAAAAGAACTCAAAGGAATTGGTACTGGGATTCTGATTTATGGGCAGGAGAGGAGATGGGACATATACTGCCTGCTGTGTCTTAATACAGTTCTATATCTGTTACTTAATGTAGTAGCTTCCCATGCGACTGCATAGAATGGATTCCCTTAACAGTGTCAGACAGTCCCAGAACGTGGCTCCTCACGCCACTGGGGGCTCTCGGTCTGAGGCTGGTGGTGCCATGTCCAGCATCTGTATTTATGTAAGGTTGGCTAAGGGCCTCACAGCTGCCCATCCCGTGAGGCTGGGACTGCTGCTGGCAACCGTGTCTCCTCCAATGACCCACAGTAAAGCACAGGCCTTGCCATGGCTCCTGCCTCTCCTGCTGCCGTGTTTCCAGTTCCGTGGGGAGGGCAAGTGCGTGGGCAGGTGGTAACCACACCTTGCTACGCCTGGCATCCATGCAGCTCCTGCCTAGACATGTCAGCACTGCCAGTGGCCTGCAGACCCAAGTGGTTCTCTTCATGGTTCTCTTGATGCTGTTTCTGGGAGCAGGTGGCAGCCTGTAGTCACCACACACCTGTCGCCCCGGGACAGAGCCCATTAACCATGCCACCACCCTCGCACCTCTTGAGGCCCCTGTCTGATGCCCATGTGGTACCTGAGCCTGTGGCCTGCGGTTATTCTTGTGAGGCCGGGGCTCCATGCCACGCCATTGGATTTGTAATGGGCATTGGCCCCTCTGGCCTGACGCCCTAGGTTGTCACCTGCTCAGTGGTGTAGGAGTCACACAGACACCATTGTCTGAAAGGGGGAAGAGCTCCAAATTTATCCCCAGAAGTTCTTTCTACAGACAAGAGCAGAGAAGGGGCTATGTACTGGGACAACCGTACCCTCACTCCAGTTTGATGAAGCAGTGAGTCTGCTGCAATAGAAATACCTATGGAAGCAGAAGGACATAGCCACTAGAGGGTGCAATCCATCCCTCTTAACTCTGAGGGTCACTGGGGCTTTGTGCAAGCTGCATGTGCTTGTGTGAATGAGGCCACTGGTGCATGGGACTTCTAGGATGGGCTGGTTTTGTGGAATTCTTAGAAACTTGCCCAGAAAGAAATGGTGAGAATCTGTTGTCATTCTCTGAGCACCAATAATGTAATTAGCTCTTTTTCTCCATCTGCCTTCTCAACTTGTCAAAATGACACAAATATTCTCCGCATATATTTTCACTGAAAATAGTTACAACATGTAGGTCTACCTACCATCTACCACAAACCCCACAGCCAGGGCTCTGCATAATCACCAGCTTTTTGTTTCTTTAATCAGTTTTGTTGAGTTTTTACATATTATTTTCATACCTACACAAATACATTGCTGTCAAATTTGAGAAAATTTCAGAGCTTACATCTATTATTTAGATTACTGGATAAAGGGGCTTTGCACACAGTAACTTTTGGGGTTACTAGGAACAATGGGAAAAGTTACAATAACTGTGGTTTTAAAGTTTCCTTTTCTTAGCAAAATGATGGTTTCTGAACCTAAGTAACAAAAGCAGCAGGTATGGGGGCGGGATTGTTGCACAGCTGGTTAAGTGGGCACTTATAACATTGGCATCTTATTCCCGCTAATCTGCTTCCTAACTAGTTTCCTGCTAATGTGTCTGGGAAACAGCAGTTGATGACTGAAACATTTGAGTACTTGCCACGCACAGGGGAGACCCAGATGGAGTACCTGGTTACTGGCTTGGGCCTGGTCCAGTTCCAGCTGTTCTGGTTATTTGGGGAATGAACCATGAATGGAAAACCTTTTACCTTCTCTCTCTGTAGCTCTCTTTTCGAACAAAAAATATTTTTTAAAAAGCAGTATAAATTGCAAAAATAAACGAAGACGTTTTAGGTTTATAAGTGAGACCATTTTGCATACAGTGAAGCAATTTGTCTTTTGCATTTAAACATACCTGTGAGAACTGTCACTGCAGTGTAGAGATGTTACTGGGCAAAATAATTGGATACTTGGTGCTTGACACTGGACAGCTAATTCACCAAAGTCGAGAGTTGGTATGACGAAAGGGTTTATTTCTAGAAAGTGGAAGTCTTGGAGAAAGAGTGATTACTCGATCCAAATTGTAGTCTTTTTTGACCAATAATCCAGAAAAAAAGGATATGTAAAAAGGGTAACTGCAGGTACAGGTTAGGAAAAACAATGAGTCAAATTAGTTGATGATTAAGCAGATTTTAAGGCTTTGTTCTGATGATGATCCATCTCGGAAATCCAGGGCATCAGTCAGTTAGAGATTGTATGATAATAGAGCTCAGATGCTTGCAGTTGATGGTTGCAGACTTTCTTTTTTTAACTTAAAGATTTATTTATTTATTTGAAAGGCAGAGTTACAGAGAGGCAGAGGCAGAGAGAAAGAAGTCTTCCATCCTCTGGTTCATTCCCCAAATGGCTGCAATGGCTGGAGCTGAACCAATCTGAAGCCAGGAGCCAGGAGTTTCTTCTGGGTCTCCCATGTAGGTGCAAGGACCCAAGCACTTGGGCCATCTGCCACTGCTTTTCCAGGCCATAGCAGAGAGCTGGGTTGGGAGTGGAGCAGCCAGGACTCCAACCGGCACCCATATGGGATGCTGGCACTGCAGGTGGTGGCCTAGCCCACTATGCCACAGCACTGGCCTTGTAGACTTTCTCTTTACCTGGGTATAAAGTCTGTCATTTGAAGTCATCTCCTTTTAGTAGGCTCCTAAAACTGTTATGCAAACATTAATATTCACAAAAGTAGTCACAGGCAATTCACAATATCAGCAGTTATTTTTCTGTTGTTAAAATATGAAAGGAGGGGGGCTGGCACTGTAGTATGATAGATGAAGCCACCACCTGCAGCTCTGGCATCCCAGATGAGCACTGGTTCTAGTCCAGGCTATCTCACTTCCAATCCAGCTCCCTGTTAATGCATCTAGGCAAGCAGCAGAAGATGGCCAAGTCCTTCAGCTCCTTGCACCCACAAGGGAGACCTGGGGGAAGTTCCTGGCTCCTGGAATCGGCCTGGCCTAGCTCCAGCTGTTGCGGCCATTTGGGGAGTGAACCAGTGGTGGAAGGCCTCTCTCTCTCCCCCTCTCCCTCTCCCTCTGCTGCTCCTTCTCTGTAACTCTTTCAAATAAATGAATAAATCTTTAAAAACATATGGGAAGGAAGAGAAGATGCCTTCATTAGGGTTACAGTGATATCTAACTCATTTTTTTCTTTTTTTTAAAAGATTTATTTATTTATTCGAAAGTCAGAGTTACACAGAGAGAGGAGAGGAAGAGAGAGAGAGAGAGAGAGAGAGAGAGAGAGAGGTCTTCCATTCAGTGGTTCACTCCACAAATGGCCGGAATGGCGCCGATCTGAAGCCAGGAGCCAGGAGCCAGGAGCTTCTTCCGGGTCTCCCACGTGAATGTAGGGGCCCAAGGACTAGGGCCATCTTCTACTGCTTTCCCAGGCTATAGCAGAGAGCTGGATTGGGAGAGAAGCAGCCAGGACTAGAACCGGCGTTCATATGGGATGCTGGCACTTCAGGCCAGGGCGTTAACCCACTGCGCCACAGCACCGGCCTCTACCTCATTCTTTTCTGAAGTCTCTATTTTTAAAGAATTTCAGATTCATAGAAAGATGTCAAAGATGGTACAGAGAATTTCCATATAGTTCTCACCCAGCGTCCCTCATGATCTCATTTCATACCTTCATCCACAAATGAAGAAATTAACATTCATATGTTACTATTGAATAACAGTGGCCTTTATTCACATTTCTCCAATTTTTCTGCTACTGGCTTATCTGGTCCACGATTCAAGCTAGTGTACAATGTTTTGGTAACTGGGACAGTTTCTCCATGTTTCCTTCTTTGGAAGGTCATTCATGTTTCTAACAGCTGTGTAGTGTTCTACAGATTTTGTAAGTTATAAACCTTTAAACAGTTGCCCTGCTGATGGATAGTTAGTTTATTTGAAATTATTTTTATATAGTGATCGGCCTGCCATTTCCTTCATGCTGCCTATACCTCTGTGGGACAAATATGTGGATTAGATAATCAGAGTTGTGTTGTTTGCACATTTCATGTTTGATGACACTGTTATGTCATTGAAATATTACTGTTCTTGTGCATGCCTCTTGTGCCCTTGTGCACATATTTTAAAAAATATTTATTTATTTATTTGAAAGTCAGAGTTACAAAGAGAGAGAGAGAGAGAGAGAAAGAGACAGAGAAAGGTAGACAAAAAGATCTGCCATCTGCTTGCTCACTCCCCAGATGGCTACAACAGCCACTGCTGGGCCAAGTCAAAGCCAGGAATCAGGAGCTTTATGTGAGTCTCCTATGTGGATGGCAAGGGCCCAATCACTTCAGCCATTTCATGCTGCTTTTTGTAGGCCGTTAACAGGAAGTTGGATCAGAAGTGGAACAGTTGAGAAATGAACTGGCTCCCATATGGGATGTCACAGATGGCAGCTTTACTTGATATGCTACAATGCCAGCCAGATTGTGCACATATTTTTTAAAAGATTTATTTTATTTATTTGAAAGACAGAGTTACAGAGAGGTAGAGACAGAGAGAGGTCTTCCATCTGCTGGTTTACTCCCCAGATGGCTGCAATGGCCAGAGCTGCGCTGATCCGAAGCCAGGAGCCAGGAGCTTCTGGCTCTTCCGCAGGGGTGCAGGGGCCCAAGGATTTGGGCCATCTTCTACTGCTATCCCAGGCCATAGCAAAGAGCTGGATTGGAAGAGGAGAAGCTGGGACTCGACCCAGCACCCATATGGGATGCTGGCACTTCAGGCCAGGGCTTTAACCTGCTGTGCCACAACGCCAGCCCCATGTGCATATATTTTTGATGGTTATACACGTAAGGATGGATTTGCTAGGCAGTGTGCTATGAGCATTTTCTTCTGTAGTGTTTTCCTTGGAAACTGTTTTTGCCAATTTACTTTCCTACCAGCAGAATCTGGAAGTTCCTATTGATCCACATCCTCTCCAATATTGTAAGCCTATTTAAATTTAGCTATTCCTTTATTTGCACTGTAGTATATACTAAAGATTTAAATTTGTCTTCCTTTATTTGGTTACTAGTGATACTGAGCAATTTTTTCCTATGTTCCTCTTCCCTTTGGGTGTCTTCTTGTGGAATTTCTGCTCATATCTTCAACCATTTTTAAAAAGCAGACTGCTTATCTCTTATGCACTGATATGCATGGGTTGGTACCTTTAGAATCAAGAGGTGCTTCTTACCTCTAAGATGAACCTGTGCCTTCAATGATCCTCTGAATTTACATGGAAGTTTTCCTATAAAGATGTCAGTGTGCTTCCTGTCTCCAGAGAACACATATGGGAAGAACCCCCTCAATAAATATATATGCAAGGAACATTTGTTGAGCATATATGATATGAAAGGGAATTCAAGTCCTGCGAGTAAATAATCCCTGTATTAAAGTTTCTTCCTTTCGAAAAGCAGGATAGAAGAAAACAGAGCACGTTATGGGTGATGCGTGAGTGTGTGTATGTGTGTGTGTGTGTGTGTGTGTAAAGAGATACAGATAGAGATAGAAAGGCTGTATACTATGGTTTGGAATGCTTGGACTCCCTATCTGGATTTTTCCTGACCTGGTGGTTGTCACGAGTTTCATAAGTCATGTTTGTCTAAAAGTGATAACTTCTTTTTGTAGTACTGGGAATTGGCACACAGAAAATTCCTTGACCAGTCTCTTTAAAAATACATTGTGCCTTACCTTATTTTTTGCCACCAGTTTGCTTTTCATTCATATCTATATTTTTATTTAATTTTGTAAATGACTTTATCCCACTTATTTAGAAAGCACAGTGACAGAGGGAGAGAGAAAGAGGGAGAGGCAGAGAGAAAAAAAAAAAACTTCCATCTGCTGGTCACTTATTAAATGGCCAAAATGGCCAGGGCTAAGCCAGGCTGAATTCAGGAACCAGGAACTTCATTCTGGTCTCCGACATGGGTGGCAGGGGCCCAAGTGTTTGCACAAGCTTCTGCTGCTTTCTCAGGCATAATAGCATGGAGCTCAATCAGAAAGAGAGCAGCTGAACTTGAGCCTCTGCTAACCTATGGGAAGCCAGCATCACAAGCAACGGGTTTCACTTGCCACAACACAACACTGGATTTGTATCTGCAGCTTTAGGCAGAGTTTATGTGTTTGTCATCCTGTGTGTGTGATCGTTCATCCTTGCATGTGTTTGTGACATTGAGTTAATGAGTGTTTGTGAGGGTGACGTGCTAACCACATGTACACAGTCACACTCTCTACACGGACAGACACATACACACATGGTGGGCATCAGGCAACTAACAACTTTGTTTCCCTTCACAAGAACCAGCTTTGTAGGCTATCATGGGGTCTGTTTTACACAGGAGAGTATGAGTAACACCTCTGCTTCTCTCACAAAGTTAGCCAAATGCTTATTACAGAAAGCACTGGAGGCAGCACAAAAAATATGATAAACCAGCATTGTGCCTGATGCTGGTTTTGAAGCTCACGTGAACATCTGCTGAAAAAGGACAAAACACTTGCAAGGCAGAAAACTCGAGCTATAGCATTAAGTGTCAGGTGGGAACAATTTCTGGGCAGTTTTTTCCTGTGCCCCATCTCCCTCCATAACTGAAACTGTCGCTGTAACTGAAGCAAGGAGTCGGGCTAGCCTCAGACCTTCCTCAATGCCAGAAGAGGAGCCACTGGCGCCTGTGTGGCCAGCTGGCTTTGAGACCAACCTCCTCATCCTGCCGGGTTTCCTCCATCTGAAATGGGAAAGCCGGGAGAAGGTTCCTGTGGATTTTCCTCACAAATTTTAGGAGTTTTGTTTGAATGTCTCCAGGAAGGCTTGGAGCTCCAACAGGGAGTCACAGTCCTCGGAGTGGCTGTGGGGCCCTTGCCCTGTACTCTAGGTAATGCCGATCCACAGGCTCTCTAGTGATGAGTTTCCAGGATTTCCTAAAGGGAATGTTCTCGCAGGGGGGCTGTGAAGAAAGTTCCAGCAACCTCTTACTCCCTGATGCCATTTCCATGTGTGGAGAGTATGCCAAAGGTGATCATACAACATACCACAGAGGCTGTGTCTGGATCCTGGTCTTCTGTGAACTCTGCACCACTTCATCAGGTTTCAGAGTGTCGATTTTGATACAGAAACACTCCAAGGGCTCCAGCTCCTTGACTTGGTCTTCAGAGATACGCAGCAGGTTTTCTGTGGCTTGAAGGAAGGCCTCAGGAAACAAATGGAGATTTTGTTTTGCATGGTATACTGAGGCATCAGTGTTTTGGTGACAAGCAGGTACTTCTGGCTCCAAATCAGAATGGATAGCACCGATTAGATCACCTTCATTTCCACAGGGCTGTGGATTTTGTGCTCAATGTAGTTGAACACACCAAGTGGCCTAGGTTCTCTCTCAAACTTCTGGGGTTCAGCCAGGACTGCTTTAAGCCTAGTAGGCAGTATAGGAGACACTATTGGAGGATATCAGGGGAGGTCCTGCAAGCCCATTGAGCACTGTCAGGTACCTCTTCCAAAATGCTCTCTGGAGTGGCAAGCATGATGAGTTTCATGTTTAGCATCAAGTCAGAAAAGATACTCAGGATGTCGAGGCCTCATTCTTGGCCTTAAAGTTCATATTTAGTCATCAAGAAGGGGACTCTGTCTTGGAAATGGGGTACAAGAAGCAAGGTGACAGGAGGGGCCTATGGCAGGCCCAAGGGCAGGTCCTGTGGCTTGTCCTGCACTGCAGCAGCACCCCTTGCCTCTTGTGCTGATAGTGACTGGGATGCAGTTTCTCAACAAATAATTGCTTTGTTTGTGAACCTTGCAGTGTAATGGAGAAAAGATGAGAGATTGAACGATGTGAGCCAAAACGAGTGATTAGGAAACTGCATATTTAGGTAGGGAGGGGAAAGAAGCAGGCTCAAGGATACATCTTCAGAAGCCAGACACCCCATCTAGGACAGGGAAAATTTAGAAGAAGAGACAGAATGCTAGGGTAAAGGATGTAGGGTCTTGTAGCTGTCCTCAGAATCTGGGATTCCTGAGTCCTGAAGGAGAGCTGTGAGGACGAAATAATCACCCTGAAACAGTCTGGCATTCCAGGGGTCCTTATGTAGGCTTTCCCTTTTGTACTGGTGATGTTTTGGCTAGAGGGTGGTGCTTAGTAAGGAGGGTGTTTGGACAAAAACAGTTTCCATACAGTAGTATGGGGGTGGAGTGAGGCTTTGTGATCCTATGGGAGAGTGGAGTGGACGAGACTAGGCATGGACCATAATTAAAAGTAGAATCTATGACCCATACTCTGAAAAGCACTATTGTTTTCTATTTATGTTTCTGTTTTTTAAATTATATTAATTATAAAGGTGCATTACAGAAAGGCTGGCAAATAGAAGAGACAAGAATAACACAATATTATCAGTGCTAAACTCTCATTGTGTTATGATGTATAGTCTTTCCTTTTTTTTTTTTTTTTTTTACCAGGTATACTTCCCCATTATTAGCAGAGATAGCTGTCTTTGCATTTTCTATTTACTATTTGTCATGATTGCTTTTCTGTATTTTTATGTAGCTTTTATTCCCCCTTGTTTTTGATAGCAGCCAGTTTTTTGTTCTGTGGATAGATAAAAAAAAAAGTTTATTGACTTGTGTATTCATGCTTAAACGCACAGGCAAAGGTGAGAAATTAACTGTGGTTTAGCATTCATTTAAAGGGTAACAATTTGTGAAAAGAATAAAAGTTTTCAGTATCAAGACTAGCCTTCAACACTTGAATTAACAGATCATTGATTTTTGATTCGGACAAAATAATCAGGGCTTAGCCAGCACTGGCACTCTGAATATAACTCTTCATAATGTTGCTGTGTCTGCCTCTCAAAATGATTATAAAATCAGGCTAATTTGCTGCTCAAAGCTTATACAGATAGTAAAGGCTTAAAGCCAGAATTTGAAACCCAACCGGATGACTGCATTTCTGGTAACACTTGTGCTGGTGAGGTCACCAGGATTGAGCACCTCTACTGGACTGGGAAATTTATTAGCTGAGTCTGAGGAATGGTCTGTACTTGGAATCCAAGGGCTCTGTTTTCCTGTTGTAAGAAAACCAACAGAGCTCTCTCCCCAGTTTAGACTAAGAGTTGTCTCTACTATCCAAATAAATCTCCACAAGTTGTGGCCAGCACTGTGGCATAGCGGGTAAAGCCACCGCTGGCAGCACCAGCATCCCATATGGGCGCCAGTTCGAGTCCCGGCTGCTCCAGTTCCCATCCAGCTCTCTTCTATGGCCTGGGAAAGCAGTGGAAGATGGCCCAAGTCCTTGGGCCCCTGCACCCACATGGGAGACCTGGGAGAAGCTCCTGGCTCCCAGCTTCAAATCGGCACAGCTCCTACTGTTGCTGCCATCTGGGGAGTGAACCAGCAGATGGAAGACCTCTCTCTCTCTCTTTCTCTCTCTCCCTCTCCTTCTCTCTGTGTAATTCTTCTTTTTTCAAATAAATAAATCTTTTTAAAAAAAATCTCCACAAGTCACCCTTTCTCGGGCCTGATGGGAGGCCTCCACATGAAGGGGGCAGAGTTAGGATGGGTTGAGGAGCTGAAGCCTGAGAAGCCTTTTCCCGAGTTTTCTTCTCCTAAGCCCGTTGCTGATGCCAAGGACCTCTCAGTGGAAGGATTCTTTGTCCAGAGAGCCCCCTTCCCTCCAGATCTAAGGGTAAGTTGACCATAAGATCACCATCGTCTCTGACAAGACCCTTCACTCACAAGATTCTCCATGCTAAAAGGAGTGAGATTTCTTTATCATTCAGGACCTGAGGTTACTTTAGCAGCAACTAGATGGGAAGATAGGGTTTCAGAGAGCTGATATCCCCGTTTCTTTGTTTTCAAGGATGAGACTTAACTAAGTTAACAAAGAGGAAACATCTCTAGTGTGAGGACACAGGGATATTATTTTGAGGTATAATTAGGGTGAGACAGCTAGTGAGGATTCTGTGGTACCGGGGCTAGAGAAGGAGTGCATCTTCCTCTAAGCTGTAAGGATGTGGAAATAAAGAGCCTATGCCAAGTAGAGAGAAGGGATCCAAATCGGTCATGAGCAAGAGGACCTGATATGGATTATTGCAGCCATAATCCACTGCAAAAGGCCTGGAACAATGACCAGTCCGGGAGTTGTAAGTGCAACTGTTGCACAGTATCTTTTCCACATTCCACCTAAAGCAACCAACGAACCTTGGGTAAATGACTGATTCTAGGTCTAGAAGAAGAGAGGCACCAGATGAGCTTGAAACACCTTGTAAAGCCATCAAAGCTACTAGGACCACATCAAAAGGATACTTGAATGCATCAATAAATATAGAAACTCTATTGACCTGAAACGTATCAAATAGAAACTACTAAAAAACTATTGGAGCACCACTGCTGTGGCACAGTGGATTAAACTGCTACCTGTGATGCCAGCATCTCATATCAGAGTACTGGTTCAACACTTGGCTGTTCCACTTAGATACAGCTACCTGTGAATGCACCTGGGAAAGCAGTAGAAGATGGCTCTAAGTGCTTGGGCCTCTGCCACCCATGTAAGGCACCTGTGTGGTGTTCCTGGGCTTATGCCTGTTCTAGCTCTGGCTGTTGTGGCCATTTGGGGAGTCAACTAGCAGATGGAAGACCTCTCTCTCTCTCTCTCTCTCTCTCTCTCTCTGAATTTCGAATATACAAATAAATAAATACAAAAGAAAATCAATTGGGGGACTGAGTTGTGGAGCACTGGGGTTAAGCCACTGCCTGCAATGCCAGCATCCCATATGGGTGCTGATTCAAGCTCCAGGTGTTCCGCTTCTGATCCAACGCCCTGCTAATGTGCCTAGGAGAACAGTAGAATGTGGCCAAAATACTTAGGCCCCTGCCACTCATGTGGGAGAGCTGGATGGAGTTCCAGGCTCCTGGATTTGTCCTGGCCCTGCCCCAGACATTGCATCCACTTGAGGAGTGAACCAGTGGAAGAAAGAGCTCTCTTTCTCTCTCTCAATCCCCCTCCCTCTTTCTCTTTAACTCTGTCCTTTCAAATAATAAACTAAACAAATATAAAATAAAACATAATTGGATACCAATGAAGAATGCTAGAAAATAAAGCATTAATAAAAATAAACTCTCAATGTTGATTAATGATAAATAACAAAGAAGCCTGGGTATTTGTTCTGTATTTCTTATTAATCTGTCTCTTAAGGGTGATCAAAAGAGAGAATGAAAGTAGAGTATCAGAAACCTCCAACTTCTAATGAATTTCTCATATCTTGTCAATGATCACCAACAGCTATTAATATCTCGACAAGGGTGAGTATCAGACATCATGGGCCTGTGATGGCACGATTCATCGCCATCCAATCATTACAACTTGACGGAGACATACAGTTTCATTCAGCATAGAGACAAAATTTAGGAAATTGAATTGGAAGGTGTTACTTCACTGCAAACCATTTCCCCTCTTTGTTGATGGTTGTGATAGTCCAGGAGCACAAACAGGTATGCAACACACCAGGCAATTAATTGGCTGTCTTCTCCATGTCCCTCAATTGCTACCTGATTCTCCCACAATATGCCCTCACGAGGTCCCCTCACCATCATGGCTTCCACGTTGCAGTTCCATTTGTACTCCCTCATCCTGACAATGTGGCTGTGTTGTCACCATTCAGGACCCATTTGAATATCCTTTTCCCCCAGGCCACACCAATCTCTAAGTCTGTAGCTATACTAGCGCCACCAAACCTGGAGAAAAAAGCAATACAATCTGGTTCTGTTAGGTATGACATTAGAAATTAGCCTATGTGTCTGAGAGGGGCTGAGCAAAGGAATGTAGCAGCCTCTGAGGCACACCTTGGAAAGCACACGGCAAATCCTGCCGATGGCCAGATAATTTCATAAGAAAGGCACTCTAGGAGAATCCTCTGTACCCAGTGCCAAGTAGGCTTCCTAGTCTGATGACACTGGGTAATAAAACCTGTTTCAGGCCCAGCAAACAATCTGTCCAGTAGAAGAGGAGGTAGGGGAAGCAGAAATGGTGGGAAGAATTGGACACATTCTCTTACAACTCCAGTCTGAATATAGACTGCACTCTCCTGAGACACCCAGCTGGACTGTCAGGTGTATTTCTCTTAGCACCCAGCTCTTTTCTGAGATGCCTGCCTGCCTGGCCTGTCAGGTGTGTTTCAGCTCCCAGTCTCTCCTGAAATATCCGCCTGGCTTGTCAGATGTATCTCTCCATTAAGCTATGTAACCTGGCTTACCCTAGTCTGAATGGCTATGCATTTCCTCTCAGATTTCATCTGGAGAGGTGCCCATCGTTTTGTGATGCATGTCCTGTCCCATTAAACCTTTTTACCTTGCTCACAACTACTCCTCTGTCTCATATCTGAACTGGTTTCTTGTGGCAAGACAAGAACTTCTACTCTACCCCTCTCTACTTACAGTTCTATAGCCATCCTTATATTCTCCACCGACTCTTTCACTTACCCTTTCACACTTCCATGCTCCTCAGTTTTAATACACTCTGCTTGGAAAATATCTAGGTATCCCCAATCTGGTCTATACCACTATTATGCACAAGTCATGTGCATCTGAGACTCACAGGAAGAAATTTACAGTAAAAATCACTGAAAACTTACAAAAATGCATTCAACCTACAGGGATGCATGACCCATCCCTGACTGTTGAATGTTTTGGGGAGTGAATCACTGAATGGAAAATATCTCTGTCTCTCTTTCAGTCTCTGCCTTTCAAATAAAATGAAAATAAATAAATAAAAGCTTTTTAAAAACTGATAACAACTGTAACAGTAACAGCTGCTTCCGTGGAAATAATGTACTCAGAAATTAAATTAAGTTCTAGGTTCAGATGATTTTATAAGATTGTTCTCTAAACTTCCGAGAATTCATTTTCATACATTTATATATGTGAATGTTTATAGATATTATTTGCACACAAGAAAATACCATAAGAGACAACACCCCAGTCTGGTGTCCTAAGGTAGAATAACTTGAAATCAAATCACATCAGGGCAACAACAACAAACCATAGTTCAATCACACATAGGAATACACATGTAAAATTCATAACTAAAAATTACTAGCAATCTCAATTAAGTTATGTATCTAAAATGCTGAGTTAATTTCCCTGGGGTTATTCTTGCCATAAGAAAATTAATTAATGCAACACATATTGTTGGGTTATAGTGGAAAAGTACAAAACCTGCAAAAAATAAAAGAATAACATTTTTTTTCCAAAAAGAAAAGTAACTGTCGCTATTCTCAGGTATCTAGGCAAAATGCGAGAGACTGTTAATTAAAACCATTACAGCTCAAAAACCTCTTTAGACCAGTATACAAAATAATGTGTCCATTACACCAATGACAGTGTTCTTAAATGTGCATGTGTATTTGTATACTCAATAAAATGTTTTCCAAACTGAAATAAAAAAATTGGAGCCTTCATCCACTCTGCACAAATCAATTCCATGGTAATTAAAGACTAGTATAGGATTGTAAAACATTAGCTCTCTGATGAAAATAAAGAAGAGGGCTGGCCTTGTGGCATAGCAGTAAAGCCGACACCTGTGACTCCCACATCGCATATTCCAGCTGCTCCCATTCCAGTCCAGCTCCCTGATAACATCTTGGGAAAAGGAGCAGAACATGGGCCCCTGCCACCAACTTGGGAGACCTGGGTGAAGCTCCTGGCGTCAGCCTGGATGAGCCCCAGCGATTACAGCCATCTGGGAAGTGAACCAAAGGATGAAGGATCTCTCTCTGTCTCTCCCTCTCTGTAACTCAGATTTTGAAAAGAATAGATAAGTCTTTTTAAAAAGAAAACAGAGTAGCTTTCTAATTTTAGGAAAGGAACACAGATTTTAGACTGGGAGAAGGTGTTTGCTACACATGTAATTAGCAGTGTATTAAAACCCAGAATATATGAGGCTACTCCCAAAAGTTAGTGAAAGAGTGAAATTAAAAGAGAAGTTAATTTTGCTGCAAAAAGTTGAAAGTTATACAAAGGTTTTTGACAATACGCAGTTTTCAAGAACTTTTTGAATATTTAGCTAGGCAACTCACACCATTCAAATAGGCAAGAGAATGATCAAGTTTATTGCAAAGCAGACAAAGAACCTGTGAAAAGCTACTCAGTATGATTGATAATTGTAGAAATGCAAAGAGTAATCCAAAAGATACTAGTTTTTCACCAGAATAACAAATGCTAGAGACAATGATGTACATTACATAATTATAAATGATCCAATCTGTCAAGAAGATATAGCAATCCTAATTGTACACACACACACACACACAGAATGAGAGAAATGCAAAATATGTGAAAAAAATCTGCTAATATTCAAAGGAGAAATTTATAATTTTAGACTTAATACCCCTTTCTCAGCTGAACAACATGGAAAATCAGCAAGGATGTCCAATCCAGCTTGTTGCTAATTATGCACTTTGGGAGTCAGCAAATGATGGCTTAAGTCCTGCCACGAAAAGGAAGGCCCAGATTGAGTACCAAGATCCTGGTTTTGGGCCTGGCCCAGCCGTGGCTGTTGAGGGCATTTAGAGAATGAACCAGTGCACTGAAAATTATCTGTCTACCTACCTGCCTACCTATCTATCTATCTATCCATCATCTCTTAGAAATAAGTAAATTATATTAAACAAGCAGAACTCCAGAAGAAGAATTCTCCAGACCCAGATGATCTCTCCATAGAGTTCTACCAAACAAGTAAGATCAATTCTAGAGAATTTATTCAGAGAGGCAACAGGACAGATAACTTCTCAACTCATTTTGTAAAGTCTTTACCAAGAGTCCGGTCCCTGTGCCCTGTGCCAAATAAAAATAATGAGGACAAGGTTTTTAGGGTGAAGAGAACGTTTAACCTGTTGACAGATGAGAGGGCAGCAGAATTCCGGGTGTCAAGGACTACCGCTCTGCTGGATGAGGGTGGTTGGGGACTTATAAAGGGGCTACAAGGAAGGGGGTGCTGGTATGGGGGAACCACCAAACAGCTGCAGATGTCTGGTGTCTGGCGCCAAGGTTGTCACTGTTCCTTCTCTGTTTCTTCATGGTGGTGCTTGAGGTCCACAGAGAGTGAGATTAGATCTAGCCTGACGGGATCATCCTGCTTTGCAAAAGAAGTTGAGATAAGGAACTAGACACTTTGTGCCTTAGGACATGGGTGATTGGAAGCCAGCAGTCCAGGCCTGAAGTGACAACTTCCCTACTGTACAATTAAGTAGTAAACAGTTTATGTGATTTTGTACCTGGTTATGAATTCAGCATTACCACGAAAATAAAACCAGTCAAAGACCAGACTAAGAAAAGTACTGACCATTTTCACTGCTCTCTGCTTTGCAGAGCTGAAAACCGATGTGGGAAATTAAGGTTAAACCCCTCCCTGTGAATCCAGAATCCCCATCAGGCAAGTGCGCTTTCCTTGCTTCACACAGCAGAAGGGGATTTGCTGCCACTTCATCTTGCAGAACACAGACATGACTCAGAAAACAGGGCTTGTGGTGTAGCAAGTAAAGCTGCCGCCTTCAGTGCCAGCATCCCATACGGGCACCAGTTCGGGTCCAGGCTGCTCGATTTCTGATCCAGCCATCTGCTATGGATTGGGAAAGCAATGGAAGATGGCCTAAGTGCTTGGGCCTTGTACCCACGTGGGAGACCCGGAGAAGCTCCTGGCTTCTGGCTTCAAATTGGCCCAGCTTGGGCCATTGTGCACATTTGGGAAATGGACCACCAGGCTGAAGACCTCTCTCTCTCTGCCTCTGCCTCTCTGTAACTCTGCCTTTTAAATAAATAAATGCATCTTTAAAAAAAGAAAACAGAGCTTTTCTTTCTTGCACGGCCCATTCTTTTTAATGTCCCTTTTACTTTGTCAGTGTGTGTACAGTCTGAGTTGACCTGCCCCAAAACATGCTTGCACTGGATTTCCATAGGAGTTCATTAGCAAGCTTAAAACAGCTTTCCAGAAAACTACTCCTAACATAAAGAAAATACAAGGAAAGGGAAATTCTAATAACCTGATTTGAGCATTTAAGATAAACACATGGGCTGAAAAATGGCACTGCATGCCATAAAAATGGACAAGTACAAGTTGTACACTAATCAAAAAGTATTTAAACCATAAGATCTAGGTGTCTAGAATGCTTGGAAAACTCCAGATGTGTATCTCAAACTTGTGAATGCCTCCACTGGGATGTGTCCCTTACCATAATGAGGGAATACTCATACCAAATGGCATCAGGGAATTTGTTCTGTATCTAGTACAAAAAGGGTCAATCTAATAGTGCAGGGGTCCCTAACCCCACAGCCTCTCCCCACCCTGCCATGCAATCAGATGACCAAAGCAGTTTGTGTCATTAGCACTTGTCTTTACAGCCTTGCTTATTGGGGAGAATCTTCTCTGAGCTATACCACAAATTTAGAAATCTAACAGCAGTTTCCTCCAAATGCACCATCCACTTACACTAATGCAGAGAATGACACAAATCTTGAGAAGAAAGTTTTCTCACCTGAGAATAATTGTATGTTAATTACAGAGTTAAACCAATAGTATTAAGTAGGACAAAAATTACTAAAAGGGATAAAGTATTAAGTTATTCATCAACATTCAGGACAAGCGCTGATCAAGTCACTGTTTCCCACAGTGTCCATTTCACTTCAACAAGTTCCCTTTTTGGTGCTGGGTCAGTTGTCACCAATCAGGGAGAACATATGATATTTGTGCCTTTTGGACTGGCTTATTTCACTCAGCATAATGTGTTCCAGATTCCTCCATTTTGTTGCAAATGATCGTATTTCATTGTTTTTTACTGCTGTATAGTATTCTATAGAATACATGTCTCATAATTTCTTTATCCAGTCTACTGTTGATGGGCATTTAGGTTGATTCCAGGACTTAGCTATTGTGAATTGAGCTGCAGTAAACATTAAGGTGCAGACAGCTCTTTTGTTTGCCAATTTAATTTCCTTTGGGTAAATTCCAAGGAGTGAGATGGCTGGGTTGTATGGTAGGGTTATATTCAGGTTTCTGAGGAATCTCCAAACTGACTTCCATAGTGGCTTTAGCAGTTTGCATTCCCACCAACAGTGGGTTAGTGTCCCTTTTTCCCCACATCCTCGGCAGCTTCTGTTGTTGGTAGATTTCTGAATGTGAGCCATTCTAACCGAGGTGAGGTGAAACCTCATTGTGGTTTTGATTTGCATTTCCCTGATGGCTAGTGATCTTGAACATTTTTTCATGTGCCTGTTGGCCATTTGGATTTCCTTTTTTGAAAAATGTCTATTGAGGTCCTTGGCCCATCTCTTAAGTGGGTTGTTTGTTTCGTTGTTGTGGAGTTTCTTGATCTCTTTGTAGATTCTGGTTATTAATCCTTTATCTGTTGCATAGTTTGCAAATATTTTTCCCATTCTGTTGGTTGCCTCATTACTTTCCTTACTGTTTCTTTTGCTGTACAAAAACCTTTCAATTTGGTGCAATCCCAATTGTTAATTTTGGCTTTGACTGCCTGTGCTTCCGGGGTCCTTTCCAAGAAGTCTTTGCCGGTGCCAATATATTGCAGGGTTTCTCCAATGTTCTCTAATAATATGATGATGTTGGATTGTATATTTACATCTTTAACCCCTGTTGAGTGGATTTTTGTGTAAGGTATAAGGCAGGGGTCTTGCTTTATGCTTCTGCACGTGGAAACCCAGTTTTCCCAGCACCATTTATTGAATAGATTGTCCTTGCTACAGGAATTGGTATTAGATCCTTGATCAAATATAAGTTGGCTGTAGATGTTTCGTTTGATTTCTGGTGTTTCTATTCTGTTCCATTGGTCTATCCATCTGTTTCTGTACCAGTACCACGCTGTTTTGATTACAACTGCCCTGTAGTATGTCCTGAAATCTGGTGTTGTGATGCCTCTGGCTTTGTTTTTGTTGTGCAAGATTGCTTTAGCTATTCGAGGTCTCCTGTGTCTCCATATGAATTTCAGCATCATTTTTCAATATCTGAGAAGAATGTCTTCGGTATCTTGATTGGTATCACATTGAATCTATAAATTGCTTTTGGGAGAATGGACATTTTGATGATATTGATTTTTCCTATCCATGAGCATGGAAGATTTTTCCATTTTTTGGTATCCTTTTCTACTTCTTTCTTTAAGATTTTGCAATTCTCACCGTAGAGAACTTTAACTTCCTTGGTTAAGTTTATTCCAAGGTATTTGATTGTTTTTGTAGCTATTGTGAATGGGATTGATCTTAGCAGTTCTTTCTCCACCGTGGCGTTGCCTGTGTATACAAAGGCTGTTGACTTTTTTGCATTGATTTTATATCCTGCTACTTTGCCAAACTCTTCTATGAGTTCCAATAGTCTCTTAGTAGAGTTCTTTGGATCCCCTAAATAAAGAATCATATCATGTGCAAATGGGATAGTTTGACTTTTTCATTCCCAATTTGTATCCCTTTAATTTCTTTTTCTTGCCTAATAGCTCTGGCTAAAATTTCCAGAACTATATTGAATAGCAGTGGTGAGAGTGGCCATCCCTGTCTGGTACCAGATCTTAGTGGAAATGCTTCCAGCTTTTCACCATTCAATAGGATGCTGGCCGTGCATTTTTCATAAATTGCTTTGATTGTTTTGAGGAATGTTCCTTCTATACCCAATTTGCTTAGAGTTTTCATCATGAAAGGGTGTTGTATTTTATCAAATGCTTTCTCTGCATTGATTGAGATAATCATATGCTTTTTTTTCTGCAGTCTGTTAATGTGGTGTATCACATTGATTGATTCGCGCACATTGAACCATCCCTGCATACCAGGGATACATCCCACTTGGTCTGGGTGGATGATTTTTCTGATGTGTTGTTGTATTCTATTGGCCAGAATTTTATTGAGGTTTTTGAGTCTATGTTCATCAGGGATATTGGTCTGTAATTTTCTTTCAATGCTGCATCTTTCTCTGGCTTAGGGATTAAGGTGATGCTGGCTTCATAAAAAGAATTTGGGAGGATTCCATCTTTTTCGATTGTTCTGAATAGTTTGAGAAGAAATGGAGTTAGTTCTTCTTTAGATGTCTGGTAGAATTCAGCCGTGAATCCATCTGGTCTTGGGCTTTTCTTTGCTGGGAGGGACTTTATTACTGTTTTGATTTCTTTCTCAGTTATGGGTCTATTTAGGTTTTCTATGTCTTCATGATTCAATTTAGGTAGGTTGTATGTGTCCAGGAATCTATCCATTTCTGATAGATTTCCCTGTTTGCTGGCATACAGGTCCTTGTAGTAATTTCTGATGA
The DNA here is from genome assembly GCF_051225735.1 of Oryctolagus cuniculus. Taxonomy (NCBI): domain Eukaryota; kingdom Metazoa; phylum Chordata; class Mammalia; order Lagomorpha; family Leporidae; genus Oryctolagus; species Oryctolagus cuniculus. Next base: position 52,601,018 of record NC_142888.1, read on the forward strand.
TTCTCTTTATTTCTGTGGTGTCTGTTGTTATGTTTCCTTTTTCATCTCTGATTTTATTGATTTGGGTCTTTTCTTCTTTTAGTTAGTTGAGCCAATGGTGTGTCAATTTTATTCATTTTTTCAAATAACCAGCTCTTCACTTGCCTGATTTTTTGTAATTTTTTTTGATTCAATCCTGTTGATTTCTTCTCTGATTTTAATTATTTCTCTTCTTCTACTAGATTTGGGTCTGGTTTGCTGCAGTTTTTCTAGATCCTTGAGATGCATTGAAAGCTCTTGTATTTGGTGCCTTTCCAATTTCTTGATGTAGGCACCTATTCAGATAAACTTTCCTCTCAACACTGCTTTTGCCATATCCCATAAGTTTTGAAATGTTGTGTTATTATCCTCATTTACTTCCATAAAGTTTTTGATTTCTCTTTTGATGTCTTCTATGACCCAGTGTTCATTCATGATCATGTTGCTCAGTCTCCATGTATTTGCATATGCTCTAGGGATTCCTGAGTTGCTGTTTTCCAGCTTCATTCCATTTCTGAGAAGTTTCATGGTATGATTCTAATTCTTTTAAATTTGCTGAGACTTGCTTTATGGCCTAGTATGTGGTCAATCCTAGAGAAGGTTCCATGCACTGCTGAGAAGAATGTAAATTCTTTAGATGTATGATTGAAAGTTCTATAGACATCTGTTAGATCCATTTGGGCTATAGTGTCGATTAAATATGCTGTTTCCTTGTTGATCTGTCCAGTTGATCTGTCTATTTCTGAGAATGGAGTATTGAAGTTCCCCCAGTACTATTGCATTGGAGTCTAAGTCTTCCTTTAAGTCCATTAACATACCTTTAAATAAGCCTGTGCCCTGTAATTAGGTGCATATACATTGATAATAGTTATATCTTCCTGTGGAATTGATGCCTTAATCATTATATAGTGCCCCTCTTTGTCTCTTTTAACAGTTTTCATGTTAAAGTTTATTTTGTCTGATATTAATATGGGTTTGCCAGGTTTTTTTTGTTTCTGTTGGCATCTTTTTCCAACCTTTCACTTTCAGTCTGCATGTATCTTTGTTGGAAAGATGTTTTTCTTGTAGGCAGCAAATAGATGGGTTTTGTTCCTTAACACATTCAGCCAGTCTGTGTGTTTTAACTGGAGAGTTGAGGCCATTAGCATTCAATGTGACTATTGATAAGTAGTGACTTTGCCCTACCTTTTTCCCAAAGATATTTTCTAATATATGCTGTGAACTTCCTGTGATCTTTTACTGTGAGGTGTTCTTCTTTTACCTTCTTTCATATTGATAGCTGTGTTTCTGTGTGTAACACATCTTTAAGCATCTTTTGCAGGGCTGGATGAGTGGCAACACATTCTTTCAATTTCTGTTTGCTATGAAAGGTCTTTATTTAACCTTCATTCACAAATGATAGCTTTGCAGGATATAATATTCTGGGCTGTCAGTTTTTCTTTCTTAGTACCTGGGCTATATCTCGCCATTCCCTCCTAGCCTGTAGGGTTTCTGATGAGAAGTCATCTGTGAGTCTAATTGGAGATCCTCTGAGAGTAATCTGACGTTTCTCTCGTGCACATTTTAGGATCTTTTCTTCATGTTTCACTGTGGTGAGTTGGATTACAACGTGTCGTGGTGAGGATCTCTTTTGGTCATGTTTATTAGGGGTTCTATGAGCTTCCTGTACTAGGATGTCTCTGTCCTTCTCCAAACCTGGGAAATTTTCTGCTAGTATCTCACGAAAATGGCCTTATAATCCTTTCTCCCTCTCCATGCCTTCAGGAACTCCTAGAACCTAAATGTTGGGTTTTTAAATAGTATCCTGTAGATTCCTGGCAATATTAGATTTCTAATTTCCTCTTCTTTTCTTTGGTGTGACTGTATTCTTTCCTGTGTTCTGTCTTCTAAGTCCGATATTCTCTCTTCTGCTTCACTCATTCTGTTTTTAAGGCTCTCTAATGTGTTTTTCATTTGATGTATTGAATTCTTCATTTCATTATGATTTCTCATCACTATCACAGTTCCATGTTCTACTAGTTGCTTCATTTCATCTTGATTCCTCCTTAAGATTTCATTTTCACGAGACAGATTTTCTATCCTGTCCAGTAAGGATTTCTGTAGTTCAAGAATTTGTTTTTCATACCAGGGGATTCCAATTCAATCCCATCAAGGTGGCATGTGCCAATGCCATCTCACTAGTCCAAGTGATCAATTTCAGTTCACAATTGATCATAATGAAAGGACTAAGAGTCAAAGGGAGCACATAAACAAGTCTAGTATCTGCTAACACTAACCGATAGAATAAATAAAGGGGAGAGTGATCCAACATGGGAAGTGAGATACTCAGCAGACTCATAGAATGGCAGATGTCCTAAATAGCACTCTGGCCTCAGAATCAGCCCTAAAGGCATTCGGATCTGGCTGAAAAGCCCATGAGAGTATTTCACGCATGGAAAGCCAAGACACTCTGGCAAAAAGATCTCTGTGAGTGAGATCCCAGTGGAAAGAACAGGTCTTCAAAGAGGGAGGTGCCTTTCTCTGAAGGGAGGAGAGAACCTCCACTTTGACTATGACCGTGTCTAAACAAGATAAGAGTCGGAGAACTCAAGGGGCTTCCATAGCCTTGGAAACTCATGACTGGTGCATAGGGTATTACTGATGCCATAAACAGGAGTGTCAATTTGTAAAGTCAACAACAGGAGTTACTGTGCACTTACTCCTCATGTAGGATCTCTGTCCTTAATGTGCTGTACACTGAGGCTTAATGCTATAACGAGTACTCAAACAATATATTTCACTTTGTGTTTCTATGGGGGTGCAAACGATTGAAATCTTTACTTAATGTACACTAAACTGATCTTCTGTAAAAAAAAAAAAAAGAAAAAGAAATTATCAATTCCCAACTTGACTCTCACTGGGATTAAACATGACAATAGGTCTGATCTGATTTCATCATCATTTAAAAAAAATCATCTATTATTTTTCACTTTATGTTTCTGTGTGGGAGCAAACTGTTGAAATCCTTACTTAATGTATACTAAGCTGATCTTCTGTATATTAAGATAATCGAAAATGAATCTTGATGTGAATGGAAGGGGAGAGGGAGTGGGAAAGGGGAGGGTTGTGGGTGGGAGGGACGGTATGGGGGGGGAAGCCATTGTAACCCATGAGTCGTACTTTGGAAATTTATATTCATTAAATAAAAGATTAAAAAAAAAGAATTTGTTTTTGAGAACTTCTATGTGTTCTTATCATAATTTTTTTGAAATCGTTTCTTGCATTTCTTCTATCTCATCATCTTCATAATCTTGAATTTGGGTGTCATGTTCATTTGGGGGCGTCATAATGTCTTCCTTTCCTTGTTTCCTCTGTTTCTGCATTTGTTGCTTGGCATTGTGGAGATATTCTTTGGTTTTTTCTTTTCTTTTTTTTTTTCCCTCACTGTGGTGGGTTTTCTCGGTATACTCTGTCCCTAGATTAAGTGGACTGTCTGCTTTTGAGGGATCCTTAGAGGCTTGTGATGGGTGTGACAAGTGAGCTCTGTTCGATTCTTCAGGGTTAAGGATGTGCCAAAGGTGACACACCCCATTTAGGCGTGTTAAATCTCTCTTTCTCTTTTTTATTCAGAAGGGAATTAAATCTGCACAGCTGAGCAGAGTTGAAGGCGGACTTGAGCTCTTAGCTCTGGCCCCTGTGGGTATAATATTCGTCTGCTCTGTCTGAAGGACCACACAAAGGATCTGTTCAGACTTCAGTGTAAGCTCAAATTCCCCTGTAATCCCCCACCGGGTTGCCAAGGTTACTGAGATTGTGGCATCTCTGGAGAGTACTCACTTCTCTGGTACTCTGTGAGTCTTCTCCCACACTCTTGGTCTTTTTTTTTTTATTACAGTCTCAGTTGATTAGTTCCACACATTCACTAGTTCCTAACCTCCTGTTATTTCTCCCCACCAGAGTCAGATTTTTCTGCTTGTCTGATGGTGGGCACAGCTTTTACGTATGTCTAAAATGGTGCCTATTCTTTGTCTTGCTCACCTTTGTAAGGTGAGTGGAGAGAGAGAATCGTGTCCATAATGGTCCTATTTATTTATTTTTCCTCTCCTCTAGTTAGCCTGGTGAACTTTCCCCCACAGGGCTTCAAGCCTCGTTCCCTCTATGCTCATCCTGCTGCTTCCCTGCCAGTGTCTCGGGCTACTGTGTTCGCCTCACCTCCCTTTCCAGCGCTGGTGTGTAGACTCGGCGGCAGGGGTCCTGAGCCGTGGGTGCCCGTGCCCTCCACGTAGGTCCACCATGTCCCACTAGTTCCGGAAGAGTTTCCTCTGCAGATTTTTCCCTAACTTTTCCCTAAACTACAGTATCTCCACTTTTATTAAACTATCTTTTCCCGGACTATCAGTGTGCTTCCTCCCTATTCTGCCATCTTGGAGCAATCTCGAACCTGCATTTCTTTAAAAACAGGAATTCAAAAAAAGAATAAAGTTGGTATCTTTGTAACCCTAATGAATGTATTTTTCCCTTTTCATATTTCAACAACAAAAAACTACTGATATTGTGAATTGCCTGTGACTAGTCTTGTGAAGAATAGCTTGCCGAAGAATTTTAGGAACCTACTGAAAGGAGATGACTTATAATGGCTGACTTCACACCCAGCTGAGGAGAAAATATGCAATCGTCAACTGCAAATAGCTGAGCTCCATTATGAAGAACCTCCACCTGACTGATGTCCTTGATTTCCCAGATGGACCATCATCAGATTAAAGCCTGAAAATCTGCTTAATTATTAATGACTGAACTCCTGCTTTCTCTAACCTCCATCTGCAGCTACCCCTTCCCTTAACAAATCCTTTTTGCTGACTTGTAGAGAAAAGAGTACATTTTAGACCAAGAGATCCCTCCCCACCTCGCCCTGCCCCAGCCTAAAACTGCTAGTTTCTTGAAATAAACCCTATTGTACCAAATCTCAACTCTGATGAATTTGCTGTTCAGCATCAAGCAGCAAGTGCCTGATTATTTTGCCTGATAATGTCTCTACTCTACAATGACACGGTTCTCACAGTAATGTTTAAACATAAAATGCAAATTGTTTTAGGATATATGCAAAACTACACTGATTATAGATGTTAAATCCTTGGTTTTCCTTTTTGCAATTTATACTGCTTCTTAAAATTATTTACTAATTTGAAATGCAGAGCAGTGGAGAGAAGGAGAGAAACCTCCCATCCATGGTTCACTCCACATATGGCTGCAACATCTGGAAAGAGCCAGGACCAAGCCAAGAGCCAGGATTTCCTCCTGGGTCTCCCATGTATGTGGCAGTAACGCAAATGACTCAGTCATCATCCACTGCTTCCCAAGTGCTTTAGCAGGAATCTGGTCTATAAACTCAGCAAGAGGGATGGGATTCCAATGTCGCAAGTGGCAGCTTAATCAGCTGCGCCACCATGCCAGCCCCACACCTTCTGCTTTAGTCACTGAGTTTCAGAAACCATTCTCATTTTGCTATTTAAAAAAATTTACAAGCAGATTTCTTCAGGGGACATCATTTGGGGTACCGCCTGCATATGATGGCTTCTAGTTAGATGGCTTCTGGATAACACAAAGAGTGTAAGGTGGTTATTGTCTCTCCTAATTGAGACTCTCATCTTCTGAGAGTTCCACTGGAAACCTGAAAGTCAAGGATTCAGTTTGAGAGCTTTAGATGTAACAGAATGGTCAGAGGTTTAAACCATTTGGTCAAAGTAAGCTAAACCAGAGCATTTTAGCCAAAACTGCAGGCCAGATCTAACAAAGTTAACTCCGTTTAGACTCAAATTTTAAGACAATTAAACTCACTAAAGGCAACAGAAAACATATGATAAGTCCCTGAGATGAACAAAACTTTGTTACCTATGTCAGTAACAAAACACATAAAAAACCTTGATTATAAAGGATTAGCATGTGATATCAGTATATGAGCCCATGACTTAAGACAGTTAAACACATCATGTTACAAAAAGGTAGGGAACCAGGTAATCCTGCTCTCTGTCTTTTAAGATAGAAGAACCAACTTTAAAATAATTTCCTTCTAATCTCAACCAAACTAATCTTGCATAGCATTCAACTTCCACAGACCTTCTACAACATGCTTATTCCTTCAGATTTTTTTTATTTTTATTTTTTATTTTTTGACAGGCAGAGTGGACAGTGAGAGAGAGAGAGACAGAGAGAAAGGTCTTCCTTTGCTGTTGGTTCACCCTCCAATGGCCGCCGCGGCCGGCCCACCGCGCTGATCCGATGGCAGGAGCCAGGAGCCTGGTGCTTTTCCTGGTCTCCCATGGGGTGCAGGGCCCAAGCACCTGGGCCATCCTCCACTGCACTCCCTGGCCACAGCAGAGAGCTGGCCTGGAAGAGGGGCAACCGGGACAGAATCCGGCGCCCCAACCGGGACTAGAACCCGGTGTGCCGGCGCCGCAAGGTGGAGGATTAGCCTAGTGAGCCACGGCGCTGGCCATATTCCTTCATATTTTAACTATCCCAAAAATCTTTCTACCCAAAATTTTGTTTAACCTTCTATAACCAGGAATACATTCTTATGCTTATAGTTTCTCCACAGCTTTCTTTCCTACCTACTGGTTCCTTCAATTCACATCCTAAACCAATCTTCAACACCATTAAAGAAACATACAGAATTTTAAACCATAGTTACTTTAAAGCAGTTTTTGAATTTTTAAAATGCTAAAGCAATTGATTTTTGCACAGTTATACTTTACCAAAGTGTTCCAAACCCTAGAAGTTTCAGGAAAAAGTGTACTCTAGAGACAAGACATTTGAGCATAGTACCAGTACCAACAATGCTTTGTTAAAAGACCTAAATATTTTTGAGAATCACATTGTGAATGGCAAAAAGAGTTAAACTAGTCACGATTACGATGACAACTCAATAGTTCATAGCATCTTAAGAAATATAACAGGGTTTCACAGATCTTTATGCTTTTTAAAAAGATTTATTTATTTATTCAAAAGTCAGAGTTACACAGAGAGAGAAAGAGAAGGAGAGAGAGAGAGAGAGAGAGAGAGAGAGAGAGAGAGAGAAAGGCCTTCCACCTGCTGGCTCACTCCCCAATTGGCTGCAATGGTCAGAACTGAGCTGATCCGGAGCTTCTTCTGGGTCTCCCAAGCAGATGCAGGGGCTGAAGGACTCGGACCACCTTCTACTGTGTTTCCAGGCCATAGCAGAGAGCTGGATCAGAAGTAGAGCAGCTGGAACTCAAACTGGTGCCCATATGGGATGCTGGCATTGCAGGCAGCAGCTTTACCTGCTATGTCACAGTGATGGTTCCAATCTTTATGCTTATTAATAAGATTTATTTTATTTGAAAGGCAGAGCTACAGAGAGGGAGAGGGAGAGGGAGAGGGAGAGGGAGAGGGAGAGGGAGAGGGAGAGGGAGAGGGAGAGGGAGAGGGAGACGGAGAGGGAGAGGGAGAGAGATTTTCCATCTGCTGCTGGTTCACTCCCCCAAATGGATGCGATGGCTGGAGCTGGGCCAGTCTGAAGCCAGGAGCCAGGGGCTTCTTCCAGGTCTCCCAGAGGGGTGCAGTAATCCAACGACTTGGGCCATCTTCCACTGCTTTCCCAGGCATATTAGCTGGGAGATGGATTGGAAGTGGAGCAGCCAGGATTTGAACTGGCACCCATATGGAATGCTGGTGCTGCAGGAGGCTGTTTAACCCCCTACATCACAATGCTGGCCCCAAGAACAGCGGTTTTAAATGAACCTTGTTATGAGGAGTTCTTGCTAATGTATTTCCAAAATGGTGATCAAAGAGGTAGGGAAAATGATACACAAGGCATCCTTTAGTAGGGTTGGTCAACTGAGACCAGGTGCTGGGCCTTGACTCTTGAACAAATGCAATATCTCTCCACTCCCCACTTCCAAACATTTGAAACGAAGGAGAGGGGGTAGTGAGCAGATTCTGGGAAGACTAAGTAAGCCAAAGTCAGGAGGGTCTAGGTCTCTACCTAGTAAAGATGTTGGGATTTCTGGTATGATGAAAAAGGAGTGAGCAAATATTAGATCATTCCAGACGTAGTTCAAAAGTTGGGTGAAATATCTTGGGAGATTCGTGACACACTGTTTATGGTCACTGTATGAAAGGAGGGCAGGCCAAAGCTAGAATGAAAAATAAAGTTGCTCTACTGTGTCCAGAAGGAAATTTATAGACTTTCCTTCCACTTTGGGAACCACTCAGTGCTCCCAGGTTTTGAGTTCCCTGTGGGAAGTATGTTGGAAATGCCTGACTCCAGAGTTTTTGGCATTTAGGGGCAGTCAAATCTCCAGTGATCTCCTCTGCAAATAGGACATGGTCCTGGGGGTCATTTTTGATGATCTCTGGTGAAGTATTTTCTGCCTTTGCAACAAAAGTACTTGGGAGGGCCCCAGAGGACTTGCTGGAGCTGAAATGTCATCAGGAGTGCACCCTTCCTCTTATCTTTTTGCTTCTACTGTTGCGTACCCTCCTCATCTCTGTTGTAAAAAACCATAGTAGCAACCTTTAAGAAGTTGTCTAGGGTATGTTCAGGTCCCACTACAAGTCTCTAGAGTTATTTCCTAATGTTCAGGGCAGATTGGATTAGGAATCTGTCTTTTAAAATCATCTATCCTACTACAGAATGTGGATCTAATGAGGATATATGTCTTTAAAGTCTCCCTCAAACATTCTAAGAAGGTGGAGGGATTTTCCTGTGACTTCTGACCTATCAGGAATGGTTTAGCACAAGGAAAGCCTGGATATAAGAGACCTCAACACCCTTAGGCTAACTCTCTTCATTCTTTAGTTTATAACCAGGCCACACAGTGTGCAGGAAAATGTCAAATGGTTTTTCTTTAAGCTCTTGGGATCAAAGGAATCCAGTGTCTAAGAATGAACCCCAAGGAAGCGTCTGTGATAGAAGGTTTGTTTCCCTCTAGAAAGAGAGGATGTCCCTCAACTTTTACCTCTCCTGAGATTGAGATATCTCTCAAAACTTTTATTGCCTGTGGTGTCCAGACATGCACTGAAGCCCACAGGGAAGGAAGGAAGGTGCAGGTGGGACTAGTACATATTACCTACACTTGCTCAGCCTTTCAAGCTTGTTACCTAAGATATATATTTTCAGAACGGCATGCACAGGGAGTGATGATTTCCCTTTACTTGTGGCATGCTAGAACTGGGATTCTGCCTGGTCAAATATATATCATCCCTTTGCTCTCTTATGTGTAGAGAAATAGTTTTTATGTGCCTCTTAACCTTGAATCATATCTTATGGGCCTATTTTTGACAAAAAGCCTTCATGACAAGAGCCTTTACAAGGGTGTTTTGACCTAGAGTTTGAGGGAGGGCACCAGTTCTAGCCACCACTTGGTTTGGGGACTAAGCAGTTGAATGGATAAAGGTGTATGATGGAAGAATAAAAATTCTCCCCAGTGAACTTCCTCTGAAGTATGAACTAAACAGAAAGGACCTGATGGAGGTGGACTCAAAAGAGAAAGAGACCTGAGAAGGAAGGAAGGAGACACCAGAGAACATGCCTAAGGATCTGTCTCCACAAGTCTATGCCACGAGGGGATCTGTGCCTAATGAGGTATCTAGATGGGAACAACCACCTATGTCTGCATAAGGGATACCTAAATTCTGACCCAAAAATAACAAGATGTCTAGGAAAATACTAATGGGATGAGGAATCCGAGTTTATAAGAGATGGGGAGAGTTTGTGGGATAAGAAAAACATCTATAGGTCACAGAGTAGTATATCAGCAGAAAAAGAGATGGACTTCTTGTCAGGATCTGGGGTGAAGAAAAGTCATTGGGGCATTGGGCCATGAAGCCCATGAACTTGCTCCAAACTGTGCCTAATCTCACTGACAAATTGATCTCTGTGGAAATAACAGAGTACAGTTTTCAGCCAGACACCTTAACACACTGCTGGAGCCTGGCTTCTGGGTCAAGGAGCCTTTGAAAAACCCCAGAGTGTGGCCTGGCCTGAATTTTGCATTACTCCAAGACCTTCACCCTGTCGCACACAACAGGCTGATCCCCATGAAAGGAAACTGAGCTGGGTAGGACCAACATTTTCAGAGATGAGACAGTGTTACAGCTCATGAGGACTCCAAAAGAGCAGGTAATGAGTACCTGAGTCTGAAGTAAGGAGAGGAGGCATTGGGGTATTTGGGCTGGAGCCCATGGCCTCACTCCAAACTGTGCCCAGTCTCAGTAATGCCAATCCCTGTAGGAAGTGAGCTTTCCAGTCCATCACCCTCTGAGCTCTGGGGGTCTGGGGTCCAGCCAAGAGATTTTCAGGAAGCATGAGGGTGTACTTCAGGCAGGATCTGTCAGTCATCTCAGGGCTTTCTCCCAGTCCTCTGTAAAGGGCTGATTAACACAAGAAAGATTAGAACAGAGTCTCAGCTCCAGGGATTGCCCAAGCCCTAGTCAGCAAGCCTGACTGCTAAGTCTTAAAACCAGCAGCCTCACTAACCACTTTTTTTTTGTATTTTTTTTTTTTTGACAGGCAGAGTGGACAGTGAGAGAGAGACAGAGAGAAAGGTCTTCCTTTGCCGTTGGTTCACCTTCCAATGGCCGCCGCGGCCAGCGCACTGCGGCCGGCGCACTGCGTTGATCCGATGGCAGGAGCCAGGTACTTATCCTGGTCTCCCACGGGGTGCAGGGCCCAAGCACCTGGGCCATCCTCCACTGCACTCCCGGGCCACAGCAGAGAGCTGGCCTGGAAGAGGCGCAACCGGGACAGAATCCGGTGCCCCGACCAGGACTAGAACCCGGTGTGCCGGCGCCGCAAGGCGGAGGATTAGCCTAGTGAGCCACGGCGCCGGCCACTAACCACTTTTAACTGGCTGACAGGGATCTGGTGAGAGAGAGAGAGAGAGAGAGAGAGCGAGCGAGAGCACAAGCGAGCACGCAAGAGGCAGAGAGAGTTGCTATGGGGAGAGTGATACTCTTTGAAAAACAGAAGTAGAAGCAGTCCACTTGCTCACCCATCCTGTGAGGTAATCCAAAGTTTGTTCTAGTCAAATTTGAGTTGGATCTGAGTCATGGTACTAAGCTGTTACCAGGATGATGAAGGTGATCTTAATTCTTGTCTCACATAGAAGAATTTCCAGGTAGACAGGGGGCAGTGAGAAGCCTCTTGCCACAGCATTCAGGAGGTGGACTCAAAGGGAGGAATGCCTGGGAAACTTGCCAGTGTGGTTTTTTTTCTGTACAATTCACAGAAGGAGCAGAACAGCTAAAATCAATCAGAGGGTGAGACAGGGAGGGGGGAACCAAGCAATCACAGGACCACAGCTGTAATCCTGTCTGGCCTGCTCAGGATAAAACATAGACACAAACAAAAATCAGAAGAGTGGGATTGGTAATTTTGTATTTCTATTCTCATGTAAAACTAGAGACTCGGAGGGTGGGATCAAATCATCATCTTCATGAACGCATCTTCTCGGGGAGAAGCAAGTGTTTTATTCACTCTTAAAGGGACTCTGTCCCTTCTTTCATTCCAACAGGGACCTGACCTAACTGCCCATTAGCCCATCTAATTCCTCACACAAATAACTCAACAAAAATCTTAAAGAAAATACAAAAAACTGGTGATTGTGCTGAGTCATGGCTACTGGGCTGGGGATGAATGGGCTGGACAGAGATGGGCAACAATTCGACCTATGTGTTATAAATGCTTTTAGTGAGAATACATGCAGGGGATATTTGTGTCAATATGACAAACTAAGTAATCACATGCTGAAAAAAGATAATTATTTTACTGGTGATCAGAAAATGACAGTAGACTCTCACCATTTCCTTTCTGGGAGAGTTTCTTTTTTTAAAGATTTATTTATTTATTTGAAAGTTACACAGAGGGAGAAGGAGAGGCAGAGAAAGAAAGAAAGAGAGAGAGGTCTTCCATCTGCTTGTTCACTCCCCAACTGGCTGCAATGGCCGGAGCTGGGTCAATCTGAAGCCAGGAGCCAGGAGCCAGGAGCCAGGATCCAGGAGCTTCTTCCGGGTCTCCCATGTGGGTGCAGGGGCCCAAGGACTTGGACCACCATCTACTGCTTTCCCAGGCCATTGCAGAGAGCTGGATTGGAAATGGAGCAGCTGAGATTCGAATCAGCACCCATATGGGATGCCAGCACTGCAGGCAGCGGATTTACCTGCTACCCCAAAGCGCTGGCCCCCTGGGCAAGTTTCTGAGAACTTCGCAAAACCAGCCCATCCTAGAAGTCCATGCACCAATGGCCTTCATTCACACAAGCACATGCAGCTTGCACAAAGCCCCAGTGACCCTCAGAGTTAAGAGGGATGGATTGCACCCTCTAGTGGCTATGTCCTTCTGCTTCCATAGGTATTTCTATTGCAGCAGACTCACTGCTTCATCAAACTGGAGTGAGGGTACGGTTGTCCCAGTACATAGCCCCTTCTCTGCTCTTGTCTGTAGAAAGAACTTCTGGGGATAAATTTGGAGCTTTTCCCCCTTTCAGACAATGGACTCTCTGTCCTAAGACCTATAGTTTGAAAATATGGCTGCTACTCACCACTCCCACCAGTTCACAATTCACTGCATTCCCCCTTTCTATCCAAGGTCCAGTAGGAATATGCAGGTAGATATTTAACCAACAGTCCTGCCATAGAGTGCTTGTGTGTGCATCCATGCAGTTGAGCCCACTGCATCCCCACTGTTCTTTGCACATGTTTTCTGTGGTGCTAAGATACCTTACTGCAGAGGATCTTTCTCTTTCCCTGGGCAGCTCCACCTCCAACACACTATTCTGTTACTGTTGCATCCATGACTCTCCCCTGTGCCCCAGTCCACTTCCACTACCATCTCTTGGATAGATGCTGTGTGTCTTGTCTGTTCTCCCACCCGCATATACCAGGACAATTCACTGTTGTTTAGTAGATTTGGTGTAAATAAGCTGACAGTCTTGCCATGGATTTACACAGGTATTTCTTTCCCTATCTGTCAGATAAGGACGAAAATCCAAGTGAACAACAAATATACTTAGCACACAGGTGAGCCAAACGATTTTCTTTTTCTCTCCCTCCTCAACTCCACCTCCCCTAATCTATTTTTGGCCAGGAACTTTTCAAACAACATCTACTTGCTATGCATCACAAGAAGTTACCAATAATCTATAGGCACATAGTGCTCCAATGCCTTTTAAAAGCCATCCAATCTCTTAATCCTTAAATGGTACAGATGTAGCAATTGAATTTCATAGGACTAATATCTCTTATCAACCTATACTGTAAACTCAACTCAACAGTCTATTAGGTGTTCTAAGGGAACACTTTCAAAGCAGTCACATAATAAGCTACTCCACTAGGCACCACATGTAGAACTGGAGTAAGATCCAGTAGACAGCATGTTCCCCATCCCATTGCCTGCTCATAAATCAGCATCCTAGTGCCCATTTGTTTGGGTTCCTTTTCACAGCCCCCTACATATACTGACACATCTTGCTGTTAGATTTCTGGGACAGGCCATGGCACTGCTGTTGATGATTTTGCTACCTGACACTTGCACTCACACTGGGCATTTCTCTAGTACCAATACTGGCCCCACAGATGCAGATGGCTTGTACCTTCCATTTTCATCCATTTCATGAACACACAGGACAAACATTGCTTACAGGTTAACTGACCTCAGAGAAATTTTGAATGGGGTCTCAATAACACCATATCATTGTGGGTACTTCTGCACAAAATCCCAACTGTTGAGAGCCTGACACTTCCCGAAGAATAAGGCTGCTTCCTGGGAGGGTCCTGCACCATGTGAAGCATCTTGAAGGTATCTTTCTCAGGAGCACATGTGGTCTTCCTAATCCTCACTTGGATTAGCCACAAGGAGTCACATATATGTCACACCCTGGTCTCATTTCCCCACCAAGTGAGGCATCTTGTCACCCAGTCTGGCTGGGACAAGGCTGTGCAAGTCGCAGCCCTCATATGGCATACCTAGGTGCCTCTGAGGGTCTCAGGCAGCAAGTCATCATGGGATTGAGTACATAGCTAGCACCATCTGCCCTTTAGATCAACAACTCTTTCAGGAATTCACACAGGAGAGCTTTAAATTCAAATCTTTCTTGTTCAGATAATTCAGAGCATGTTCCCTGGAGGCAATGAGGGGATTCAAGGTTGAGGAGCCCTCTTGGGGGCAAGGGGGTTCTCTCTGGCTTTAATGTGATTATGTGGGTAGATTCAGTAGAAGGAGTGCTCAAGACATCTGTGAATGTACAATTCTTTCTCTGATGGGGAAGTACTCTCTCTGGTCACAGGCACAGTATGCTAGAGCTGGAAGGAATGCCTTAAGTGTTGAAATTTGTGGCAGTTAGGGCCCTCATCAGATACTCTCATGTCCATGAACAGTGATAGACCACATATTTAATACTTAGTCACTGTACTGCATAGTCTATCAGGGTTTGTGCATGGGAAGCCCTTACCTGCAACATAGCTTAGGGAAGCTCAGGGACATGGAATCTACTGTCACATTACAGTTCTCAGTGAGGTTCTCCCCATGTACCTCACATTGTCCTATTCTTCTAGGCATAGAACCACCTGCCACCTGCCAGTTGTGGGCTCTCACCAATCTTGTTCTCTCTCTCTCTCTCTCTCTCTCTCTCACACACACACACACACACACACATGCACACACACAATAATAAGAACACCTGCTGTTGACATGGATGTCGGCATAATCACTCACCTCAAGCCCTGCTGGCTTTGAGCATTTCGTAGTTCCCATCTCCCAGACACAAGGAAATTCTGCCAGCCCAAGTCCTCGACTGTTGTGTCTCCAAAAATATCCCTCCTGCTTCAGCTGAGCATACAGGATTCTCTCAGCTCAGGAATTTAGAAGAGGCTGCCAGAAAAAAGATCATAAGATCCTCCTGCTTATCATAATAGACTAGAAGAACACAATGCAGGCTGTGATTCACAAGACATGAAACACACCTGGGCAGCCAAAAGGGCAGGATGCCAGAGATGAGGTTGGTCCCTGAGTAGACTAACCCGAAGTGAAAGGACTCAAGGATTCTGTGAGGACAAAGTGTTCTCTGCTTCAACTTGTTTGATATGGCTGTTCATTTTTGGGATCAATGCACAAAAAACGAACACGCTGTTTGAGAAGAGAAATGCTGTGAACAGACTTTCCTCATTGTGAACATAGAGGCGCCAGGTGCGTTTGGGAGTCCTTTCACTTGTATGAAAAGGCCATGTGGCTGTGAAGGATAGGGTTGTGATGGGTCTGATCCAAAGGAGTGAGGACAGTGGTGGCCTCTTTAATCAGATGAGGACTGATGAGGCTTCATGGAGCCCACTAAGAAACCACAGCACATATACATGATCAGAAAAGATTTGATCATAATGATAGGACTAAGAACCAAAGGGATCACATAAACAAGAATAGTGTCTGCAAATACTAGCTGATAGAATAAAAAAAGGGAGAGAATGATCCAACATGGGAAGTGAGATACACAGCAGACCCATAGAATGGCAGATATCCTAAACAGCACTCTGGCCTCGGAATCAGCCCTTAAGGCATGCAGATCCGGCTGAAAAGCCCATGAGAGTATTTCAGGCATGGAAAGCCAAGACACTCTGGGGGAAAAAAAAATAAACGAAAGATCTCTGCGAGTGAGATCCCAGTGGAAAGAACAGGTCATCAAAGAAGGAGGTACCTTTCTCTGAAGGGAGGAGAGAACTTCCACTTTGACCATGGCCTTGTCTAAATATGATCAGAGTCGGTGAACTCAGGGGGCTTCCATAGCCTTGGCAGCTCATGAAAAGATCCTAGGGTGATTACTGATGCCACAAACAAGAGTGTCAATTTGTTAAGGCAACAACAGGAGTCACTGTGCACTTACTCCTCATGTAGGATCTTTGTCCTTAGTGTGCTGTACTTTGAGATTTAATGCTGTAACTAGTACTCAAACAGTATTTTTCACTTTATGTTTCTTTGTGGGAGCAAACTGTTGAAATCTTTACTTAATGTATGCTAAACTGATCTTCTGTATATAAAGAGAATCGAAAATGAATCTTGATATGAATGGAAGGGGAGAGGGAGTGGGAAAGGGGAGGGTTGTGGGTGGGAGGGATGTTATGGGGAGGAAGCCATTGTAATCCATAAGCTGAATTTGGAAATTTATATTCATTAAATAAAAGTTAAAAAAATTAAAAAAGTAAAATTAATAGAGAAAATGAACAAAAAAGATTTTTTTAAACTTTTATTTAATGAATATAAATTTCCAAAGTATGACTTATGGATTACAATGGCTTCCCCCCCAATACCGTCCCTCCCACCCGCAACCCTCCCCTTTCCCACTCCCTCTCCCCTTCCATTCACATCAAGATTCATTTTCGATTATCTTAATATACAGAAGATCAGCTTAGTATACATTAAGTAAGGATTTCAATAGTTTGCTCCCACACAGAAACATAAAGTGAAAAATAATAGATGATTTTTTTAAAATGATGATGAAATCAGATCAGACCTATTGTCATGTTTAATCCCAGTGAGAGTCAAGTTGGGAATTGATAATTTCTTTTTTTTTTTTTTTACAGAAGATCAGTTTAGTATGCATTAAGTAAAGATTTCAACAGTTTGCACCCACATAGAAACACAAAGTGAAATATATTGTTTGAGTACTCGTTATAGCATTAAATCTCAATGCACAGCACATTAAGGACAGAGATCCTACATGAGGAGTAAGTGCACAGTGACTCCTGTTGTTGACTTTACAAATTGACACTCCTGTCTATGGCATCAGTAATCTCCCTATGCTCCAGTCATGAGTTTCCAAGGCTATGGAAGCCCTCTGAGTTCTCCGACTCTTATCTTGTTTAGACACGGTCATAGTCAAAGTGGAGGTTCTCTCCTCCCTTCAGAGAAAGGCACCTCCTTCTTTGAAGACCTGTTCTTTCCACTGGGATCTCACTCACAGAGATCTTTTGCCAGAGTGTCTTGGCTTTCCATGCCTGAAATACTCTCATGGGCTTTTCAGCCAGATCCGAATGCCTTTAGGGCTGATTCTGAGGCCAGAGTGCTATTTAGGACATCTGCCATTCTATGAGTCTGCTGAGTATCTCACTTCCCATGTTGGAACACTCTCCCCTTTATTTATTCTATTGGTTAGTGTTAGCAGGTACTAGACTTGTTTATGTGCTCCCTTTGACTCTTAGTCCTTTCATTATGATCAATTGTGAACTGAAATTGATCACTTGGACTAGTGAGATGGCATTGGTACTTGCCACCTTGATGGGATTGAATTGGAATCCCCTGGTATGTTTCTAACTCTACCATTTGGGGCAAGTCAGCTTGAGCATGTCCCAAATTATACATCTCTTCCCTCTCTTATTCCCACTCTTATGTTTAACAGGGATCACATTTCAGTTAATTTTCAACACTTAAGAATAACTGTGTATTAATTACAGAATTAAACCAGTCATATTAAGTAGAACAGACAAAAAAAACTACTAAGAGGGATAATGTATTAAGTTGTTCATTAACAGTCAGGGCTATGCTGATCAAGTCACTGTTTCCCATAGTGTCCATTTCACTTCAACAAAAAAAGATTTTTACAACAACATATTATAGTCAAACTTTCAAAAGTGAGATATAAATAAAAGATCCTAAACTGTGCACAAGAGAAACGCCAGGTTACCTTCAAAGGATCTCCAATTAGATTGACAATTGATTTTTCATCAGAAACCTTACAGGCTAGAAGAGAATGGGCAGACATAGTAAAAGCACAAAAAGAAAATAAAAACTGTTAACTCAGAAAACAGTATCCAGCAAAGTTCTCATTTATAAATGAGAGTGAGATAAAGACCTTCCAAAATAAGCAGTAATTGAAAGAATTTGTCATCACATACCCAGCATTACAAAGGATACTTAAGGAAATGCTACGCACAGAAACAGAGAAAGTATCATGAAAGAATGTGAAGGCAGAAAGTCTCCTAGTAAAAGTACAAAGGAAATCCAAACTAAACAACAGGAATATTTACAGGAAAATGGCAGGACCAAGTCATTACTTGTCAAAAAAAACTTTGAATGGAAATGCCTTTAATTCTCCAAATAAAGGATACAGAGTGGCTGAATGGATTAAAAAACAAGAACCATCTATTTGCTGCCTATAAGAAACATAACTCACAAAAAGATACAGACTGAAAGTAAAAAGAAGGAAAACTATATTCCACGCTAATGAAAAGCAAAAAAAAAAAGGGTAGCCATCCTGATATCAGAAAAAATAGACTTTAACACAAAAACGGTTTAAAAAAAGACAAAGAAGGGTGTTATTTAATAATTAAGGGGTCAGTTCAAAAGGAAGATATGACTATAATAAATGTATAGGCATTCAATGTCAGAGCCCCTGGCTATTTGAAACAAATGTTAATGGATCTAACAGGCAATATAGGCTCCAATAAATCCCCCAATAAATGGGGACTTTAACATCCCACTTTCATCAATAGACAGATCATCTAGACAAAAAATCAACAAAGAAACAGCAGAGTTAATCTACACTATGGACCATTTCATCCTACAGCTGCAGAATACATATTCTTTTCATCAGCACATGGAAATTTCTCTAGAATAAAGCATATGCTAGACCATAAAGCAGTTTCAACAGATTCAGAGATATTGAAATCATACTGTATATATTTTCTGACCACAATTGAATGAAGCAAGAAATTAGAAACTCAAGAAACTCTAGAAAATATACAAACACATAAAGACTGAAACACATGTTCCTGAATGAATAGTGGGTCATAGAAGAAATGAAAAGGAAAATTAATAAAAATTCCTAGAAACAAATGAAGATGACAACACAACATATGAAAACTTATGGGATACAGCAAAAATAGTGTTGAAAGGAAAGTTTATGGTAATTAGTGCCTACATCAAGAAATTGGATAAGGTCAGCACTGTGGCGTTGCAAGTAAAGCAGCTGCCTGTGGTGATGACATATGACATAGGTACTGTTACATGTCCTAGCTGCACAACTTCCTCATGCAGCCCTCTGCTAATGTGCTTGGGAAAGCAACAGAAGATTGCCCAAGTCCTTGGGCCCTGGCACCCATGTGGGAGACCTGGATGAAGCTCTGATATCCTGGCTTCAGCTTGCCCCAACACCAGCTGTTGTAGCCATTTGGGGAATGTACTAGCAGATGGAAGATCTCTTTGCATCCACCTCCCTATGAATCTGCCTTTAAGTAGATAAAAATAAATAAATAAAAAGAAATTGGAAAGGCATCAAAGAATTTATCAAAAAATTCATCTCAAAGGTCTAAGAAAAACAAACCAAACATAAAGATAGTAGGAGGAAAAAGAATAAAAATTAGAGAAGAAATGAACAAAATTGAAAACAGAAATAATTGCAAAAAAGGGCAATGACATGAAGAGCTGGTTTTCTGAAAAACAATTGAGACACCATTGTTTCAACTAACATCCCTCCCCAAAAATGGAGAAAACTCAAATTAATAAAACAAGAATTGAAAAAAGATGTTACAATGGATATTACAGAAATAAAAAGGATTCATTGGGAATTACTACAAACAGCTACATGCCAAACAGTTGGAAAATCTGGAAGAAATGGCTATATTTCTGGACACATGCAATCCACCAAAACTGAGTCAGGAAGACAGAAAATCTGATTAGGCTAATTTTAAGACAGATATTGAATCAGTAATAAACACCCTCTCAACAAAGCAAAGCCCACGACCAGATGGCTTTACTGATGAATTCTACCACACTTTTAGAGAAGAACTAATTCCAGTTATTCTCATGCTATTCCAAGCAATTGAAAGGAAGGAAATTCTCCTAAACTCTTTCTGTGAGGCCAACATCACCTTAATTTGAAAAAACAGAAGATTCAACAATGGAAAACTACAGACCAATATCCTTGATGAACATAGACGCAAAAATCCTCAATAAAATACTGGCTAATGGAATTCAACACATCAGAAAAATCATTCATCCAGACCAAGTGGGATTAATCCCTGGTATGCAGGGATGGTTCAGCATACACAAATCAATAAATGTGATACATCACATTAACAAACTGAAGAATAAAAACCATATGATTATCTCAATAGATGCCGGGAAAGCATTTGATAAAATACAATGTCTTTTCATAATAAAAACTTGAAGCAAATTGGGTATAGAATGAACATACTTCATCACAATCAAGGCAATATATGAAAAACCTACAGCCTGCATCATATTGAGTGGGATGAAGCTGGAAGCATTTACACAAAGATATGAAACCAGACAACAATGGCCACTCTCATCATTACTATTCAATAGAGTTCTGGAAGTTTTAGCCAGTGCCAATAGACAAGAAAAAAATCAAAAGAATACAGATGAGAAAAGAGGAAGTCAAATTATCCTTGTCTGCAAATGATATGACAGTATACATAGAGGAATCAAAAGACTCCAATAAAATAATACTGGAATTCATAAGAGATTTTGGCAAAGTTGCAGGACATAAAACAAACACATAAAAATCAATAGCCTTTGTATACACAAACAATGCATGGTTGAGAAAGAAATTGTAAGATCAGTCCCATTTGCAATAGCTACAAAAATTGTAAATAACATGATAAATTTAACAAAGAATGTGAAAAATGTCTACAATGAAAATTATAAAATATTAAGGAAATAAAAAAGGATACAGTAAAAAGGAAAAATCTTTCATGTTTATGAATTGGAAGAATTAATACCATCAAAATGTCCATACTACTGAAATCAATTTGCAGATTCAGTGTGATTACAATCAAAATACCAAAGACTTTCTTCTCAGATCTGGGAAAAACGACCCTAAAATTCAAATGGAATCACAAGAGACCTTGAATAGCTAAAACAACCCTTAAGCAATAAAAATAAAGCTGGAGGCATCACAATACCAGATTTCAAGACATATTACAGGGCATTCATAAGCAAAACAGATTGGTACTGGCACAAGAATAGACTTGTTGACCAATGGAACAGACCAAAGACCCTAGAAATTAATCCTCACATCTACAACCAACTAATCTCTGGCAAACAAGTTAAAATCACTCCCTAGAGAAAGGACAGTCTCCTTACCACATGGTGCTAAGATAATTGAATCACTGCACGCAGCAGTATGAAACAAGACCCTTACTTTATACCCTATACAAAAATCAAATCACAATGAATCAAAGATCTAAATCTATGACCTGAAAGCACCAAATTACTAGAGGAAAACATAGGGGAAACACTGCAAGATTGGCATGGGCAAAAACTTCTTGGCTAAGACCCCAGAAGCACAGGCAATAAAGACAAAAATGGACAAATGGGATTACATCAAGCTAAGAAGCTCCTGCACTGCAAAGGAAACATTTAATGAGGTGAAAAGTCAACTGAGAGAATGGGAGAAAACTTTTATAAATTATACATGTGGGAGGCGGAGCCAAGATGGCTGAACAGTGAGGGCACGCACTGAAAGTCCGGGAAAAGATAGTTTAATAAAAGTGGAGTTACTGTAGTCTCAGGAAAAGTCTTGGGAAAAAAATTGCAGAGGAAACTCTTCTGGATCTAGTGGATGTGACACGGAGGACCTACGGGGAGAGCAAGGACACCCATGGAATGGAAGCCGAGGCACGGAAGCAGAGCTGTGGAGTCTGCGCACCAGCACTGGAAGGGGAGGAGAGACAAAAACCTCGGTAACCCGAGTCATCGGCGGGGAAAGGCAGAAAGAGCCTAGAGGGAACGAAGCTTGAAGTCCCGCTGGGGAAAGTTCACCAGGCTGACTGGAGGAGAGAAAAAAACGAATAAATAAGGACACTATCCTCTCTCTCCACTCACCTTACAAAGCCAAACAAGACAAAGAGCAGGCGCCATTTTGGACATGGTAAAGCAGTGCCCACCATCAGCCAAGCAGAAAAACATGACTCTGGTGGGGAGAAATAACTGGAGATTAGAACCTAGTGAAAGTGTGGAGCTAATGAACTGAGACTGTGAAAATCTAAGGGTGGGCGAGAGAACTCACTGAGTACACAAACTCGGTAACCTGGGGAACACGGTGAGAGACTGCAGAGAAATTTGAGTCCACACTAAGGGCTGCATATACTCTTTGTGTGGTCCTTGGAGTAGAGCAGACTAATACCCACAGGGGCCTGATTTCATACATCAACTACCCACAATTCCACTCAGCTGTGCGGAATTACTTCCCTTCTGAGTCAAAAAAAAAAGAGAGAGAGAGAGCGAGCGAGCGAGCAAGAGAGAGAACAACCTGGGTGAGTAACCTTTGGCAAACCCTTAACACTGAAGAACCAAACATAGCTCTCTGCCAACACATCACAGCCTCTAAGGATCCATGAAAAGCAGACAGTCCACTTAATCTAGGGACAGAGTATACCGAGAAAACCCACCACAGCAAAGAAACCAAAGAATATATCCACAATGCCAAACAACAAATGCAGAAACAGAGGAAACAAGGAAAGGAAGACACTATGATAGCCCCAAATGAACATGACACCCAAATTTAAGATTATGAAGATGATGAGATAGAAGAAATGCAAGAAACGATTTCAAAAAAATTATAAGAACATTTAGAAGTTTTCAAAAACAAATTCTTGAACTACAGAAATCCTTACTGGACAGGATAGAAAATCTGTCTCGTGAAAATGAAATCTTAAGGAGGAATCAAGATGAAATGAAGCAACTAGTAGAACATGGAACTGTGATAGTGACGAGAAATCATAATGAAATGAAGAATTCAATACATCAAATGAAAAACACATTAGAGAGCCTTAAAAACAGAATGAGTGAAGCAGAAGAGAGAATATCGGACTTAGAAGACAGAACACAGGAAAGAATACAGTCACACCAAAGAAAAGAAGAGGAAATTAGAAATCTAAAAAATATTGCCAGGAATCTACAGGATACTATTTAAAAACCCAACATTTAGGTTCTAGGAGTTCCTGAAGGCATGGAGAGGGAGAAAGGATTAGAAGGCCATTTTCGTGAGATACTAGCAGAAAATTTCCCAGGTTTGGAGAAGGACAGAGACATCCTAGTACAGGAAGCTCAGCTCATAGAACCCCTAATAAACATGACCAAAAGAGATCCTCACCACGACACGTTGTAATCCAACTCACCACAGTGAAACATGAAGAAAAGATCCTAAAATGTGCACGAGAGAAACGTCAGATTACTCTCAGAGGATCTCCAATTAGACTCACAGATGACTTCTCATCAGAAACCCTACAGGCTAGGAGGGAATGGCGAGATATAGCCCAGGTATACTAAGAAAGAAAAACTGACAGCCCAGAATATTATATCCTGCAAAGCTCTCATTTGTGAATGAAGGTTAAATAAAGACCTTTCACAGCAAACAGAAATTGAAAGAATGTGTTGCCACTCATCCAGCCCTGCAAAAGATGCTTAAAGTTGTATTACACACAGAAACACAGAAACACGGCTATCAATATGAAAGAAGGTAAAGGAAGAAAACCTACTATTAAAAGATCATAGGGGCCGGCGCCACGGCTCACTAGGCTAATCCTCCGCCTTGTGATTCCAGCACACCGGGTTCTAGTCCCAGTCGGGGCACTAGATTCTGTCCCGGTTGCCCCTCTTCCAGGCCAGCTCTCTGCTGTGGCCAGGGAGTACAGTGGAGGATGGCCCAAGTACTTGGGCCCTGCACCCCATGGGAGACAAGGATAAGAACCTGGCCACTGCCACCAGATCAGCGCAGTGTGCCAGTTGCAGTGCAACAGCCGCGGCGGCCATTGGAGGGTGAACCAACGGCAAAGGAAGACCTTTCTCTCTGTCTCTCTCTCAAACTGTCCACTCTGCCTGTCAAAAAAAAAAAAAAAAAAGATCATAGGAAGCTCAAAGCATATATTAGAAAATCTTTGGGAAAATGGCAGGAAAAAGTCACTACTTATCAATAGTCACATTGAACTTTAATGGACTTAACTCTCAAGTTAATAGGCACAGACTGGCCGAATGGATTAACGAACAAAACCTATCTATTTGCTGTCTACAAGAAACACATCTTTCCAACAACGATGCATGCAGACTGAAACTGAAAGGTTCGAAAAAGATATTCCATGCCAACAGAAACAAAAAAAAAAAAGCTGGGGTACCCATATTAATATCAGACAAAATAAACTTTAACATGAAAACTGTTAAAAGAGACAAAGAGGGGCACTATATAATGATTAAGGCATCAATTCCACAGGAAGATATAACTATTATCAATGTATATGCACCTAATTACAGGGCACAGGCTTATTTAAAAGGTATGTTAAGGGACTTAAAGGGAGACTTAGGTTACAATACAATAGTACTGGGGGAACTTCAATACTCGACTCTCAGAAATAGACAGATCAACTTGACAGAAGATCAACAAGGAAACAGCAGATTTAATCGACACTATTGCCAAATGGATCTAACAGATATCTACAGAACTTTCAATCCCACATTTAAAGATTTTACATTCTTCTCAGCAGTGCATGGAACCTTCTCTAAGATTGACCACATACTAGGCCATAAAACAAGTCTCAGCAAATTTAAAAGAATTAGAATCATACTATGCAGCTTCTCAGACCACAGTGGAATGAAGGTCGAAATTAGCAACTCAGAAATTCCTACAGAGTATGCAAACACATGGAGACTGAGCAACATGATCATGAATGAACACTGGGTCATAGAAGAAATCAAAAGAGAAATCAAAAACTTTATGGAAGTAAATGAGGATAATAATACAACATTTCAAAACTTATGGGATACGGCAAAAGTAGTGTTGAGAGGAAAGTTTATCTGAATAGGTGCCTGCATCAAGAAATTGGAAAGGCATCAAATAAATGAGCTTTCAACACATGTCAAGGATTTAGAAAAACTGCAGCAGACCAGACCCAAATCTAGTAGAAGAAGAGAAATAATTAAAATCAGAGAAGAAATCAACAGGATTGAATCAAAAAAAATTACAAAAAATCAGGCAAGTGAAGAGCTGGTTATTTGAAAAAATGAATAAAATTAACACACCATTGGCTCAACTAACTAAAAGAAGAAAAGACCCAAATCAATAAAATCAGAGATGAAAAAGGAAACATAACAACAGACACCACAGAAATAAAGAGAATCATCAGAAATTACTACAAGGACCTGTATGCCAGCAAACAGGGAAATCTATCAGAAATGGATAGATTCCTGGACACATACAACCTACCTAAATTGAATCATGAAGACATAGAAAACCTAAATAGACCCATAACTGAGAAAGAAATCGAAACAGTAATAAAGTCCCTCCCAACAAAGAAAAGCCCAAGACCAGATGGATTCACGGCTGAATTCTACCAGACATCTAAAGAAGAACTAACTCCATTTCTTCTCAAACTATTCAGAACAATCGAAAAAGATGGAATCCTCCCAAATTCTTTTTATGAAGCCAGCATCACCTTAATCCCTAAGCCAGAGAAAGATGCAGCATTGAAAGAAAATTACAGACCAATATCCCTGATGAACATAGACTCAAAAACCTCAATAAAATTCTGGCCAATAGAATACAACAACACATCAGAAAAATCATCCACCCAGACCAAGTGGGATGTATCCCTGGTATGCAGGGATGGTTCAATGTGCGCGAATCAATCAATGTGATACACCACATTAACAGACTGCAGAAAAAAAAGCATATGATTATCTCAATCAATGCAGAGAAAGCATTTGATAAAATACAACACCCTTTCATGATGAAAACTCTAAGCAAATTGGGTATAGAAGGAACATTCCTCAAAACAATCAAAGCAATTTATGAAAAATGCACGGCCAGCATCCTATTGAATGGTGAAAAGCTGGAAGCATTTCCACTAAGATCTGGTACCAGACAGGGATGGCCACTCTCACCACTGCTATTCAATATAGTTCTGGAAATTTTAGCCAGAGCTATTAGGCAAGAAAAAGAAATTAAAGGGATACAAATTGGGAAGGAAGAAGTCAAACTATCTCTCTTTGCAGACTATATGATTATTTAGGGGATCCAAAGAACTCTACTAAGAGACTACTGGAACTCATAGAAGAGTATGGCAAAGTAGCAGGATATAAAATCAATGCAAAAAAGTCAACAGCCTTTGTATACACAGGCAACGCCACGGTGGAGAAAGAACTGCTAAGATCAATCCCATTCACAATAGCTACAAAAACAATCAAATACCTTGGAATAAACTTAACCAAGGAAGTTAAAGTTCTCTACGGTGAGAATTGCAAAATCTTAAAGAAAGAAGTAGAAAAGGATACCAAAAAATGGAAAAATCTTCCATGCTCATGGATAGGAAAAATCAATATCATCAAAATGTCCATTCTCCCAAAAGCAATTTATAGATTCAATGTGATACCAATCAAGATACCAAAGACATTCTTCTCAGATATGGAAAAAATGATGCTGAAATTCATATGGAGACACAGGAGACCTCGAATAGCTAAAGCAATCTTGCACAACAAAAACAAAGCCAGAGGCATCACAACACCAGATTTCAGGACATACTACAGGGCAGTTGTAATCAAAACAGCGTGGTACTGGTACAGAAACAGATGGATAGACCAATGGAACAGAATAGAAACACCAGAAATCAAACGAAGCATCTACAGCCAACTTATATTTGATCAAGGATCTAATACCAATTCCTGTAGCAAGGACAATCTATTCAATAAATGGTGCTGGGAAAACTGGATTTCCACATGCAGAAGCATTGAAGCAAGACCCCTACCTTACACCTTACACAAAAATCCACTCAACAGGGGTTAAAGATGTAAATATACAACCCAACATCATCATATTATTAGAGAACATTGGAGAAACCCTGCAATATATTGGCACCGGCAAAGACTTCTTGGAAAGGACCCCGGAAGCACAGGCAGTCAAAGCCAAAATTAACAATTGGGATTGCACCAAATTAAAAGGTTTTTGTATAGCAAAAGAAACAGTAAGGAAAGTAATGAGGCAACCAACAGAATGGGAAAATATTTGCAAACTATGCAACAGATAAAGGAATAATAACCAGAATCTACAAAGAGATCAAGAAACTCCACAACAACGAAACAAACAACCCACTTACAAGATGGACCAAGGACCTCAATAGACATTTTTCAAAAGAGGAAATCCAAATGGCCAACAGGCACATGAAAAAATGTTCAAGATCACTAGCCATCAGGTAAATGCAAATCAAAACCACAATGAGGTTTCACCTCACCTCGGTTAGAATGGCTCACATTCAGAAATCTACCAACAATAGATGCTGGCGAGGATGTGGGGAAAAAGTGACACTAACCCACTGTTGGTGGGAATGCAAACTGGTTAAGCCACTATGGAAGTCAGTCTGGAGATTCCTCAGAAACCTGAATATAACCCTACCATTCAACCCAGCCATCCCACTCCTTGGAATTTACCCAAAGGAAATTAAATTGGCAAACAAAAGAGCTGTCTGCACCTTAATGTTTATTTCAGCTCAATTCACAATAGCTAAGACCTGGAATCAACCTAAATGCCAATTAACAGTAGACTGGATAAAGAAATTTTGGGACATGTACTCTATAGAATACTATACAGCAGTAAAAAACAATGAAATCCGATCATTTGCAACAAAATGGAGGAATCTGGAACACATTATGCTGAGTGAAATAAGCCAGTCCGAAAGGCACAAATATCATATGTTCTCCCTGATTGGTGACAACTGACCGAGCACCAAAAAGGAAACCTGTTGAAGTGAAATGAACACTATGAGAAACGGTGACTTCATCAGCTCTTGCCCTGACTGTTGATGAACAACTTAATACTTTATCCCTCCTAGTATTTTTTTGTTTGTTCTACTTAATACTATTGGTTGAATTCTGTAATTAATACGCAGTTATTCTTAAGTGTTGAAACTTAACTGAAAAGTGATCCCTGTTAAATATAAGAGTGGGAATAAGAGAGGGAAAAGATGTACAATGTGGGACATGCTCAAGCTGACTTGCCCCAAATGGTAGAGTTAGAAACATGCCAGGGGATTCCAATTCAATTCCATCAAGGTGGCATGAACCAATGCCATCTCACTAGTCAAAGTGATCAATTTCTGTTCACAATTGATCATAATGATAGGACTAAGAGTCAAAGGGATCGCATAAACAAGACTAGTGTCTCAAAATACTAACCGATAGAATAAAAAAGGGAGAGAACGATCCAACATGGGAAGCGGGATACACAGCAGACTCATAGAATGGTGGATGTCCTAAACATCACTCTGGCCTTAGAATCAGCCCTTAAGGCATTTAGAGCTGGCTGAACAGCCCATGAGAGTATTTTAGGTATGGAAACCCAAGACACTCTGTCAAAAAAAATGACCTAAATGAAAGATCTCTGTGAGTGAGATCCCAGGGGAAAGAACAGGTCTTCAGAGAAGGAAGTACCTTTCTCTGAAGGGAGGAGAGAACTTCCACTTTGACTATGACCTTGTCTAAATATGATCAGAGTCCGTGAACTCAAAAGGCTTCCATAGCCTTGGCAATTCATGACAAGAGCCTAGGGTGATTACTGATGCCATAAACAACAGTGTCAATTTGTTAAGTGAACAACAGAGTCACTGTGTACTTATTCCTCATGTAGGATCTCTGTCCTTAATGTGTTCTACAATGTGAATTAATGCTATAACTAGTACTCAAACAGTATTTTACACTTTGTGTTTCTGTGTGGGTGCAAACTGTTGAAATCTTTACTTAGTATATGCTAAATTGATCTTCTGTATATAAAGAGTATTGAAAATCAATCTTGATGTGAATCGAAGGGGAGAGGTAGCGGGAAAGGGGAGGGTTGCAGGTGGGAGGGAAGTTATGGGCGGGAAGCCATTGTAATCCATAAGCTGTACTTTGGAAATTTATATTCATTAAATGAAATTTAAAAAAAACAAATTATACATGTGATAATGGATAAATATACAGTATGTATAAGGAGCTCAAGAAACTCAACAACAGAACAAGCAATCCAGTGAAGAAATGGGCCAAGGATATGAACAGGCATTTTTCAAAGGATGAAATAGAATTGGCCCACAGACACATGAAAAGATGCTCAGGATCACTAGCCATTAGGGAAATGCAAATAAAAGCTACAATGTGGTTTCACCTCATCCCAGTTAGAATACTATCATCCAAAAATCAAAAAATAACAAATGGTGGTGAGGATGATGGGTAAAAGGTACCTGAAACACTGTTGGTGGAAATGTAAACTAGTACAACCACTATGGAAGACAGTATGGAGATTCCTGAGAAATCTGAAAATAGATCTACTGTATGACTCAACCATTGCAGTCCTGGGAATTTATCCAAGGGAAATGAAATCGGCGTATGAAAGAGTTATCTGTACCCTCATGTATATAGCAACTGAACTCACAATAGCTAAGACATATAATAAATCCAGATGTTAATCAGCTCACCACCAGATAAACAGATTGTGGTATATATATATATATATACCACAATCTGTTTATCATATATATGATATATATATGATATGATATATATCATATATATGATGAAATACTACTCAGCCATAAAAATGAAATTCTGTCTTTTGCAACACAATGGATACAACTGGAGAACATTATGTTTAGTGAAATAATCCAGTCCTGATAAGACAAATAGCAAGTTTTCCCTGATTTGTGGTAACAAATATACAGAGTACAAAAAGTGCAATGTATATGAGTGAAGTTGACATTGTGAGATTTGATTATTGTTTATAGCTCTTGTATATACTCTTGGGAAACAGTGGTTCTATTTACTACTTGTTGAATCATTTATTTAGTGAACGGTTGAGCTTATGATTATAAAGAAAATTGAAACTAAGTCATTGTAAAAATTTAAAATAAAAACGAAGGAGGAGGGAGGGTGTGAGTAAGTGAGGGAAGAACTGTATAGTGAGAAGCATCATTATGCTCTAGAAATTGTATATATGAAATTTGTGAAATTTGTTCACTTCTTTTAAATTTTTAAAAAGTAAAGATTCATCCAAAACAAAAAAAGCAAAGACAAACAAACAAAAAAATAAATCACAATACAATAATATTTTTGGGCCAGCGCCGTGGCTCACTTGGTTAATCCTCTGTGTGCGGCGTTGGCATCACATATGGGTGCCGAGTTCTAGTTCCGGTTGTTCCTCTTCCAGTCCAGCTCTCTGCTGTGGCCCGGGAGGGCAGTGGAGGATGGCCCAAGTACTTGGGTCCCTGCACCCGCGTAGGAGACCAGGAAGAAGCACCTGGCTCCTGGCTTCAGATTGGCGCAGCGCCGGCCGTAGTGGCCATTTGAGGAGTGAGCCAACAGAAGGAAGACTTTCTCTCTGTCTCTCTCACTGTCTATAACTCTACCTGTCAAATAAAAAAAATAAAAATTTTTTTGCAGATTTATGGAGGGAACAGAGAAGCACGTGGCATATCCCTGGCACCCACGTGGCACACTAGTTCTGCAGGGTGGGCAGCTGTAATGTCTCAGAATGCCAAGGGAGGGACTGATTTTGGAGGATTTACTCACACAAATAGCTTATTCAGCCTTCATACATGACTTATGTTGGGGACTGAACTTCCTTGTGACTCCAGTTTCAAGACCAACCACCAGGACTCAATTATCTCAGACCAAGGCATCTTGGGAGCAGGAATTCTCCTTGGGAACTGACTCTTAGGTAGGAGCAATTCACGGACTCTTCAGCAACTCCTTATTGAGCATATACTTCCTTTGGGGACATGATTCACTCTAGCTTCTGGGGATATACCATGCTGGGCAAGATGAGAATCTGTCCAGAGATATCCCTAGGTGTTCTCACATCCAAGTATGCCTATATTTTATACTCCCCAGGGGACAATAATCTCATTCTGCTCAGAGGAGAGAGGGGGAGATCACTGGCTTTTACAGACCTACATTCCTGGTCATGATTCCACATCAGAATTTTATGGCAATTCACATCTTTAAACCTGGATTGTCTAAGCCATATGTATGTATGGTTGGTATGACTGACGAATTTCACAAACTACAGTGTGAATTAAATAAAACTTCAAGGACAAACATCCCAACAAAAGAACTCACAATTGATTTTAAACCAGAAAATGAGTGCAAACTTTGGGAACATCTATAACTGGGAAAGGAAGCATATTACAATGTCAGAGTGCTCCTGCACACCAAAGTGAGAGACACTATTGACTTGATAGGAAATGAGAAAAAGAGAATATCCTAAGAACCATTAACATAAGCCATCATCACTCATTGCATGTTTAATCAAGGAGGGAAAAGAAATTTTTAAAAAAAAAAGATTTGTTTTATATATTTGAAAAACAGAGTTAGAGAGAGAGAGAGAGAGAAAGAGTGAGAGAGGGAGATCTTCCATCCACTGGTTTACTCCCCAAATGGCCACAATAGCTGGGGCTGGGCCAGGACAAAGCCAGGAGCCAGGAGCTTCTTTCAGGTCTCTCACGTGGATGCAGGGGCCCTAGCACTTGAGTCATCCTCCATTGCTTTCCCAGGAACATTAGCAGGGAGCTAGATAAGAAGTGGCTCAGCCAGGACTCGAATTGGCACCCATATGGACTGCCAGCATTGCAGGTGGCAATTTAACCCATTACACCACAATGCCAGCCCTGGAAAAATGAAATTAAAATCATAGTGACACAGGTTGACAAGACCAAGTATCATGAAAGGGGATATAACAAGGGGAATTCTGGTGCATGTCAGGTATTAAGTATAGCACATCTTGTCTCCTAAACACTCATGAAGATGTGTAAACTCTGATGTCTTAATGCTAGTGGTTGATGGCTTAGTGGTAGAAATTTGTTTGGACAGCTAGAGGTTGTGTATGGTGGGAGGTGTTTAAGACATTGAGGTCATGTTCTCTGAGAGTGCTACTCATGGGAGTATTGATGATTAGTTGACTTCAAGTTTTGTCTAAGTTTCTCTCTCTGCTTCATGTCTTACCTTGTGTTCCTCCTTCTGTACCCACATCTGCCATGATCAGCATTTCCAGTAATCAGCATTGTTTCCATTCTCACTTTCATCTGTGTGTAATCTACAGCTATAGTCATTGACTTAAATATAGCCATTACATAAAACGCATTTATGTAACATTCATTTTGAAATTGATAACAAGCATTTCTGTTACATTGCAAAAGTCTACCAGTTAATAGCTTTGGCCCCACACAAACTTACTGAGGTCACAGTTTATGTCCTTACATACCATGCACCCATTAACATAGATTTTGTAGTTTTTAGAAGCAATTTTTGTCATTCAAATTCTATGCACAAAATTATAACTTTCTGGTGACTGTACCTGCCCCTGTATTTTTCCTTTACCGGAAATTTTCAAATATTTTTGACTTTACCTGTGCTCAATATTTGTGCTAGATATTTACATTTTTATTAAGAAATCATACATTCTGATTCAGTATAGGGTGCTTATGGAAAGAGACCAGCAAAAACAGATCTTCATGGCCCTGAACTATTAGTGAGAACTACATTGAAAGAGGATTCTTTCTGCAAAAATATTGAAAGCAGTGAAGTGCTGGAGCTGACTCTTACTGGAATACTAGAGCTGACTATTAAGTGTATAGGATTCCTCAGAGCCAGTGTTTGAAGAGAGACATTATTGAAAACTAAATTATGTTAACTGACAGTCACATCCATTGTATTCAAAATGCATGTGATACGTGCTATGTTTCAATTATTAATTATTTTCCTACATTTTACTGTTATATGTGTTCCTGATGTTTACATTTATTATACCCGAATGGTAGAAATAGATCACTTCCCAATTTCTGCACCCATTTTAAAAATATTTATTTTTATTTATTTGAAAGAGTGACAACGAGAACAAGAGATAAAGACAGAGATGCAGAGATCAAGAGAGAAATACAGAGATCTTCCATCCTCTGATTTACTTCCCAAATGGCCACAAATAGTGTGGTGATGTGGTAAATCCAGTTTTAGTGCAGGGTGACAAACGTTAAGGGTACATGGCTCTTGTCTCCCTGGGGCCAGGATTAGGGATGTTCCCTTCTTGCAAAGCACAAGACAGGGCCAGGTTGCTTTCGGCCTAGAGTAGAGGGAAAGGTGTTACACATCTTGGTAGGGAGATGTAAGGAATATAGTAAATAAAAATCCATTACCTAGATAAAGAAAATGGATCAAAGACCTAAATTTAAGGCCTATAACTACTATACTCTTCTGAGAATACCTGGGGACACAACTCAAAATATTGCAACTGGCAGTGTTTTTTGTTTTGTTTTGTTTTGTTTTGTTTTGTTTTGTTTTGTTTGATAAGACATCTACTGCACTGGCAACAAATGTGAAATGAGACAAATGATATCATATGAATGTCAGATGCTTTTTGCACAGCAAGGGAAACAACACACTCAAGACACAACCTACAGAAAGGGAGAAATTGGTTGCAAACTGTCCAGCTGTAAAAGTGTCATTATTCCTAATAAATGAAGAACACAAACAACTCATACCAGAAAATAGCAAGTAATCAGTTTAAGAACTTGTCAAGGATGGGTTTTTGTGACCCAGTGGGTTAAGCCACCATCTGGGATGCTCATTTCCTGTTTCAAGTCTTGGCTACCTTGCCTCTAAGGCAGATTCTTGCTAATGCACTCATGAAGCAGCAGATGATGGCTCAAGTACTTGTGTCCTTGTCACTCCAACAGTAGACCTGGACTGAGATCCTGGCAACTGATTTCAGACTGTCCCAACCCTAGCTGTTGTAGGCATTTTGGGGAGTGAACCAGCTATTAAAATCTCTCTCTTTCTGTCTCTCTTTCTCCCCTCCACGCTGTGTGTGTGTGTGTGTGTGTCCCCTCTCCTTTGCTGTGATTCTGCCTTACAACTAAATAAACCAGTCTTTAAAACAAGAATAAATGTTCAATGATCTGAATGGACATTTCCCAAAACAAGACATACACATAGCAAGAAAGTAGATGAAAAAATGTTTGCATACATCATAATCAGGAAAATGCAAATCAAAATCACAATGACACGTGTTCTCATCCCAGTCAGAATCACTATCATCAAAAACAAACAAACAAACAAACAAAAAACAAAAACAAAAGTACTAAAGGATGGTGAAAATGCAGAGAAAGGAAAACTCCTACAATCGTTGGGGATGTTCATGTACAGTGTCATTATGTAAAACATTGTCAGAGAGATACCTGCATGCCTTTGTTTGTTGCAGCATTATTCACAATAGCAAAAAAAAAAAAACTTAGATGTCTATAGAAGGAGGATCAAAAGAGGGTGGTATATACAGGTAATAGAATATTATTCAGTCACAGAAAAGGATGAAATCTAGTCTTTCAAGGCAACACGGAACTGGAGGGCATTGCATTAGTAAAATAAACATACATAGAAAAATATCATATTTCCTCTTTCATATATAGAAGTTAAAATGTTGATCACATAGAAGTAGGGTAGAGTAGGAGCCACTAGAGGCTGGGAAGAGAGAGTAGGAGTGGGGAGAGTAAGAGGATGGATAATGGGAACCAAAACTCACTTTGTGGTGGGGAAGTAGTTCTGGTGTTTCATGGTACAGAGGCCATCTATAGTCTACAATTAATTATACATTTCAAAATGACTAAGGAGGAGTGAATGAAGGTTCCTGACACATAGAAGTGATAATATTTCAGCACAAGGGAGTGCTAACTGCAATGATTTGATCACCACATGTTGTATACCAGCAACTGACTTAAAATATTGAATGCCATATATAAGTACAGATGTTATGCATCAATTAAAAATGAACCAATTAGTTTTTAAAGTGGTTTGAAGGATTGAGATTAGAGGACACAAAGGAAACATGAAAACTGAATGCAAATAATGGGAATGGGTTGGATTGCTGCTCCCCACAAATTCAGTTTTTAAAGTGGTTTGAAGGATTGAGATTAGAGGACACAAAGGAAACATGAAAACTGAACGCAAATAATGGGAATGGGTTGGATTGCTGCTCCCCACAAATTCTCAAAAGAATGTTTGTATCTAAGGTATGATCATCCCAGTAGAACAAATCTGGTTCAACTTTGGAAAGAAGAGGGATGAAAGACTAGCATGGAGGAGGCATGTGTGTTGCTAGCAGGTCTGTCACTTTCTCTAAATGCTAATCTCACGAATATGTTTAAATTTTGAAAACCACAGCACATCCTTATAATGTGTAATTCTTATACTCTTTTGATTATAAGATAAAATTGTCTGAGGGTTTTAGAAAGGCCTATACATAACAGTCACTGTCTTCATAGATTGAACACAGATTCTTGGTTATTTTCACAAGGGCAAAAAATAAAATTCAGCACCTACTCATGATTTCTGAGAAAAACATTTGAAACTAAGAATGTAAGGAATGGTTGCTATGCTGCTAAAAGATACAGATGAAGATAAAGATAAAAGAAAGGAAAGGAAGAGAGAAGGAAGAAAAGAAGGAAGGCAAGGAATAAAAGAGAACATAGGGAAGCCATTTTAATCTGTATGTATCGGGAGCATTCTATTTAAAACCCTCCTTTGCAGTCTGTAGTAGACCTTGCAATGGGTGCACCATCCAGCACATAATAAGACTCAGTTGAATTATGTTTCTGTTACTCAAAATTATGGAGGAATACCACAGAAAGCCTATAGACAAATTTTTAAAGAAATAATAGAGTGGTGGCTAAGTTGAAGATCTCATGCAACTGAAAAATCCAAATGTGTTGCTATCAATCAGATCCAGATAAATCGACATTATAAGCAGATACCAAATACAAGAGCAGCAACACTCTAAGTAAATCATAAAAGACAGAAGTTAGTCCAAACGGGAAGATTACATCTCTAAAGACTCACATAAAAGGAGAGACCAGCTATGTTAAGAGACCCGATTCTCGGCCGCTTGATACATAGATTCAGAGAAAACACACTGGAAATTCAGGGCAACTGGGATTTCATGGAACTTGACATGCAGATTTGTGTGTATGTGTGTGTGTGTGTGTGTGTAGGCAAAAGGCAAAGAATAGTGATGAGTTTGGTGATGATCAGGAAGACATAGAAACTCACCTTAGCATTCGTCAAAATAAATGGTTAGGTGACACAAATTAAGGGAGTGATGTATTGACAAAAACGTGTATACAAAAGAGAAGGAAGCTCACAATGTGAGACTCACAAGTGTGCATACTGATTTCTGTGACGTCGACAAATATCCTATCAAGGCTAGAATCTGCCCTGAGTGAGAAGCTCCGCCACAGAAATATGGGCGGGTCGCAAGAGTGCATGCTGTTTACACGGAAATTAGTGAAGGAGTTTAACTTGATTTCCCCTATGCAGTCATTCAAGATGGTTCACAGCTGAAGAAAGGAGCATAGCCTGAACAATAAGGATGCCACAGGAGCTACTGGTGAGACCAGTAGAGTCCACATGGGGGCGAAGGAGGAGGCCTAACATTGCATGAGCAGGGGAAGATCTGGAAGTGCATTGGTCTCCAGCCACTGGGTGGCGTGAGAGACTCTGCTCAAAGCTTATTGGCTTGTTTGGGAAGAGCGGAAAGGGTAACCAGAGCGAGCCAGAGTGAGCCAGAGTGAGCCAGAAGGAGCACCAGACTGGAACAGAGGATTCCCTAAGGACCTTGTCCCAGCTGATTTACTCTCAGCGGCAGGAGGCTAGGTAAGGCAGGCTGGGGACAGGAATTTGATCCTCCTTCCTCATACCTATTCCTCCCTCTTCCCTGTTGCTTTGGACCGCTAAACCCTTGCTGTGTCTTCACCTAGGTGAGTTCCCCCTCCTCGTCCTGTGGTCCCACTCACACGTGGAACCCCTTCTGGAAGAAGCCCTCTTCCTGGTTCCCTGTCGGTAACCTCATGTCCCTGGTGATGGTTCTGAGGTGGGGTGAAGGGAAAGATTGTACTTCCTGAGGATATGGGATGAGGTGTGCAGCAAGAGCTGGGCTGTGCAAGCTCCATTGCTCATGCATGGAGAAGGGTAGGAAGAGGGTAGGAAGGCTGTGGAGATAGTGCATGGACTTGTGTGAGCACAGAAAGGATGTGTATGTCCAAGAGGAAAGCTGGTGCGATGAGGAGATAGGTGCCTAGTGGCTAGGGCAGGGCATGGCACCTTTGTCTGTGTAAGTTAATATCTGTTTTTTTTTTTGTTGTTTGTTTTTTAAGAGAAATCTTATACACTGTTGGCGGGAATGCAAATTAGTTTATGTTTTTAAGATTTATGTATTTATTTATTTGAAAGACAGCATTACAGAGTGGCAGAGGCAGAGGTAGAAAGAGGGAGAGAGGTCTTCCGTCTGCCAGTTCAATCCCCAAGTGGCCGCAACAGCGGGAACTGTGCTAATCAGAAGCCAGGAGCTAGAAGCTTCTTCTGGGTCTCCCATGTGGGTGGCAGGGGCCCAAGGATTTGGGCCATCTTGTACTGCTTTCCAAGGCCATAGCAGAGAGCTGGATTGGAAGTGGAGCAGCCAGACACAAACCGGACCTGCAGGCGGTGGCTTTACCCGCTGCGCCACAACACCAGCTCCAATACCTGTTGAGAAAGGAATCCAGGGACTGACTAGGGGATGAAAGAAAATAACAGGATTTAGGACCAGAAGTACAGTAAGACATTCTGGGGTAAAAGAAGGCAAGCAGTTTAAACCAAGGGTGGTGGTTTGGGGGTTGGGGAATAAGGGAGTAATCAAGATTAAAATTGAGCGCAACAAAAATCAGAATGGTGTGTGACAGGGAAACTAAATATAGGACATACTTGCAACTGATAATATAATCCAGTGCAAGGGGTAGAAATCCAACTTTGGGGAGTGCATGAAAGCAGGATCTAAGGAAGATAATTGTTGAGATGGATGCCAGGAAAGATCTTTGGGCTTGGCAGACTATAGGGCAATCCATCAGAAGATATGGTAGTTGTCGCAGACCAGCCGTGCATTTGTGTGTTTGAAAATGGCATTGGGCTGGCACCGCAGCTCACTAGGCTAATTATCTGCCTTGCAGCGCCGGCACACTGGGTTCTAGTCCCGGTCGGGGCGCCGGATTCTGTCCCGGTTGCTCCTCTTCCAGGCCAGCTCTCTGCTGTGGCCAGGGAGTGCAGTGGAGGATGGCCCAAGTGCTTGGGCCCTGCACCCCATGGTAGACAAGGATAAGAACCTGGCTCCTGCCTTCGGATCAGCGCGGTGCGCCAGCTGCAGCGCGCTGGCCGCAGCGGCCATTGGAGGGTGAACCAACGGCAAAGGAAGACCTTTCTCTCTGTCTCTCTCTCTCTCACTGTCCACTCTTCCTGTCAAAAAAAATGGCATTAATTTATGGAGGGTTAATAAGACCAAGATTAAATTAAATGTGTGTATGGAACATGTGCCAAGGGGTTCAGGAGAGGAGGGTATGAATGAGTGGAGCTCCCTGGAAGGAGGCTCCAGGAGTAAAGAAATTAAGGGGGAGACTGAATAAAGCCAACATTTGTTGGATAAATGGAAGAGTGATCTGATAGGAGTAGTGAGCAGAACAGAGACGAGACTAGCAACATTGGACAAGGTTTTCCAAAGGCAGGAAAAGGAGATCATAGAGCCATTCTGACCTCTGCTTCTTATCCTAGAGTCATGGATCCCCAAGAAATGCCTGCTGTGCCCAGCTGCCCCTCCAACTTCGAATACAACGCCATGAGTGAGACCAGAGGCACCTGGGGGCTTCAGTTCGTCCCCAGAGGAGCTGCAGGTCTCTCTGACCCCTGTCACAGCTATGGAATCTCTACCACAATTGGGGGCCAGGAGCGTATCTGCCACTTCCGTGCCTGCCAGTGTCACAATTGTGTCTTCTCGTAAGTATGGTGTCTGACAAGGGGAAGGATCAGATCTCCTCTAAATGTGACTTAGACCTGTAATCTCTTACTGTAGGGAACCCTGCATGGCCTTGCCTGCTATGAATACACTGAGGAGGGAGCAGGGGCCAGAACCCACGAAGCAGCTGACTCATGGAGTGATCAAGAGCATGCCTGTTGCTCCTGGGGCTCCCGTCCACATCAAGAATACAGCCGTGGAAGCAGGAGTCCACAGTGAGTGGCAGGGAGGCAGCCGGTGTTAGGGTGGAAAAAACATGAGTAGTTTGGTCCAGTCACTAAATTGTGCTGTGGCCCTGGGTAATTTACTGATTGGCTGTTAATAATAATAAAAAAATCACTGCTGTCAACCAAGTGTTTGTAGAAAGGGAAGATCTGATGGGAGCTGGTGGTGGGTAAGAAAGGTCCACGGTAAGATGAGAACTCAATTTGGGGCTGTACCTGAGAGACCTTGGGACAGTGTGGTGAGGGGTGGGAAGTGGAGGCTCACCAAAGTGATCCCTTTTCTTTCACAGCTGGGAAGGTGGACGTGATGCCCCAGCCACAGGCCTACCCTTGCTACACCCCTAATTTGGTAAGGAGAGTCTCTTGCAAATGAAGGAGGCACCCATCCATCCATTGCCCAAGGCATGGGTTCCACCTGCCACACTACCATCCACTTTCCATGTGGCCTTGGGGAAAAATCATTTCTTCTCCCCAGGGCCCACTTTCCCCTGTTGCAAAAAGCAGAGTCAAGTGGCTGTTATTGAAGGTCGTTAGAGCTTTGAAGTCGTGGGTCCTGTCTTCATCACCAAATATGCGTATATTCCCTGTCCTGGCCAGCCTCGCACCTGACTGTAGCTTGTGCTCTCTGATCCTACAGGGAACATCTCCAGGGATGTTTAGCCATCCTCCAGAACCTACATTTCCACCCTCTGCTCCAGTGACCATGGATTTGCCACGGGTATTTGCTAATTCTGGACAGCCACAATGGCCCCATCTGCCAGATCAGTGAGTAGAGTGCCAGCCATGAGCTGGTTATTTATTGTGCTATTTTGTGCCCTACCTTATACTTGATGCCAGTTAGTAGGAAGCAGGGGAGGAGGAGCAGAAAGAGGAGAAAAAGGAAGAGGTGAAGGCCAAGGAGAAGGCTGAATCTCAGACTAACACACAAGGACAGAGCTCCCTCAGCTTTGCCGTTACCTATTTGTAAGACCTTGAGCCAGGGACTTTATGTGTACAGCCTTTGTTTGCCTATCTGTGTTCTTGGGACAATATTGTAGATGCATAGCATTGAAAAGAGGACTAGCAAGAGGCCTGCCACATTGTCTCCGTTCAGCAAATGGGGAAAGTTGTTCCTCTTGACTCAGATGAACAGGGTTGAAGGCCCACAGTGCAAAGCAGGGTCCTGATATGAGTGCTATCGAGGACCCTGGGAAAGCCCAGGGGGCCATTTTAGCAAGATTCCTGTGGGTGAGCCAAGCTCCTCTTTCAAGGTCCTTGGGGATTGGGCAACATGAAAGCAAGAACCAGTCCTTCCCAGGGGCAGTAATCACATCTCTCCAGGAACTTTGCAAATTAAAACACGGCCAACTGGCCGGCGCCGCGGCTCACTAGGCTAATCCTCCGCCTAGCGGCGCCGGCACACCCCATGGGAGACCAGGAGAAGCACCTGGCTCCTGCCTTCGGATCAGCACGGTGCGCCGGCCGCAGCGCGCCAGCCGCGGCGGCCATTGGAGGGTGAACCAACGGCAAAAGGAAGACCTTTCTCTCTGTCTCTCTCTCTCACTGTCCACTCTGCCTGTCAAAAAAAAAAAAAAAAAAAAAAAAAAAAAAAAAAAAAAACCACGGCCAACTGTACTTTCCCATCATCTTCCCTGAGATCCATAGGGAGAAAAGCTGGCAGGAGTTTGTGTCTCAAGACAAATATGTAAAATAAGTGTGGAACCAAAAACAGTTGGAACAGGAGGAAATACTTGCCCAAGCCATAACCACATTGTCCCGTGGACTTTTGGATTGCCACACACAGTCAACGAGAAATCCTGCCTCACTCTCTGTGTACTGGTGCCATGTGTCTTTCAGAGGGTTTAATCCCTTGGCCTCTCCTCTCCTTGTTTCCAGGTGCTCAAGTCTGACCCATCAGCCCTGTGCCACACTTGATCCTTTTCAACTGCAGCCACAGGTCCTGGGGAATGTATGGGGTCCAGAAATCTGGCAGGGGCTGAGTTTAAGGGAACAGAAGACAGTATTGGGGTGGGGGGACATGGTAGGAGGTGGCTGGAGGGAATATGGGCTGAAGGGACATTTGTTCTACTGAGAGGAGGTGTGGCTTTCATAGGATCATAGCACTGTTCTCTGATGGCCTTTCCTTTGCAGGTCCCCAAAGCCCCTGAGCTGGCCTTGGTTGCTGCTTCTGAGTGGCAACAGAAGCTGGAAGCCGCTGAGGCACTGCTGACTCTGAGAAACTCCTTTCTAGTGCCACGTGAGCCCATGACGCTGGCCCAGCCCCGCGGCCTACCAGGTAGCTGGCTCCCTCACGTGGTAACCCTGAGGTGGGGACAGTTGGGAGAGGGTTGCAGATAGGTTTGGGTAAACAGTGGTTTCCAAGTTCTAACTGAGAAATCAGGATCAGTGGGTTGTTCTTCCTCAATGCTGGGCACTATGGCTCCTCCGTGTGACTATCCATGGTAATTGATGGTTCCACAGTGAATACCAAGAATACGAGCTTTGTGTTCAACAACAAGGGCCCTGTGACCTCATGTCAAGCAACAGGAAACAACCTCTGAGAGTGGCAGGGACTTGCTGTATGCCATGCAGCATAGCAAATGGAAGAACCAGGTTCTTGATCTCACTGTGGAGTTCTCTCCCCAGACCACTGTGGTCTGCTCTGGCCTGGGAAGAACACAGAAAAGTGAAAAGGGCTTGGTCTGGTAGGGGTGCTGTTCCTTGCCTTTAGGGTCTTTCTGTCCAGTCTCCATGTGGAGCTTGGCTGTTTTCCCACTTTGTGTTGTGCAATCACATATCAAAGATGTGCCCAGAGAAGATGGGTTGTAGGAGCTCTGAGTGGGAGAAACACCTGGTGAGGCTAAGGAGCAGGACTGTGTCCCCTCACATGAGCCTGGTGGATGGGGCCCAGTGTGTGAGTGAAGCAACAGGTCTGAAGAAACTGCTGGAAAGGAAGGGAACAGTCCACACAGGTTATCAATCAAGGAGTGGGATGCCTGATCAGCAAGTGCACGTGCTGAGGAGCCAGGGATTGTTTTCAAGTTAGGAAGAGGCATATTCCAACACCCTGGGCTTGACCAAAAGGGATATGGTGGCTGTCGTGGATGAGGCTATCATGGATGAGGAAGGCAAGGCTGATATGGGGAAAACAGGAGTTCTAAGGCCTGTGCAGCTCTCACCGTGACAAATCTACGATGGTGCTGCAAAACCAAAAGGGGGAAGACGAGGGAGGGGATGTGGATATGACCTGACTCTGAATCCGTCCTTTTTGTCTACAGATCCTGCTGGAGAAAGAGTGCTGCAATCTCCCTTTCCTGCTCTGTGCCCCAGGCCAGCCACCTCCAACTCATTGTCTGGTGGACATCTGGGCTGGAGCTCTCTATGAGCTAGGACCACAGAGGATGAAGCATAGCTAGAGCATAGCATATTTGATATCCTGTTCTGATTTGTGTAATGATTACTGCTAAATCCTGAGCATCATTTGTTAGATTTACATGCATTTTATAAACTTGTTAATTAGTGGGGCAATTCTTTGGTTGAGGTTGGATACTCTTGTACCTTTATCGTTTATTCATTTGAATACTTGCATGCTTTTTATACCTCTGTTAAAACAAAATTGTATACCATAATGAGATGAATAGATTATAGGATGTCTCATTGATTTTTGTTTGCCAACTTATTGCTTTTTCTTGCTATTGTAGACATAGCTGTGCACTCACATCTGTATTCAGGCATGCATAAACATGAGCATGGCTTTAGTTTGTGTCTAGGTGTGTGTTCTTGGACAAATAATAAACTCTAGCTATAAAGCACTGAGATGTATGGGTCGTTGTTAACCATACCAGAACCGAGATAATCCTGACTGTAACACACTTGTTCAATCCACAACTCAAAATGAGTATCGGCTTCACCTGTAAGTGGGATTTCTTAACAAGGCTAAATAAGAAGGTGGTAGAGGAAAAAGTTGGTATATTGATTCCCTGTGCAGTCGAGTACCTGTTCTCTTCTGGTATACCCTGATTCCAGTTGTTGAGCGAGCTGGAAATGACAATGACCACAGGACAAGCAAATCATGTTAAAACAGGTCCTACTGGCTGTGAACAACTGACAGTGCATGCTCACACTAATAGCGCAGCTGCTGCTTGGCTCAAATCAATTGCTGTTATGCAGTAATGTGGGTGCATTGTTAGCAATGTGCAGATTTTACAAGACAAGATGGAATTCCAGATTTGTAATGTTACT